>NC_083584.1:32743904-33086404 GCF_027579695.1 Neoarius graeffei | reverse complement strand
CATCGGGAATGTGACGGTGGATAAAAACATCTGGGTCTTCCCAAACCAGAAACCCTGGATGACCAGCCAGGTCCGCTCACTCCTCAGGGCTCGCGATGCTGCCTTCAGGTCAGGTGATGGAGCTCTGTACAGAGCTGCTCGAGCTGATCTGAAAAGAGGATTAAATAAAGCCAAGGCGGACCACAGGCTGCGCATAGAGTCCCACCTGTCCAGCAACAACACATGGGAGGTGTGGCAGGGCATTCAGGACATCACAAACTTCAGAGACTGTGATGCGCCAACAGGAGACTGGAGTGCGCCGCTAGCAGAGGAGCTAAATCGCTTTTTTGCTCGCTTTGAAACATCTCAGCAGCACTCATCTGCTCCTGCCCTGCCCCCACCACCACACAGTTCCTACACCACTCCTTTCACTGTACAGGAGCACGATGTCAGACGGGTGCTCCTGGCAGTGAACCCCAAGAAAGCTGCCGGCCCAGATGGTGTACCTGGTAAGGTGCTCAGAGCGTGCGCCCACCAGCTCGCCCCTACCTTCACCAGGATCTTTAACCTCTCCCTGGCTCAGGCAGTCATCCCACCCTGCCTAAAATCTGCAATAATAATCCAAGTGCCAAAGATGTCTCCCGTCACCAGCCTGAATGATTACCGTCCTGTGGCCCTCACCCCGGTAATCATGAAGTGCTTCGAGAGACTAGTTCTTCAGCACATCAAGGACCACCTCCCCCCAGACTTCAACCCCTACCAGTTCGCATATTGCACAAACAGATCCACAGAGGACGCCATTGCCGTAGCTCTCCACTCTGCGCTAAATCACCTGGAGCAGCAGCAGAGCTACGTCCGCATACTCTTTGTGGATTACAGTTCAGCTTTTAATACAATAATCCCGGACATCCTTATTAGAAAACTGGACACTCTCGGCCTCCCCCCTCTCACATGTGCCTGGTTAAAGGACTTTCTTACTAACCGGCCCCAGACTGTGAGACTTGGCCCCCACTTCTCCTCCACCCGCACGTTGAGCACCGGCTCTCCACAGGGCTGTGTGCTGATCCCCCTCCTGTACTGCCTCTACACCCACGACTGTAGTCCGACCCACAACAACAACAACAACAACCTTATCGTCAAGTTTGCTGACGACACCACAGTGGTCGGACTCATCTCAAAGGGAGACGAGGCAGCCTACAGAGAGGAGGTCCTGAAGTTGGCAGCCTGGTGTTCAGAAAATAACCTCGCTCTGAACACCAAGAAAACCAAAAAGCTCATTGTTGACTTCAGGAAGCACAGCACCGACCTAGCCCCCCTCTACATCAACAACGTGTATGTGGAGAGGGTCCACACCTTCCGGTTTCTCGGTGTCCTCATCTCCACCGACATCTCCTGGTCAGCAAACATTACAGCAGTCATTAAGAAGGCTCAGCAGCGGCTACACTTCCTGAGAGTCCTCAGGAAGTACAACTTAAGCTCCAACCTGCTGCTGACCTTCTACCGCTCATCCATCGAGAGCATACTGACATACTGTATTACAGTATGGTATGGCAGCTGCACTGCTGTAGACAGGGAGAGGCTCCAGAGGGTAGTTAAGGCAGCACAAAAGATCATTGGCTGCCCTCTCTCCTCCCTGATGGACATTTACACCTCCCGTTGCCTTAGCAGAGCTAAGAATATTATCAAGGACGGCTCCCACCCTGGCTTTGATCTGTTCAACCTGTTGCCCTCAGAGAGGCGCTACAGGTGCATCAGGACAAAGACAAATAGATTAAAAAACAGCTTCTTTCCAAAAGCCATAACTGCCCTGAACTCAGATATGCTCTGACTTTATAGTCTATTTTATTTTACTATTTTACTAATTTATAAATGTGCAGTACTTTATAAGGTGACTCTCTATGCAATACGTTTATAATGTGCAATACCACACTCCATAATGTGAAACACAACACATGCACCTCAGGACTGTGCACTTTACACACAACACATACACTTCAGGACTGTGCACCTTACACACAGCACATATACCTCAAGTCTGTGTACCTTACCTTGCAATAATTCATAACGTGTAATATTTTATCTTATAATGTGACTCTCTCGTGCAATAATTTATAATGTGACTGTCTCTGTGCAATACTTTATATGTGCAATACCTCACTCCATAATGTGTAACACAACACATACACCTCAGACTGTGCACCTTACCCCCCTTACACCCCCCTTTCCCCCCCTTCCTCTCTCTCCCTCTCTACATGCTGTTTGCACTGTTATTGGAGATGCTTTAATCTCATTGTACATGTGTATAGTGACAATAAAGGCATTCTATTCTATTCTATACAGATAGGGTTACAGTGGGAGGCCAGTCCTCTACGAGAGTTTGAGGACTTGCTCACATCTGTATTGCAGCGTGTCTTGCCAGATGGCAGTAGGTACCATTTTTATGATGGTCTTTGGTATGACCCAACCACGAGTAGAACTTGCGATCTCCCGGTTGAGAGGCAGACACGCTAACCAGTAGGCCAGCTTGCGGTGCCAGCAATTGTAAAAATCCTAAATTGTGCAAAATTTGGGTAATATTTTGGTACTGTTTGGCAAAATTTTGGCACTGTTCTTTATCTTTTCACCAAAATATACCTGAACAAAAATTCACACAATTAATTCACAAAATTCTATTAAATGCCAAGTAAATTATTCAAAGAGAGTCTGATGGCAGAATAATTAATAATAAACCATTTCAATTCTTATACAGTAATATCAAAAACAAGCACTACAACAAATATTTTGACAACTGGCACACATTCTAAAGTGTCAAATTATGCCACTAATAAGAGTATACCCACAAACAATTGGTAATTAGCCAAAGAAAGCAATTAATTGTCATTTTACAATATGGTTTCCCTAGCTAATAGATGCTAAAAGACAGCTCACTTGATGTTTTGTTAAGTAGATATTAAGTTTATTGCCTTGGAAACATGAAAAGTCAATTATATGTGAATGAAGACGTCAGAATCAAAGCACGACAAGGGCTTGATTGAGGGCATTACATTCTTCCAATCATTAAACCCATGCTGGCCAAGTAAACAAAACGGTACTAATTAAGAATCACTCAAAGGCTCTCAACGTCTGCACAGCAAAGCGTCTAGCTGAAGTGTGTGATTATAAAACACTTACAACATAATTTCAGTTTGTGCTATATGATTCAATATTCTCTGTACACTAAAAAATTATCAGTGATTCAGTAAATATGACAAAAATAAATCTGTGACTTTACAAAAAAAGAAATTTATTAGAATTACTTAATTGCTTTACGTTTTGTACTACATTAATTTATATAAATATGTGGCTAAACTCCAACATGTATTTTACTTAATATGTTATTAATAATTTAATAATATTAAAATGCTAATTTTATTGCATACTAATTGCATACTAATGTGGGGGTGTGTTTTTTGTTAACTCAATTAGCATATGCATTTGCAAAAATTTAAAGAGATTTAATTTTAAACATTTTCAATGGGTTGCTTTTGATATTTCTTGTTTTATGTTGGCTTTTAGGTTTAAAGCTATTGTATTATGCATTTAGTGTTTCAGTAAAGTTTTCTTGGTTCATCCTCTTTGTGTTTCTCAGGTATCAGTTGTATGGTGTGTGTGTGTGTGTGTGTGTGTGTGTGTGTGTGTGTGTGTGTGTGTGTGCGCAAAAGTCAATGAAAATGAAGTAGTTCTCTTTGGTTCTGCTCATGTTAAGTTTTCTGCAGTTCATTTGAGCTCTTCTGTGTAAAGTATATATGTAAAGGAACAAAAGGAACAAATGTATGATTTACTTTTATTTGTACAATTTAATTCAAATTTGTGTAAAATGTACTTCAAAGAAAGCAGCTAATTATATTTAATTGTTTTTACTAAATTTACTACAACACTGAAGACATAAAAACCATGAAATAACACATGGAACATATATGGAATTATGTGGTAAACAAAAGTGTTAAATAAACAAAAAAATGTTCATATTTTAGATTCTTCAAAGTAGCCAGCGTTTACCTTGATGACGCTTTGCACACTATTGGCATTATCTTAACCAGCTTCATGAGGTAGACTACATTCAGACTGCACCCTGAAACGACCCATATCCGATTTTTTTGCCCATATGCGACCTGTACCCGATTTGTTATTGACAACCTGAACAACACAGATCCGATTTTTTCACATGCGACCCAGGCCGCTTGGATATGTGGTCCTAATTCCGATGCATATCCGTTATTTTCACATGCGACTGCAGTCTGACCGGACAGGTCGCATTCATGCGACCTACACGTCATCAACAAGAGACAAACGTCACTATTCTGCGTTGGCTAATCCCGCCTCTTTGGTGGAAAACAACATTTGTACAGTTTTCAGAATTTAAATAGACTTTTACAGAATTGATCAAGCTAATGGTGGATTTGGTAGGGACCTGGATGTTAAATCATCCTGTATTACAAGATTATAAGATTGTTCTGGAAATTTCCAGTAATTTGACACCTTCGGTCTCATTAGTCTGCTGCCCACATTAATCAGATTATTGTGTGAGTTCCGCCGCCGCCACAAAAACCACATCGCCAGGTCTCGCCTCATCTCCACGATTTACTTGCAAACTTGAAGAGTGCGCTTTTTTTTTTTTTTTTACGTATTACGTAGATGTGCTTATTACGTGTCAATTTGTGCATGCGGGACACTTTTGGGTCGTTTTCCGTTCATATTGGAGATCGCATACAAGTCTCATATAATTGGTAATGTGAACGGCCTAACAAAAAAATCGGATTTCACAACAAATCGGATATGGGTCGTTTCAGGTTGCGGTCTGAACGTAGTGGTAGTCACCTGGAATGCTTTTCAATTAACTGGTGCCTCGTCAAAAGTTAATTAGTGCAGTTTCTTGCCGCCTTAATGTGTTTGATATCAAACAGTAAATAGTAAAGAATAAAAATACAGTAACTAGCCCTATTCCACAACTGTAGTAATCCATATTATGTCAAGATCTGCTCAACTACCGGTAAGTAAGGAGAAACAACATCCATCATTACTTTAAGACAGGAAGTGTTTTTTAATTAATAAAAATAAAGAAAGAACATTGAATTAGGTGTGTCCAAACTTTTGAATGGCAATGTAAATATCTTCTAAAGAAAGAAAATCCCTGCATTCTGCATACGTCATCAATCAACACGATCAGAAAATGGGGTTGGATAAATAAAACATTCTTTGACATGAGCTTGAGGCAATTAGGATATATATTTTGTTTATCTATTATCAGGTTTCCTTTACATTTCCACATGGCCACTATCATTTTTGTAGTTGCCTTGTGAGTTTTAGACAAGGCGGCTTTTCGACGAGCAACAGAGCAGCACTTACGCTCTGAGGTTTTAATCTAAAATTTGATTTTTTTTGTCTTTTTTTGTGTGTAAAGCGTCCTTGGGTTTGTGAAAGGCACTATATAAATTGAACTTCTTCTTCTTCTTATTATTATTATTATTATTATTATCATTATTATTATTCCATCCATCCATTATCTGTAGCCGCTTATCCTGTCCTACAAGGTCGCAGGCAAGCTGGAGCCTATCCCAGCTGACTATGGGCGAGAGATGGGGTACACCCTGGACAAGTCACCAGGTCATCGCAGGGCTGACACATAGAAACAGACAACCATTCACACTCCCACCTACGGTCAATTTAGAGCCACCAATTAGCCTAACCTGCATGCCTTTGGACTGTGGGGGAAACCGGAGCACCCAGAGGAAACCCACGCGGACACAGGGTTGAGCATGCAAACTCCACACAGAAAGGCCCCCGTCAGCCACTGGGCTTGAACCCAGGACCTTCTTGCTGTGAGGCAACAGTGCTAACCACTACACCACTGTGCCGCCCTATTATTATCATTATCTTCTGTCTTTGCTTGTAATGGCACAAATTGGGCTGCTGCTGAGAATTTATTCTGTATATAGACAGACATCCAGATACACATATTACATGTCTTTAACCACAGTGCAAAGATATAATGTCACAAGCAAAACAAAATAATACATCACAAACTGCATTGACAGCATTCCTGTGCAGTTCGTGTGGGTTATGGGTTTAGTGTGAATGAAGATGTGAAAAAAAAAAGGCAGGGTATGCAAAATTAAGAAGAGTCAAAATCAAGCGATTGGTGATGTAGGTACAACACACAGTCCCTTTAAGAAACTACATTTCCCATCAGCCAACTTCCGCGTTGACCTACGTCACGCCTGGGCGGGATCACCAACGTCACATCATCTGTGAAGTCATAAGTAACTGAACATGTTTCCGATCTTCCTCTTTTCCGTCTGGACCAGCCGTCTGCAGGCACAAAGAGATCCGCTCCGCCGAGCAAACCCAGAGAGAGACGTCTTTCTGGCAAGAATCAGAATTTAACGCTTTTCTTTTACTTACCTTTGGCCACGGTAAACTCTAGAATTGTGCGATTTTGATTCAGATTGAGATATAACCGGTTTCATTTGTTCCTTATAAGTACGTACGACTGCAGCCCAAGCAGTTAATTTAAAGTTAGAAGCGACCGGCTCCTTCTAACAAAGCGCTGTGCACATTGCTTGATCAGAGACTTTTTTTTTTTTATCACGAGCGACCACACGTCAGACCAAGAAATTCTCTGCGCTTCACGGAGGCCTCCACAACTGTGAAACTCCAAAAGTCTCGGAACATCTCTTCATAATCTTGCGTAGAGGCAAGATACTAAGTAAGACTGGCAATTTTGGGCAGAAACTAGTCTTAGGAATTAGTTTTATGAAGTAGTGTCAAATTAAACTCAGGAACAGTTTAATTGTGTACACTGTAAACAGTGTTTTGATCTCTCATTTGTGTTTAATAGATAGGTTTTGCATGCTTCTTCTATTCCTTCCTAACACTCTTAATTTCATTCTTACACATATTTTGACCTCATCAAGATTTCAGTGGATTTAGTAATGTTATGAGCTAGTGGGTTAGCTACCAGAGCTAATTCTTTTGTTTTCACCATGTGGACACAAACACATCTTAGCTAGCAACCAAAGCTAACTCTTTTGTCTCCAACACGTGGTCACCCTCCCCCACACACAAACACACCTTAGATAACCTTCTTTTGCCTTAGCTAGCCACACACGGCTAATTCTTTTGTCTCGTTAGCAAGCTAGGCTAACCTTTTGTTTAGGCCACAAGGCCTATGGTACACCACGTGGACACACACAAACATACCTAGCATTCACATTCATGGCGATCCATTTACATTTACAGTTATGGCATTTGGCATCCCACGCTAGCCTTTTGCTTAGGCCATAAGGCCTCTCTCTCTCACACACACACACACAAACACACACACACACACACATACCATATCATATTTGTATATAATGATTCCAACTGCTATTATTCATTTTTATCTTTGTTATGATAAATTCAATTATTATTGAAACTGTGTGTTTATTTGTTGTGTCTAATATACTTGAAGTCGCCCAATCTCAAAAGAATTCCAAGGTGCATATGAGTTATGTAATATGGTAAGTGATCATAATAATTTGGAATATACCATAATTTAGCTGTTTGATAATTTATTATTAAGCACCAAAATTAATGGTATTAATTAATGAGACTGATTCAATGAGACTGATTTAACGATTCAATGAGACTGATTTAATGAGATTGATCACTTAAGACTAATTGCACCTACAGTGATATTCATTGCAATGCACTGCAGTTGAAGAACAATCAATTTATACTGGCATTATGTCCTATTACCCATTCTGCTAAATGAATAAATATGTCATCCTTGACATTAAAGCCCACCTGAAATCAAAACTGACCTTTTTAATCTTGTTAGCTCATGTCCATGGCTAAATTCACAACTCATCCATATGATTTACATAAATGACATTGTTCCCTTTGGCAATAATTTTTCATATTTTTCAAGTTGAGTGGCTTTGCCCAGCTCTAAATGACCTCTGTTTTTTGACTACATCACTGTTTACTCATAGAAGGGCATAAAAAGAATAAACTATCATGTTATATTTCCCTTCCATACATCCAGTTGTGACATTCATGGCGATCCATTTACATTTACAGTTATGGCATTTGGCAAATGCCCTTATCCAGAGCAACTTACAGAAGTGCTTTGAAGTCTCTATCAATAAATACATTCTAATGCTGGTTCACTAGATCATAGACTAGGAATACTATCAGTCTAAAAAACAAACAGACAAACAAAAACTCTGTTAGAGAGGTAATATAGTAAGAAAAGCCCACAGACAACAATTTTTGTGGGTGTTTTTAAATTATTTTTTGTAATTTAAATACTTCAGGAAGAGGTAAGCCTTTAGTCATTGTTTGACTGCCAGTGACCCAGCTGTTCAGACATCTAGGAGAAGCTCATGCCATCACTTTGGTGCCAGAACAGACAAGAGTTTTGATATATGCCTTCCTTGTACCCTGAGATATTGTGAGACCAATTGAGCAGTGCTTGAGGATCCCAGGAAACAGTGCAGTGCAGGGTGTGATAAATGCTTTAATGTACATAGGTGGGTTCTTGTCTGTTTTTTGCTTTGTTGGCAAGCATCAGATATGGGCAGCTACAGGAAGCCACTGGTGGGAGCATAGCAATGGGGTGGTGTGGAGAATTTAGGACGATTGAAAATAAGTCATGCAGTTGCATTCTAGATCACTTGAGGAGGTAAAATGATGCTCAGAGGTAGATTTGCCAGAAGCAAGGTGCATTCGTCCAGTCTCGAAATCACAAGGGACAGAACAAGCACCCGAGTGGCCTGTGTGGATAGAAATTGATGAATCCTTCTGATGTTATAAAGGAGAAATCAACATGAGCGTGTTAAATTAGCAATATGAGAGGAAAGTACAGTTGATTGTCCATGGTTACCCCAAGGATGCATGCAGTGCAGAAGGTGAGATCTGAGAGTGGGGCTGAGAGTGGCTGATGGGGGCCTTTCTGTGTGGAGTTTGCATGTTCTCCCTGTATCTGCGTGGGTTTCCTCTGGGTGCTCCGGTTTCCCCCACAGTTCAAAGACATGCAGTTAGGTTAACATGGGGCAGCCATGGCTGGAGGTTGGACTGAAGTGCCCCTGGTTGGACTTTGAAGCCAGACTGGTTAGAATTTTGGAGGTTGTTCTGTGAGAGATAGAGACAGTTCATTGTAGATGGCGTATTTGAGGAAATTAGAAAGAAAAGAGAGAAGTGATTCTGGTCAGTATTTGTTGATGTCTATGGGATTCAATGTGAGTTTCTTCAGGATGGGAATTACCCTTGCTTTTTTTAATGCAGTTGGTACATGACCGTTATGAAACCATTAATGATAGTAGTCATGAAGGGGAGGTGGTCTTGTGAGATGGTCTGGAGCATTGTGAAAAGGATTGGATACAATGGGCAGGTGGTATGATTGCAAGAAATGATGACTTTCAAGAGCCCTTCTGTTGCTGGATTAAAAAAAAATGTGCCAGTGAAAGAGAAGGGGAATTATGAATGTATTGTGTATGAGTTGGGGAAAGAATGAAGGTCAGGCAGGTTTTTTTTTCAATCTTCCCATCACAGAAGCTGGCAAAGTCATCAGCAGTTAAGGAGGATGGAGTTTTTCTTTGTAGAAGACAGTCTTGGCAGAAGTAATTTCAAATGAAAATTTGGACACAAGAGTGTGGTAAGAGACAAGATTTGTGTGTAGTTGTGATTTCTTCCACTTTCTCTCTGCTGTTCTTAATTCTCTATGATTGCTGCAGAACACATCTGATAGCCAAGGAACAGGGCAAGAAATGTTCCTGGATTTAGAAGACAGAGGGCAGAGGAGGTCCATGGAAGAAAAAAGTGAGGAGAGGAAATTGTCTGTGGCTAACTTCAATTGTAGGGAGGAAAAGGAGTCAGGGTTTGTAAGGGATGATGATAGGGTGCAGAAAGCTAGAGTGGGTGTTTCGGCAAGTGGGAGAGAAATACAGATAGCTGATTTTAGGCAGGATAAGGAGGGTGATGAAGGATATCAAGTGATGATCGGAGATGTGGAATGGGGTAGCATTGATGTTTGTAGCCGGAGAAAGGCAACTAAAGACCAGGTCCAGGACATTTCCTTGCTTGGAGAAGGAATGCTGGAGAGAGGGATGCTGTCTTAGGGAAAAGAATGAGATGTGTTCATATCTTCAAGAATGTCTCTTAGCAGAGACTTTCTCCTAGGGAACCAAGAGGGTGGTAGATGACAATGATGAGAAGGTTGATCAGAGAGGGAAATGTAGATGCACAGAATTTGAAAGATGTTGAGATGAGATAGAGAGAGAGATGTGAAGCACCATCACCAAGACAACAGCAAACCTGTACTACCACCCCTGCCAGTTTCTGGCATTGTTGCCACTTCCACTTCCTCTAATGATGGTGCTGGTTATGTGAGGCAAGCAGTTCTGAACTGACTGACGGCTAGATTAGCTCTGTTTCCACAGAACTAATCAAATATCTGTATTTTGAAATGAGCAGATTACTAATTTATCCAATCCATTATTATGCACAGCAGGTCAGTGTTTCCTAGACATATAATGTGGATGATAGAATGTTTTGATAAAGATGTTCAGATGAACTGTATACATCATTCTAAATAAGCAATAAATAGACAAGCACATCTGTGCATTTCAGTGCTAGTTTTCTGTCATTTCTGTCATATGTTTCTCTCAAACCATACAGTGGTGCTTGAAAGTCTGTGAACCCTTTAGAATTTTCTATATTTCTGCATAAATATGACCTAAAACATCATCAGATTTTCACACAAGTCCTAAAAGTAGATAAAGAGAACCCAGTTAAACAAACAAGACAAAAATATTATACTTGGTCATTTATTTATTGAGGAAAATGATTCAATATTACATATCTGTGAGTAGCAAAAGTATGTGAACCTTTGCTTTCAGTATCTGGTGTGACCCCCTTGTGCAGCAATAACTGCAAATAAACATTTCTGGTAACTGTTGATCAGTCCTGCACACCGGCTTGGAGGAATTTTAGCCCATTCCTCCGTACAGAACTGCTTCAACTCTGGGATGTTGGTGGGTTTCCTCACTTGAACTGCTCACTTCAGGTCCTTCCACAACATTTCCATTGGATTAAGGTCAGGACTTTGACTTGGCCATTCAAAAACATTAACTTTATTCTTCTTTAACCATTCTTTGGTAGAACGACTTGTGTGCTTAGGGTCGTTGTCTTGCTGCATGACCCACCTTCTCTTGAGATTCAGTTCATGGACAGATGTCCTGACATTTTCCTTTAGAATTCACTGGTATAATTCAGAATTCATTGTTCCATCACTGATGGCAAGCCGTCCTGGCCCAGATGCAGCAAAACAGGCCCAAACCATGATACTACCACCACCATGTTTCACAGATGGGATAAGGTTCTTATGCTGGAATGCAGTGCTTTCCTTTCTCCAAACATAACACTTCTCATTTAAACCAAAAAGTTCTATTTTGGTCTCATCCAATCACAAAACATTTTTCCAATAGCCTTCTGGCTTGTCCACGTGATCTTTAGCAAACTGCAGATGAGCAGCAGTGTTCTTTTTGGAGAGCAGTGGCTTTCTCCTTGCAACCCTGCCATGCACACCATTGTTGTTCAGTGTTCTCCTGATAGTGGACTCATGAACATTAACATTAGCCAATGTGAGAAAGGCCTTCAGTTGCTTAGAAGTTACCCTGGGGTCCTTTGTGACCTTGCCGACTATTACACGCCTTGCTCTTGGAGTGATCTTTGTTGGTCGACCACTCCTGGGGAGGATAATAATGGTCTTGAATTTCCTCCATTTGTACACAATCTGTCTGACTGTGGATTGGTGGAGTCCAAACTCTTTAGAGATGGTTTTGTAACCTTTTCCAGCCTGATGAGCATCAACAACGCTTTTTCTGAGGTCCTCAGAAATCTCCTTTGTTTGTGCCATGATACACTTCCACAAACATGTGTTGTGAAGATCAGACTTTGATAGATCCCTGTTCTTTAAATAAAACAGGGTGCCCACTCACACCTGATTGTCATCCCATTGATTGAAAACACCTGACTCTAATTTCACCTTCAAATTAACTGCTAATCCTAGAGGTTCACATACTTTTGCCACTCACAGATATGTAATATTGGATCATTTTCCTCAATAAATAAATGATCAAGTATAATATTTTTGTCTCATTTGTTTCACTGGGTTCTCTTTATCTACTTTTAGGACTTGTGTGAAAATCTGATGATGTTTTAGATCATATTTATGCAGAAATATAGAAAATTCTAAAGGGTTCACAAACTTTCAAGCACCACTGTACAATAAGCAACACTCATCCCCTTTCTATCCACATGTCAGCTAGAACAGTGAAATACAGAGCATGATAAGCAATGAAGGAAAGAGACAGTTAGCAAGAGACTGCAGAAAAGAGGATTACTGATGTCACATTTCAAAAGCTTAGTAACTCAGTTTTCTATATTTCTTGGAGCCCTACATAACAAAACTCTTTACCTTGGATTGTCATGTTTTTGTTTTTTTGTTTAGGCATGTTAAATGTGACAAGTGATGGACTTAATAGTTGATCTGGAATGGCTGCTTGCCTTTTTTTTGTGACAGCACTTGAAAAGGTTAGCAGTCAGGTCCATCTCTCCTCTTGTTCACCTCTGTCACAGGCAAAGCTAAGAGTTGCCCAAGGCTGGACAGATGTCATGGCCACTGCTGCAACAAGCCACCTGTCATAGGCACTTGTGGATGTCGCGCTTTCTGGAGCTATGGTGTAAGGAGGGCATGACCATGCCAATCCAGAAAGTAAACATTTCTGTCATGCTCTGATCACTTCACAATGTCTGTTGACTTTTATCAGTGTGCTGACAGTTGATGCATCACCTGTACCTTTGGGCTGTTCCATGGCCTAGTAGTAGTAGTAGTAGTAGTAGTAGTAGTCGTTGTAGTAGTAGTAGTAGAAGTAGTAAGAATTCATTTTCAAAAGTATTTTACAGGCAGTTTAACTGGTCAAGGTGTCAGGATGCTGTTAAATGTGAATTTCCTATTAGATAATATTAATAACAGTACTGTTGAATGCTTTATTGTGATTGGCGAGAAAGTGTTGATTAATTTTCTATAGCAGCATACCTCTGACAGTAGTGCTGACTGTAATTTAAATGGTTTGTATTAATGCAAACTCGAAGACTAATAATCATCCATCATCTAAGATTAATAATAAACAGTTTTTTTCAATGTGTTATTTAACAAAGAAAAACATCTTATTATTAATATGGTGAAGCTTCTCTAGAAGACATTAATTTAACATCAAGGGAAGGAGTCTCCAGTGTCAGAGCTTTGTAACAGCTTTTTTTTTATCACAGGAAAGTCTTCAGTGCAGACCACATTTTTGATACTCAGTAATGTCAAGTTACATTTTTTGTCTTATTAACTTCAAGACAGAGAAATAAAGAGAGGCTGGTGAGCGAACAACTGTTTATAGCTGCTAAATCATAAATGATAACAGGAACTAACTTGTCTCCACAGCATTTAATGTATATAAATGTATGTAAATGGTTAAAAAGGATGATGTGTTACTCATTAACAAATTACAAATTGTAATCATTGATAAATCACCATGCTATGAGAGGAATAAAACACTCCAGGAAGTGCTGTTTTGAAAATAATCCACTTTGATGTGGTAATCACAACACTGTGGATTATTTTTATATAACAGCATGGCCCATCATGTTTTATTCCTTAATACATCCAGTTATAACATATACCCATGTGGTTAATATTTTTCCTATGCCTCTGATTTATATGGACTTTCAGCTTCATGATCTACTGCTTACTGACATTATTGTAGCTTATTACTTTTTCCTCATGTAAGAAACTATACATACACACTCCAGATGAAAACCCTGCATTTAGAGTTATTTTTCTTTTGCTAGCGCTGTTATACATCAACGAATAATGCAACAACACAGCAACTGACCTTGTAAGCATGTCACATGCACATGGGCCTGGAATTCTAATTAGCTGTCATGTTTGAAGAAAAAGAAAAATATCATTTTAGATTCCTTGGCTGTAAAAAAAAAACCCTGTGCATCCTTATTTTGTATTGATGTTTAAAATAAAATAAAATAAAATAAAATAAAATAAATGGATGGTACCCCCACTGGTGAGGTCTAAAGAACAACATAAGGCTCTTGAAAAATAAATAAATAAATAAATAAATTTTAAAAAACCAAGATGAATACAACTCAGTTCCTCAATTTTATTTATTATTTCTAAACATGTACTATGTGCTAGGGGTAATTTCAGACGTGTGAGCCAACTTCTGCCTTCGCAGCTTTTATCCACCTCCGTTGCAGTGAATGTCACAAAAATACATGCTGCAGAACAAATACAACAAAAAGTTATGTTTTATTTCTGATACCTTTTGCTTCTGCGGCAATACCATAATGAGCTATTATAATATTTTACCACAATTGTTTTTGGGGTGACTGATTTCCCTGGAATGATGCAGGCTCTGTGCATGTATGGATCTGCAGAGACTCCTAGTGGTCAGGGCGCTAAGTATAAAGAGCTTCATGCAGCTTCAAACCTTGACCTACTTAGTTCACAGCCTTGTTTCTCTGCTAATACCTGGAAGTGTGTGCAGATGTGATGCAAATAGATCTTTCAAAAACAGAGCCATATTACAAAGGGAGATGGTAAATTTAGTTATACCTGTTGTTGTTATTATAATAAGTATATTCATAATTTGCGCCTACTGTTCAGAGATGGATAAATATACCATCCATCCATCATCTGTAGCCACTTATCCTGTTCTACAGGGTCGCAGGCGAGCTGAAGCCTATCCTAGCTGACTGTGGGCGAGAGGCGGGGTACACCCTGGACAAGTCACCAGGTTATCGCAGGGCTGACACATAGAGACAAACAACCATTCACACTCACATTCACACCTACGGTCAATTTAGGGCCACCAATTAACCTAACCTGCATGTCTCTGGACTGTGGGGGAAACCTGAGCACCTGGAGGAAACCCACGCAGACATGGGGAGAACATGCAAACTCCACACAGAAAGGCCCTTGCCGGCTGCTGGACTCAAACCCAGAACCTTCTTGCTGTGAGGCGACAATGCTAACCACTACACCACCTGGATAAATATATGAGCTCTCTAAATAATTGGACAGGTACTCAATTCTGTTCCATCACTCTTGGTTTAAAGTTGACAGGACTCAAAGTTACTGTTTCATTTCACATCCTACATGCTGAAGTACAGTAACAAAAACTTGTATCACAATTATTTATTGAATAGGTAATTAAAGTATTTCCAGACTAAACAGTTGTAGCACAATGTATGGTATGTTGATTAACAAAATTTTGGATGAAAGTTAATTATTTTTCACTAACAGCACATCTCCAGTGTTTAATTCTTTGTATGCCAGAGCATTTGCCTTCTTTTTTTTTTAAATGACACATCATAAATTTTAACCATTTTTAATGTTGTGGAACATCTGTGAGACAAAATTGCACTTGTTTTCATTCATAGTATAACAGTTAGAAAAATACTTCCCTCGTGAGTCTTTCTTTTGTTCTTGAACAAAGATAAATCAAAAATGCAGTTTGTCATGTTGTGAAGAAACTGGAAAGCACAAAGCACTCTGTCCTGAAGAGTCTCTCATAGCAAGAAAACTTACATTTATAAAGTGCTGACACCCGAGCCTGCCTCTAGGAATGTTAAATGTGTTGTCCTTTATTAAATAACAATATATTTTAAAACATGTTTACAATTTCCTATAAATTAACTTTTACTATATAAATTATAGCCTATTAGAACAAGCACACTCATATTAACTTGTCATTTTTAATTATGGCTGGCACTAGTCTCAGAGCTGCTCTTATAGAAAATCAAGGGGCACTGTTATAGATAATTAAGGGCTTCTGCCCAATCAGAACTGACAGGTCAACATAACTGTGGTGTAAGTTAAATGTCAAACTGACCGAGTTTTCACAATTACTGCCTGAAAGTCTGGTTATTTTGTTATTTACTGCAGTGATAGTATGTGTTTGTGTACCAGAGGGTCTCAGTAGAAGTTCAGAGACTGGGACTGTGGATAGGTTTAGGAGAATCTTGTAAAATGGGAACTAGCTGAGAATCATGGGAGTTGGAGTTTATAGTGGGTGTGGACATGGACATGACACAAATAGGCAAAGCCTTATTGCCTGCTTTTTAAAATATGGGTGTTAACTTTGCTGTTTGTCTTAAAAACACATTTAAACCATGTATCTAAATGTCAAACAATATGTTTTGTTCTGTTTAGAATTGGGATAGTATATTTTAATTGCACTGTAAAAAAATGAACTGTACTAGTTTATTTCCCTTAAAAGTTTATGTATGTATAGAACCTTTAAAAAGTTTGGACACACCTACTCATTCAATGGGTTTTCTTTATTTTGACTATTTTTGACATTGTAGGACAATACTGAAAACATCAAAACTCTGAAATAGCATATGGAATCATGTGGGAAACAAAAGTTAAAAACAAAATATGTTTCATGTTTCAGATTCTTCAAAGTAGCCAGCATTTACCTTGATTAGATTAGATTAGATTAGATTAGATTAGATTAGATTAGATTAGATTAGATTAGATTAGATTAGATTAGATTAGATTCACTTTATTCATCCCACATCGGGGAAATTCACGTGTTACAGTAGCAAGAAAATGTCAAACAGATAACAAATAAAACTGAAATAAAAATTAGACAAACGAAGGATTAAATACAAAGGGCTATTTGCATTATCTACCGTGAAAAAGTATAGAAAAATTGCCTTATTGAGAGGCTCGGAAAAATTGCACATTACAGGTAGACTCTGTATATATACACACGATTGATGATGCATGATTGGCATTATCTTAACCAGCTTCATGAGGTAGTCACCTGGAATGCTTTTCAATTAACAGGTGTCTTGTCAAACATTAATTAGTGGAACTTCTTGCCTTCTTAATGTGTTTGAGATCAAACAGTAAATAGTAAAGAATAAAAATACAGTAAATAGCCCTATTCCACAACTGTAGTAATCCAAATTATGTCAAGAACCACTCAACTAAGTAAAGAGAAACAACATCCATCATTACTTTAAGACATGAAGGGCAGTCTGTCCAGAAAATTGCAAGAACTTTGAATGTGTCTTCAAGTGCAGTTGCAAAACCATCAAACGCTCTGATGAAACTGGCTCTCATGAGGACCGTCCCAGGAAAGGAAGACCAATACTTACCTCTGCTACAGAGGATAAGTTCATTAGAGTTACCAGCCTCAGAAATTGCCAATTAAAATCACTTCAGATTAGAGCCTACATGAATGCTTCACGGAATTCAAGTAGCAGACACATCTCAACTTCAACTATTTAGAGGAGTCTGCATGAATCAGGCTTTTACAGTTGAATTGCAAGGAAACCACTACTGAGGGAGGCCAATAAGAAGAAGAAAATTGCTTGGGCCAAGAAACACAAGGAATGGACATGAGACCAATGGAAATCTATACTTTGGTCTCATGAGTCCAAATTTGGAATTTTGGGTTCCAACCGCTGTGTCTTTGTGAGATGCAGAAAAGGGGAACAGATGGTATTTGCATGTGTGGTTCCCACTGTGAAGCATGGAGGAGAAGGTGTGTTGTTGTGGGGGTGCTTTGCTGGTGACACTGTTGACGATTTTATTCAAAATTGAAAGCACACCTAACCAGCATCACTTCCACAGCATTCTTCAGTGACTTTCCATCCCATCTGGTTTGTTCTTGGTGGGACCATCATTTATTTTTCAACAGGACAATGACCCAACACACACCTCCAGGCTAAGGGCTATTTTATTAAGAAGGTTACAAAGTAGAAAATAATAAAAATAGAGAAAAAACAGTGAACTTGAAGGTGTGTCCAAACTTTTAACTGGTAAAAAAAAAAAAAAATATATATATATATATATATATATATATATATATATATAAACCCATTATCCATAACCACTTATCCTGTGCAGGGTCATGGGCAAGCTGGAGCCTATCCCAGCTGACTATGGGCAAGAGGCAGGATACACACTGGACAAGTCATCAGATCATCACAGGGCTGACACATAGAGACAAACAACCATTCACTCTCACACCTACGGTCAATTTAAAGCCACCAATTAGCCTAACCTAATTGTCTTTGAACTGTGGGGGAAACCAGAGCACCTGGAGGAAACCCACACAGACACAGGGAGAACATGCAAACTCCACACAGAAAGGCCCCTGTTGGCCACTCAACTCAAACCCAGAACCTTATTACTGTGAGGCAACAGTGCTAACCACTACACCACCACGCCACCCTGCAGTTAGCTTGAAATATAGTCAAATGTATCTAGTATTTCCTTTAAAAGGGTTATACTAAACCAAATATTAAGATTATTAAACCTTTTCCTTTAGAAATTGTATTAATTCCATGCATGAAATTCATGTAAGGCTTGAAAGTAATAAAATTTCTAAAAGAAATGGGTTTAATAATCTTATATTTGAATTACTGTAATCTTAGGAAATAATCATCTCGTAGTACTCATACTCATTATCATCTGCTAAGATACCATTTTTATGGAGAGCATGGTGATACTTGTAAAGGAAAGAATTTCACTGTACTTGTACAGTATATTTGAGAATATATGCTGTTTTCTTTATCGTCTTGCTTTTGCACCTAGTGTGAACATTATTTTCATGCTTTAATGTAAGGTAACTACTTCAATAGATCTGTGAGAATCTCTATGTTGACTTATCAATATAAAACTTGTAAAACATTCATCTGAATTACAGTTAGTATGAGCTGAATTGAATGAACTTGCCATTGTATGTGGCAGGACTGGAATATCTTGGCCAACATTTGAATCTCATCACAATAACGCTCCCACACAGACAAGGGGAGAATATGCAAACTCCACACAGAAAGGCCCCTGTTGGCCACTGGGCTCAAACCCAGAACCTTCTTGCTGTGAGGTGACAGTGCTACACCACCATCCCACCCCATATATACAGATGTTTTATGCTTTTGTAAATATAGATATATTTTTAAGTGCTGTGACTTCTCGCATGTTTGCTTAAAACCCTTTCACCACTGTGTAACTTTTTCCAGAAGGGGTTTCACTACTTCAGTGAGACTGGAATAGTGGTCTGCAGTGGTGAAAGGGTTATGTGATAAAACATATTAAGATTCCTGGTAATAGATAGAAAAATTATTTCCCTAGTGCCAGAGACTAACATTTGCATCATGTCCACTTTGGCTTGAGAGCAATATTATTGAGGTGTAACCAGAGCCTCCCTACCCATGAAGAAGGAAGTATGCTGTGTGCTTGCCTCACTAATACTACTGCTCACTCAGTGTTACATACTTGAGGATTTGGAAAGTACAACACCATCCAACATATCTAATCTGCCACTAGGTTCTGCACTAATTAGATCCAACCTCACCATAACTTTTTATCTCTCTGTTACTCAGGTATATAGAGAGGGACTGACTGCACCCCAGCACTTGCAGGTGTTTCTTAAACATAGATTAAAATATCTAAGCTACAGTCAAATAAGTAACTAGCTGTGCTACAAGCTGCTAAGAGAATGTAGCTAACTGAAGCTACTTTATCAAACTGAATGAAATCAGCTGTAATATTTTTAATGTTATTGTGCAGCTAATTTATTGCACAAAATAAAAAAGTTTATATGTTTTGTAAATGCCACAACAAATAGGCTTTGATTTTCTCTTTGTAAAAACCCTCACACTAAGAAGCAGTTAGTATTACCTAACTGGAAAACAAATATATCTGAGGTCAGCTGTCATGCAACTTTAAGATTCAAGGTTCAAGGTTTCTTTATTTGTACCATACTGTAATACTGGTAAATTCGTTGTGCAGGCAGGAATTCAGCGATCCCAATACAAAATAACAGCTACGTAAAATACATTGTGACAGACAAGACAACAACAGTACACGCATCCTAACATATACAATCCTTAAAAGTGAGATCTTTAAAAAGTGCTTCATCATCAATTGTTCAGTATGAACAAAATTATTCACCTCTGGGCCTTACTGTTCAGCAATACAATTGCTGTTGGTACAAAGCTCTTTCTGTACCGTTTTGTCCTTCCCTTAGGGACCCCAAAACGACGACCAGAGCGAAGGAGCTGGAACTCACCATGCAAAGGGTGTGAGCCATCTTTAAGAATACAGGTAGCTTTACATTGTAACTGTATGTCATAAAGAGAAGACATGGTGGGTTGAGGCTTCCCAATTAGCCGCCCAGCCCATTTCATGATTTGGTTCAGGGAGTTTTTGTCCTGTAGTGACAGATTACCAAACCAAGACACCAAGGCAAAAGATAACAATGACTCAATAAAAGCATGATAAAATAGGGTCAGCATAGTTTTAGCAATGTTAAAACGGAACAATTTCCGAAGATAGAACAACCGCTGATGTCCCCTCTTGCATACTGCTTCGCAGTTCTTGTTAAAAGTCAATTTGTCATCAATGACAATCCCAAGATACTTGTAATTATCCACACATTCAACAGATTGGCCCTTGATGACTGTGGGATCATGGTTTGGAGCCTGATTTCTAAAATCAATAACCATGTCCTTTGTTTTGGATGTATTAAGCACCAAGAAAGAAAGATCGCACCACCTGATAAAATCCTCCAAGACTGGACCATGACTGGATTCATTATTGTGTAACAAACTTACAATTACGGTATCGTCTGCAAATTTTTAAATGTGCCTGTTTTCACAGACACTCTTACACATATCTGTATAAAGGATAAAAAGTAAGGGAGAGAGAACACATCCCTGAGGTAAGCCAGTAGAGTAACACAGTTACTCAGATAAAATGCCATTCACTTTGACCCTCTGTGTTCTATCTGTTAAAAAATCTAAAATCCAACCACCAGATTATGGCTAAGCTGGAACTGCTCAACAAGCCTCATGGCTAAAATGTGAGGTTGTATGGAGTTACAAGCCGATGAAAAATCAATAAAAAAAGTCAATCTAACGTGGGTTTTGTTCCCCTCCAGATGTTTAAATAAAAGATTTAGCAGGGTAAGTGTGGCATCTTCAATGCCTCTGTGGGCCCTGTAAGCAAATTGCATGGGGTCAAGTACATGTGCAGTCCTCTCCAGAAGCTCCGACTTAACAATTTTCTCAAATGATTTCATTAAAAGAGAGGTGAGGGCAACCAGTCTAAAATCATTCAGCATTTTAGGTCTGCTGACTTTAGGAACAGGGATAACCTCTGCTTGTTTCCACAGCCTAGGCACCTTTTGCTGACTCAGTGATACATTAAAAATATAATGAAAAATTGGACTCAGTTGTCTTGCACATGACTTAAGTAAGATTCCACTTATTTTATCAGGTCCAGGACTTTTTTTTGTTTTGAGAGAGAGGAGACACTTTTCCACTTTTCTTTGTTCGAGTACTAAGTGTTGGTCATCTTTAAAATTATCTCTCAAACTCTTAACTTCCTCACTGAAGTCAAACTGGTCAAATCGTAAATAAAATTTATTGAGAGCACTGGCTAGATCCCAATTTGACCCGAAACCATCAATAGTAATGCAGGAGCCCTTCATCTGTTTTATGCCTGCCATTGTCTTCATACCAGACCAGACAGCAAAAAGGTTCTTATCTGCTAGTTTACTCTCTACTTTAGTTTTATATTTCTGTTTAGCCTGTGAAATTTCATTTCTCAGCTCTCTATTAGCTACTTGAAGTTCAGAAGGTCTCCCACAATTAAAGGCCAGCCTCTTCTGCTGTAGATGAACCCTGACTTCCTTGGACATCCAGGGTTTGTTATTGGGGTACACCTTGATCTTTTTGGTGGGAATAATCATATTCTCACAGAAAGTCATATAATAAATCACATCAGTGAGTTCATCAATGTATGTACAGGAGTCTTTAAATATCTCCCAATCGGTACAGTCAAAACACCCTTGGAGACAAGCAGTCAATTCGTCAGACCAAATTTTGACCTCTTTGGTCTGTATTTTTTCACTTTTTAGTACAGTTTTATATACAGGGAGAAGGAGCACACAATTGTGGTCAGCAGAGCCTAATGGAGGCAGCTGAATTGATTTATAAGCTCCCTTTACTGTACCATAGCAAAGGTCTAATGTCTTGTCCTTCCTAGTTGTACAAGTAACATATTGATAAAAGTTCTTTAAGGACTTTTTCAGTGACACATGATAAAAATCTCCCAATATAAGATGTGGTGCTTCAGGTCCTGGACATCTCTGGACACCATAAGAGCTGCCTTGGACTCGCATAACCAAAAGATAGCAACCATAGAGAACATGCTTACTACCCATAGCGATGATTTACCCGAGCTAACAACGAGACTGGATCGACTTGGAAAGGCGAATGCTGCACTAGCGTCCAAAGCAGAGGACCTTGAGAATCGATCCAGACGACAGAACCTAAGAATCGTTGGCCTACCTAAGGGGGCTGAAGGAGGCTTGCCTCTAGACTTTGTCTTGCAGCTCCCGCATGAAGTAATCGGAGAGGAGATATTTCCAAAGCCACCAGAGCTTGACAGAGCACATCGTATACCAGCACCAAAGCCGACCCAGGGGCAACGTTCACGGGTGCTCATTGTTAGAGTCCATCAATTTCAGGACAAGGAGCGTGTTCTTCGTTGGGCCAGATCGCAGAAAGTGGAGATAAAGTTCAACGACAACAGGATCCTGTTCTTCCCTGATATGAGTGCAGGTTTGGCCAAGCAACGGGCAGTATTCAGAGATATTAAGGCTAAACTCCACAAGGCTGGAATTATGTTTGCACTTCACCACCCAGCTCGCCTGTGCATTACCATTGATGGGAATAAACATCATTTCAACACCCCAGAGGCGGTAGAAATGTTCTACAAGCAAGTTAAAACCTCTGTGACCAATACTACTGAAGATGATTAGTGCCTGTGGACATGGATCAGAGACGGTTTGTTGTGACTAAAGAGGTCTGTGTTTCTCAATATTTGTTAGGTATGTTCCGGAGAAATGCTATGGCCTTAAAGTGCCGTACATTTTCTAACACTAGGTGGACTGTTTGCTAACATGACATTGGTCTCAGCAACAAGTGACTAATTTGTTTTTACGTTAAGGAGACTGACTTGGACTTCTGAAAGATTAACGGCGAATTTTGTATTTAGGTAAACTAGGGGAACTTGTAATTGTATCATGCGCATATTTAATAGAATGTGTTCGGATATCCAGGAGCTCTCTTGATGCTTTTAAGTTTTGGTTAGACACAAACATTGGTTTAGTGTTGGAAGTGCCATTGGAAGAGGGACCTGCAGCTCACTTCAAAGGAAGGATGAGCATAGGACTTTAAACCTAGCAGATTGTTCTAATGCTGCTGCTTAATTCTATGTTACTTTTTTTTTCCCTTCTGGGTTGGAGATTGGGTGGTGGGGGGTTACATTGGTCTCAATCATAATACTTAACAGTATAAGCAAAGCATGATTTTACATGAAACATTATCTATGGAATTTAATGTGTTTTTCCAGAGATTATATCACTAGAATCCCATGATTAATACAAATACTGGTTATGGGTTGGAAAAGCTACATGTCAAATTCATGTCATGGAATGTTAGAGGGTTAAATGGTCCTGTTAAGACGGTAAAAGTGTTCCAGCATATCAAACTGCATAGGGCAGATATTATTTTTCTTCAGGAAACCCACCTTAAATTGAGTGATCATACAAGGCTTAGGCGCCCATGGGTGGGACAAATATTTCATTCTTTATTTAACTCAAAAGCTAGGGGGACAGCTATTTTGATTTCTAAAAAATTACAGTTCATTCCTGAAAACATAATACCTGACTGTAATGGGCGCTTCATTATTGTCTCGGGAAGACTTTTTCATTTACGAGTCACACTAGTGTGTGTGTATGCTCCCAATGTTGAGGATGATAAATTTATGACCACACTTTTATCTTTAATTCCAAATATGGACACACATTATTTAATTTTGGGGGGAGATCTAAATTGTGTTTTGGACACTCAGTTGGATCGCTCCAGCTCTAGGGTGACAAATCTATCAAAAATGGCGATGACATTGAAATCATTCATGGAAGACTGTGGAGATTGTGATCCTTGGAGATATTTACATCAAAACACTAAAGCATATTCGTTCTTCTCACATGTACACCACATGTATTCAAGGATAGACTCTCTTTATTGATAAGATATTGCTGCCGTCTATGCACTCTTCTGAATATTCAGCAATAGTAATTTCAGATCATCCTCCTCTCTTGCTTGACCTCAGATTTGACTCTCTGGCAGCTGGAAATCCACAGTGGAGACTTAACACATTTTTACTGTCTATAGATACTTTCTGCACTTCAATAACTCAAGCAATAGAGGAATTTTTAAGTTTTAACAATTCAGATGAGATCAGTCCATCATTACTATGGGAAGCCTTGAAAGCTACTATTAGAGGAAGAATAATTTCTTATTCTTCTTATCATAATAGGCTGCGCAGAAAGACACAAACTGATATAATTGAAATGATATCTGAAATTGATAGACAATATGCTTGTAGGAATTCAAGCGGGTGGGTGGAGCACAGAAGTACGGCAGGCCAGAACTGAGTTCCAAAAACTCTTTATTTGCACTTTTCAGTGATTATTTTACACTCTCCCAGCCACACACGCACACACAAGTCGTCTGGTTGGGGAGAGAGCTCCCTTCCTCTACTCTCTCTCTCCTTTTATAGGGCCAGGTCACTGGGGAAGACACACAAACACAGGTTAACTGACATCAGGTGCAGTGATTCTGCCACTTACCTTCCCTGACTCTGCCCTCCATTCACAGACCGACACTTGACCACGCCCCCGCTGCCACATACCCCCACCGCCGGCCTGCAGCCGACTCCCCCCCCGACGGGAGAGGAAATCCGCCATGACCATCTGCGCCCCCAGCCTGTGGACCACCTTGAAGTTAAAGGGCTGGAGTGCCAGATACCAATGGGTGATCTGCGCATTGGCATCCTTCATGCGGTGGAGCCACTGGAGGGGCGCGTGGTCCGAACAGAGGGTGAAAGGGTGTCCCAGTAGGTAGTAGCGGAGGGCGAGGACCACCCACTTGATGGCCAGGCACTCCTTTTCTATCGTGCTGTAGCGGCCCTCACGCACCGACAACTTCCTGCTGATGTACAGCACTGGGCGATCCTCCCCCTCCACCTCCTGGGACAGAACAGCCCCCAGCCCTCTGTCCGACGCATCCGTCTGCAACATAAAGGGGAGAGAAAAGTCAGGGGAGTGTAACAGTGGCCCCCCACACAGTGCAGCCTTTACATCAGAGAAAGCCCACTGGCATTGCTCCGTCCACTGGACCGGATCTGGTGCCCCCTTTTTAGTGAGATCAGTCAGCGGGCTGGTGACGTCTGAATAATTAGGTATAAACCTATGATAGTAGCCAGCCAACCCCAGGAACTCTCTTACCCCCTTTTTGGTCTTGGGCCTCGGGCAGGCCGCAATCTCTGCTGTCTTATTAATTTGGGGACGCACCTGCCCATTGCCCAAGTGGAAGCCCAGATACCGTACTTCCACCTGCCCAATCGCACACTTCTTCGGGTTGGCTGTGAGACCCGCTCGCCTCAGCGACCTAAGGACAGCCCTTAGGTATTATAAATGCCGTGGCCAGTCATTACTATAGATTATAATATCATCCAAATATGCGGCCGCATACGTGGCGTGGGGGCGGAGGACCCAATCCATAAGCCGCTGGAACGTAGTGGGTGCCCCAAACAGCCCAAAAGGAAGTGTGACAAATTGGTGTAAGCTAAATGGTGTGGAAAAGGCCGTTTTCTCTTGGGATAATGGAGTCAAGGGGATCTGCCAATACCCCTTTGTCAAATCCAGTGTAGAATAAAAATGAGCCATGCCTTGTCAATCCAGCAACTCGTCAATATGAGGCATTGGGTATGCATTGAATTTAGACACCGCATTGACTTTTCTATAGTCCACACAGAACCGGACCGACCCGTCGGCCTTGTGAACCAAGACCACCGGGCTGCTCCAGTCACTGTGGGACTCCTCGACAATGCCCATGTCAAGCATGGCCTCGAGTTCTTCCCGAACCACCTTTTTCTTGTGTTTGGGCAGCCTGTAAGGGCGGCTGCGCACTACCATCCCTGGGGGCATCTCAATGTGGTGTTCTATGAGGCGGGTGCGGCCGGGCAGGGGTGAGAACACGTCCGAAAATTTGGTCTGCAACTGGGCAACCTCCGTGAGTTGGGTTGGGGAGAGGTGGTCTCCACAGGGGACTGGAGAGGTTAGCAATGTCAATGTTCCCTTCTGAACCTCTGGCCCCAGCTCCACCTTCTCCGGAACCAACGACACCAATGCCACGGGGACCTCCTTGTTCCAAAGTTTAAAGTGCTGATGACACGTTTTTGACATCTTTGGCGATGTTTTATAACATAAAAAGTAATTACCAGGGGGCGTCATGGCTCGGGTGGCTGGGGTGCCGTGCCGTGGGTCCGGGGACCTCGGGTTCGATTCCGGCCCAGGGTCGTTTCCTGGTCCCTCCCCATCTCTCTCTCCCACTCATTTCCTGTCTCTACCACTGTCCTATCCAATAAAGGTAAAAAAAAAAAGCCCCCCCAAAAAAAAGTAATTACCGATGATCCATATATTAATTCACGAAGGCGCCTATTTTACAAGTTATGATAAAAAAACGCGGCTATTTGGGCAAATTTGACAGGGCTGCAGCACCCAGGAGACGAAAGAGGAGGAGGAGCTATATGACGTCAGCGAAAGAACCTTCCTCCTAACTTACCAGTTTGTTGTTGATGTGACAGGTGTTCAGTTTGTCATTATTAGTATTATTATTATACATTATTTTATATATATATATATATATATATATATATATATATATATATATATATATATATATACACAGTGGTGCTTGAAAGTTTGTGAACCCTTTAGAATTTTCTATATTTCTGCATAAATATGACCTAAAACATCATCGGATTTTCACACAAGTCCTAAAGGTAGATAAAGAGAACCCAGTTAAACAAATGAGACAAAAATATTATATTTGGTCATTTATTTATTGAGGAAAATGATCCAATATTACATATCTGTGAGTGGCAAAAGTATGTGAACCTCTAGGATTAGCAGTTAATTTGAAGGTGAAATTAGAGTCAGGTGTTTTCAATCAATGGGATGACAATCAGGTGTGAGTGGGCACCCTGTTTTATTTAAAGAACAAGGATCTATCAAAGTCTGATCTTCACAACACATGTTTGTGGAAGTGTATCATGGCACAAACAAAGGAGATTTCTGAGGACCTCAGAAAAAGTGTTGCTGATGCTCATCAGGCTGGAAAACATTACAAAACCATCTCTAAAGAGTTTGGACTGCACCAATCCACAGACAGACAGACTGTGTACAAATAGAGGAAACTCAAGACCATTGTTACCCTCCCCAGGAGTGGGCGACCAACAAAGATCACTCCAAGAGCAAGGCGTGTAATAGTCGGCGAGGTCACAAAGGACCCCAGGGTAACTTCTAAGCAACTGAAGGCCTCTCTCACATTGGCTAATGTTAATGTTCATGAGTCCACCATCAGGAAAACACTGAACAACAATGGTGTGCATGGCAGGGCTGCAAGGAGAAAGCCACTGCTCTCCAAAAAGAACATTGCTGCTTGTCTACAGTCTGTTAAAGATCATGTGGACAAGCCAGAAGGCTATTGGACAAATGTTTTGTGGACGGATGAGACCAAAATAGAACTTTTTGGTTTAAATGATGTGTTATGTTTGGAGAAAGGAAAACACTGCATTCCAGCAGAAGAACCTTATCCCATCTGTGAAACATGGTGGTGGTAGTATCATGGTTTGGGCCTGTTTTGCTGCATCTGGGCCAGGACGGCTTGCCATCATTGATGGAACAATGAATTCTGAATTATACCAGCGAATTCTAAAGGAAAATTTCAGGACATCTGTCCATGAACTGAATCTCAAGAGAAGGTGGGCCATGCAGCAAGACAACGGCCCTAAGCACACAAGTCGTTCTACCAAAGAATGGTTAAAGAAGAATAAAGTTAATGTTTTGGAATGGCCAAGTCAAAGTCCTGACTTTAATCCAATCAAAATGTTGTGGAAGGACCTGAAGTGAGTAGTTCATGTGAGGAAACCCACCAACATCCCAGAGTTGAAGCTGTTCTGTATGGAAGAATGGGCTAAAATTCCTCCAAGCCGGTGTGCAGGACTGATCAACAGTTACTGCAAACATTTAGTTGCAGTTATCGCTGCACAAGGGGGTCACACCAGATACTGAAAGCAAAGGTTCACATACTTTTGCCATTCACAGATATGTAATATTGGATCATTTTCTTCAATAAATAAATGAGCAAGTATAATATTTCTGTCTCATTTGTTTAACTGGGTTCTCTTTCTCTACTTTTAGGACTTGCGTGAAAATCCGATGATGTTTTAGGTCATATTTATGCAGAAATATAGAAAATTCTAAAGGGTTCACAAACTTTCAAGCACCACTGTGTGTGTATATATATATATATATATATATATATATATATATATATATTTATTATGCCTTCGCATTGTGTTGCCGGCTTTTGCTCCAAAACCTACAAGGATGGGGTAAGTTTATTCAAGTTTCCCAGAGATCCCGAGCTGCATGCGAAGTGGGTGAAGCAAGTCAGGCGCACTCGTGACAAGTGGGAGCCCTCACCAACATCCATCCTGTGCTCTGAACACTTCGATTTGGATTGTTTTGACACCCTTCCCAGCTTAAAAAAATCTCTTGGGTGTTCAGTTCAGCACAAACGTGTGTTACTACCATCAGCAGTGCCTACACAGTGTTGCCAGATTGGGAGGTTTCCCGCCCAGTTGAGTGGTTTCAAGTGCATTTTGGTGGGTTTTGAACATATTTTGGGCTGGAAAACGTCAGCAGTATCTGTTGCCAGATACTGCTGAAGTTTTCCAGCCCAAAATATGTTCAAAACCCACCAAAATGCACTTGAAACCACCCAACTGGGTGGAATTCCTCCCAATCTGGCAACACTGCCAGTATTCCAGAGGGGGTCTACTAGTAGCTATGCCGGATCCAAAGACAGTCCTCCTGTCAGAACATGTGTTGTGAAACAACATAAGATAAAGGTACGTAGAGCTATAGATTCTACATAATAATCATAAATGCAATCATAAAGTCGGCGTGATATCAGTCATGTATTTGCTTGTGAAAGCTTGCGGCTTTCATGTAACTGCCACCTAGCAACGAGAGGCAAAGGGTAAAAAGGCTATCATTAGATTCTATTCGGAAGAGATCAACACAATTCTAGACTCCCACAAGAGGAAGAGCTAGCACTAGAGAGTTCACCGGCGTTTTCATGCGCCATTTCCATTGAGTAGAACCAGAGTAGAACAGCCAGTGAACTGCAGTGTGTTCTCCCGCTGACGTCACAACATGGCCGCGGGCCATGGACCCAGTTTTCTTGCGCTGTGCAATTAAAAGTTGGATATTTGCATAACAACAGCTTCTTTTCACGTAATTATAACAGAAATCTAACATGTTTGCCATGTTGTATAGTTTATTTAAGAAATTGCATAGAGTCATGTTCGTGTCATCAGCCCTTTAAGCAGATTGAGGTGGTAAATCTGTAGCACCCCACCCCTGTCCGTTCGCCTCACCTCATAGTCGACGTCCCCGACTAGCCGTGTGACCTCAAAGGGTCCTTGCCACTTGGCGATCAATTTGGAGCTCGACGTGGGCAACAGCACAAGTACTTTATCTCCCGGTGCGAACTCCCTAAGGCACGTGCCCCTGTTGTACAGGCGGATTTGCCATTCTTGGGCCTGCCACAAATTCTCCTGGGTTAGGTGTGTGAGTGTGTGGAGTTTTGCACGCAGGTCGATAACGTATTGAATTTTGTTTTTGCTCGTTGAAGGTCCCTCCTCCCAATTTTCCCGCAGTACATCTAGGATGCCACGCGGCTTACGCCCATATAATAATTCGAACGGGGAGAACCCCATGGAGGCTTGTGGGACCTCTCGCACTGCAAATAACAGGGGTTCGAGCCATTTATCCCAGTTGCATGCGTCCTCGCGTACAAACTTTTTAATTATGTTCTTGAGGGTGCGATTGAACCATTCGACTAAGCCGTCCATTTGTGGGTGATAAATGCTGGTGTGGATCGGCTTAATTCCTAGTAACCCATACAGTTCGCGCAGTGTGCATGACATAAATGCAGTGCCTTGATCAGTCAGAATCTCTTTGGGGATTCCAGCTCGGGAGATGACGTGGAAGAGTGCTTCCGCAATACTGCGTGCTGAGATATTGCGAAGAGGCATTGCTTCCGGATATCGCGTTGCATAGTCCATCAGAACTAAAATAAAGCGATACCCTCGTGTTGACCGATCTAATGGCCTGACGAGATCCATCCCAATTCTTTTGAACAGGGTCTCGATTAATGGCAGAGGGCGCAAAGGCACTTATGGAATGGACACTGGATTTACTAACTGGCATTCACGGCACGCCGTACACCACCTACGGACATCGCCGCGAATCCCTGGCCAATAGAACCGGGCCATTATTTGGGCTAGTGTTTTATCCTGCCCTAAGTATCCAGCCATGGGATTAAAGTGAGCCGCCTGGAATACCAATTCCCAGCAGCTCTTTGGGATCAAAAGTTGTGTGATCGGCTCCTTAGTCTGAGTGTCCTGCGTCACTCGGTATAATCTATCCTTCATGATGGAAAAATAGGGGAAGGACGGGGTGGCATTTGGCTGGAGCGTTTGACCATCGATTACTCTCACTTGGTCAAACGCATGCCGCAGAGTCTCGTCTCACGACTGCTCTAACAAGAAATCCACAAGGGATTCCCCGAGAGAGGGAGGAGGAGCCTGCTGCTCCTCACTCTGACACGGTGATGATGTAGATGGCTCTGTGACAGCTGCTCCCGCCAATGCCACACCAGGACCTCCCCCTGCTGAACTATGGCAGGCCCCACTCTTCACTAAATGAGTCATTAATTCCCAAAATCCCGGCCAATCGGTCCCCAAAATTATCAAGTGGGTAAGGCGAGGATTAACCGCCGCCTTTACACTAAATTTCTCCCCTCGAAATAGAATGTGGACCAATACTAAAGGGTAGTTGTGAACATCCCCGTGCACACACAACACCTTCACCAGTTGTGCTCTCCCCAATGCCTCGTCTTGCACCAGGCTTTGTTGGATTGAGGTCTGATTACAGCCGGAGTCCACCAAAGCCTGGGGTGGAGCCGGCCCCCGCCTCCGTGGTGAAGGAATGGGGCAAGGACGAGGAACAGAAGGGGAGGGAGAGAGAGAGAGGGGAGAAGAGAAGACATGCTGTCCTGCCATCGGAACAGCCGCCAAATGGTCCTCCACCAGCTCGATGGCCTGATTCAGTGACACCAGGCAATGGCACTGGACCCACTCTGCGGTCCCTTCGGGAAGTTGGGCGATGAACTGTTCCAGTACCACCAGATCGACGATTCCCTCGGCGTCGCAGTTGTCAGCCCTCAGCCACCGCCGGCAGGCATCCCGGAGTTGCTGGCCAAACGCGAATGGCCAGCCAACCTCCTCTAGGCACAGAGCGCAGAAGAGCTGTCGTTGTTGTTCTGGGGTGCGCCCCACACGCTGGAAGATGGCCCAATGGAGGTCTGCGTAAACCAGCTGGCTGTCAGCGGGGAGCTGTAGCGCGGCCAGCTGCGCCTCACTCATTAGCAGGGGGAGGAGGCGCGCCACGCGTTGTTCCATCAGCCAGCCCCAGGCCTCTGCTGCTTGCTTGAAGAGTGCGAGGAAGGCCTCGGGGTCATCGTGCAGGCCCATCTTCGTTAGGCTGAGGTGGGGAGGGCCCGCGGTGGTGGAGGTGGTGGAATGCCTGACGATCTTCCTGCTGAGCCAGCACCAGGGCCTCGAACCGTTGCTCCTGCTCCTTCCAGAGGGCGACCAGCGCCTGGTGATGGCTCTGTTGGGCCATGACGAGGGCATGGATCAGGTCCGTGAAGGGGGAGGACTCCATGGGGCTGTTCTCCTCTGTGCTCCGAGCTCCTGGGCTTCGGCACCACTGTAGGAATTCGAGCGGGTTGGTGGAGCACAGAAGGGCGGCAGGCCAGAACTGAGTTCCAAAAACTCTTTATTTGCACTTTTCAGTGATTATTTTACCCTCTCCCTGCCACACACGCACGCGCACACACACACACACACACACACAAGTCATCTGGTTGGGGAGAGAGCTCCCTTCCTCTGCTCTCTCTCTCCTTTTATAGGGCACAGTCACTGGGGAAGACACACAAACACAGGTTAACTGACATCAGGTGCAGTGATTCTGCCACTTACCTTCCCTGACTCCGCCCTCCATTCACAGACCAACACTTGACCACGCCTCCACTGCCACAATGCTATAGCTCCCACTCCAGAGTTATACCAACAAAAAGTGAAACTCCAAACCCAGTTTGATCTTTCTTCTACAGAGAAGGCAGAGCAAACAATACTGAGGTCAAAAGGGAAACTTTATGAATATGGCAATAAAGCCAGTCACCTGCTGGCTTTCCAGCTCAAACAATAAGCAGCATCATGACATATCCCACAGATCTATGATAATTCTAATAGTATTACAACATGCCCCTTAAAAGTTAATGCCACCTTCAAGTCATACTACTCCAAACTCTATACATCTGAGCCCCCCCCATACAGACATAAACATGGACACATTTCTAAATAGCATAGATATGCCAACCGTTGATATACTAACACGAATATCACTAGAACAACCAATTACACTGGGAGAAATATATGGTCATGAGCTTTGGGTAATGACCGAAAGAACAAGATCACGGATACAAGCGGCCGAAATGAGTTTCCTTCGCAGGGTGGCTGGGCGCTCCCTTAGAGATAGGGTGAGAAGCACAGTCACTCGGGAGGAGCTCAGAGTAGAGCCGCTGCTCCTCCACATCGAGAGGAATCAGCTGAGGTGGCTCGGGCATCTTTTTTGGATGCCTCCTGGACGCCTCCCTGGGGAGGTGTTCCAGGCATGTCCCCCCGGGAGGAGGCCCCGGGGAAGACCCAGGACACGCTGGAGGGACTATGTCTCTCGACTGGCCTGGGAACGCCTCGGTGTTCTTCCCGAGGAGCTGGCCGAGGTGTCTGGGGTAAGGGAAGTTTGGGCTTCCCTGCTTAGACTGCTGCCTCCGCTACCCGGTCCCGGATAAAGCGGAAGAAGACGAGACAAGAGAAATATATAGTGGTATAAAGGAAATGAATAATGGTAAAACCCCTGGACCAGACGGATTCCTGTCTGAATTCTATAAAAAAATTTTCAATACAGCTAGCTCCATTACTACTAGACATGTTTAATCATTCTCTATCCCTGGGGACTTTGCCAAATACTTTAACAGAGGCCACTATTTCAGTCATTCTCCAAAAAGACAAAAACCCTGCAGAATGCAGTTCCTACAGACCCATCTCTCTTTTAAACGTTGATGTTAAAATACTTGCAAAAATTCTGGCAAAAAGGTTAGAGTCATGCCTCCCCTCCATCATCTCTGAGGATCAGACCGGCTTCATTGGAGGGCGTCATTTGTTCTCAAATATACGCCGTCTGATAAATATCTACACCATCTACAGCAACAAAGCCTGAAGTAGTACTCTCATTAGATGTAGAAAAAGCCTTTGACAGGGTTGAATGGGGGTACTTGTTTAAATTGCTGGGAAAATTTGGGTTTGGTCAAAAATTTATTTCTTGGGTCTGCTTGCTTTATAACTCACCTCAAGCTCGTGTCCACACAAACAACCAATACTCATCATATTTTTCACTGTCCCGTGGAACTCGTCAAGGCTGTCCGCTATCACCTTTATTCTTTGCGCTAGTCATTGAACCCTTAGCCATAAAACTGAGAACATCAGCAGGGCATATGGCGAGGAAATGTGGAACATTATATTTTCTGTACGCAGATGATCTGTTAGGGTTTTGCTGGGATTCGAACCTGGTTCGTTGGTGTGATGACCCAGCAAACCCCCACTAGGCCACCAGGGGAATGACTCAAATGCAGAGGCGTGAGGCGGAAGTAGAAAAAGTAACAAAAGGTTTATTTATACTATGTACACTATATACAATCCAGGGCAAAACAAAAAAAACAAAGAGTATAATTCAAAAAGAAAAAGGCAAAAATGCAAAAGCTCAGAAGATCCACAAAACACAGTACAAAGGAAACTGGAGATAAACATAACAGCACAAAGACTCCGTGACAAGAGGACTGAACTCAGGGGTATAAATACACAAACTAATTAAGGACACAGGTGAAGATAATCAGGACAAACAGGCAATTAACAAAAACACAAAACACAGGAACAGTGGCGGCCTCTAGAGGCCAAAATAAACATGACACAAAAAGGAAATAACAGCAGCCTCTAGAGGCCAGAACAGTCCAAGTCCTAACAGGACCCCCCCCCTCTAGGAGCGTCTCCTGACGTTCCCAGGGCGATCCGGATGGGCCGAATGGAAGTCCCGACACAGTTCTTTATCTAGGACATCCCGAGCAGGAACCCAGCAGCGCTCCTCAGGACCATAGCCCTCCCAGTCCACCAGGTATTGCAACCCGCCGCGGACCCGGCGGGAGTCAAGCAGGCAATGCACAGTGAACACAGTCTGCCCCTGGAAGATGCAGGGGGGTGGGGGGTTCCTTGGGGCAGGGGCATACGTAGACGCAAGTACGGGCCGCAACAGGGAAACATGGAAAGTGGGGTTGATCCTCAGAGTCCGGGGCAACTGGAGCCGGTAGGAGACAGGGTTCACCCTGCGCACCACCTTGAAGGGGCCAATGTAGCGAGGAGCAAGCTTGCGGTTCTCCACCCGCAGCGGAAGGTCCTTAGTGGACAGCCAAACCCGCTGCCCAGGGCGGAAAGTGTGTGCAGGTCTTCTGTGGCGGTTGGCCTGAGTCTGGTTGGTTCTGGAGATCTGTATGAGGGTCTTCCTGACCTTGCTCCAGGTCTTGCGACACCGTCTCACATATTGGTTGACCGAGGGCACCCCCGCGTCCTCCTCCTGGTCCGGGAACAGAGGTGGCTGGAACCCGAATTGGCACTGGAATGGCGACAGCTTGGTGGCCGATGACTGCAGGGTGTTGTGGGCGTACTCTGCCCATGGCAGCCAGGTGCTCCACGATGTCGGGTTATCCATAGCCAGGCCTCGCAGGGTGGTTTCCAGGTCCTCGTACTCGCCTCTCCGCATCTGAGAGGGAGCGCAGAAGGAGGGACAAGTACGACCCACTTGCATGGGTTCTGGACAGTCACTGAAGGAGGTAGACGGTCTCCAGGTAGAGGTAGGGAGGCTGGGGGGGCTCAAGGCTTGGTGGCGTTCTCTCATCCTGTTGTCCAGACGAATAGCATGTGAGATGAGGGTTTCGAGGTCACTTGGGCATCCAATAGAGGCCAGACCGTCCTTGATGGGGTCAGACAGACCATGGTGGAAGGCTGACACCAGGGCAGTCTCGTTCCATCCACTTACTGCTGCGAGTGTTCGGAATGAGATGGCGTAATCTGCGACGCTTCCTCCTTGCCGGATGGACATGAGCTTTCGGGCTGCGTCGGTACTGATGTCTGCCTGATCGAAGACCCGAAGCATCTCTTCAGAAAACAGCTGGAAATCAAAGCACTCAGGTCCCTGTCTTTGCCAGATAGCAGTAGCCCAGGCTCGCGCCTTACCAGCTAATAAGGTGATCACAAAGGCAATCTTGCGGCGATCCGTAGTGTAGGTGGTAGGCTGAAGCTCAAAGGTGAGTTGACACTGGGTAAGGAACTCTCGGCACTCACTGTGCTTGCCGTCATACCTCTGTGGTGCAGGAAGGCTGGGTTCGCGAGTGAAGGCAGCATGGCAGGAGGCACTGGAGCAGGAGCGGGAGCCAGATCAGGAGCAGGAACTGGATCAGGAGATGCAGGCAGAGATGTCAGCTGTGCCAGGGTTTTCCCAATTTGCTGAAGCAGTTCCTCGTGGCGAGCAAGGGCCTCACGTTGGCTGGTGAGCGTACGTCCATGGTTGCTCCGAAGCATGTCAAAGCTGCCATAATTCTCTGAAGGTTGGCCGGGTAGACAGTTGAAGCAGCCTCTGCTGAGTCGGTCATGACGGAGTCTTTGTTAGGGTTTTGCTGGGATTCGAACCTGGTTCGTTGGTGTGATGATCCAGCAAACCCCCACTAGGCCACCAGGGGAATGACTCAAATGCAGAGGCGTGAGGCGGAAGTAGAAAAAGTAACAAAAGGTTTATTTATACTATGTACACTATATACAATCCAGGGCAAAACAAAAAAAAACAAAAACAAAGAGTATAATTCAAAAAGAAAAAGGCAAAAATGCAAAAGCTCAGAAGATCCACAAAACACAGTACAAAGGAAACTGGAGATAAACATAACAGCACAAAGACTCCGTGACAAGAGGACTGAACTCAGGGGTATAAATACACAAACTAATTAAGGACACAGGTGAAGATAATCAGGACAAACAGGCAATTAACAAAAACACAAAACACAGGAACAGTGGCGGCCTCTAGAGGCCAAAATAAACATGACACGAAAAGGAAATAACAGCGGCCTCTAGAGGCCAAAACAGTCCAAGTCCTAACATGATCTTTTACTTTACATCACAGACCCAGTCATTTGTGCTAACAGAATAATTCAGATCTTGGATGATTTTGGCACTTTTTTCAGGGTACAAAATCAGTCTCCAAAAAACAGTGTGTTTCCCAATTAATGCTTTAGCAAAACAGCTTAAACAGAGACAGATACCCTTCCATCTCACTTCAGACAGCTTCAGATATTTGGGGATTAACATTGCCCATTCATTTCAGGATCTACCGTACATAAACTTAACTTTGCTAAGCTACTAACCAAGGTGAAAGCAGATCTACAAAAATGGACCAAGTTGCCACTGTCATTGGCAGGCAGAGTGCAGACCATAAAAATGAATATCTTGCCCAGGTTTTTGTTTCTTTTTCAATGTCTTCCACTCTTCCTGACCAAAACATTCTTCCAACAGCTTGACAAAATTATTCTTCCATTCTTATGGGCAGGAAGGGTGGCAAGAATAAGGAGGAGTGCTCTGCAGGCAGTGAGATGTGAGAGGGGGCTGGGCCTCCCTAATTTTATTTTTTTATTACTGGGCAGCAAATATACATAAAATACTCAGCTGGAGATATGAGGAGGATTTAGATTGGTGTAAAATGGAGTCTCTCTCTCTTGTCATCCTACTTCACTTGTAGCCTTGACATGCTCCCCTTTACCTAGCCTAGCAAGAAATTATACTTCTAATCCAGTGGTTTTGTCAACTTTGAAAATATGGACACAGTTTCACAAACACTTTAAATTATACGATCTTGCCCTCTTTGGACCATTATGCAATAATCATTACTTTTTGCCCTCCAAGCTTGACTCTGCATTTACACATTGGAATTACAAAGGTATCAGGTCATTCAGAGAATTATTTCTTAATGGCACATTTGCAGATTTCAAAACCCTATCATGCCAATATGATCTTCCCCAAAACCATTTTTTCCATTATCTTCAGCTTCGCAGTTTTGTTAAAGACCATTGCACTACATTCCCATATCTGCCCGATGATACATCACCACATATTCTAGATAAACCACTTAATCAGATGGGGCTAACATCCAAGCTATACACTTTCATTCTGAAATCTGACCCTTCACCTCTTGACAAAATCAAACATGAATGGGAGACTGAGCTGGAAGTCCAGTTTCATGATGAATGGTGGGATAAAGCCAAACTACAAGTCATTCACTCTTCATCTTGTGCCCGTCTCAACCTAATACAGTTTAAGGTGCTACATAGGATGCACTTAAGCAAAGCCAAATTGGCAAAATACTTTCCTGGTACTAGTGAAGCCTGTAATAGATGTGCCTCTGTTCCATCACATCTTGCCCACACCTTTTGGTCCTGCTCAAAGTTGATAGGTTTTTGGAAGAACTTTTTCAAAGTCATGTCTGAAGTTTTAGAGATTGAAATAGAACCTTGTCCACTTATTGCTATTTTTGGAGTCCCTTTGAATTATCCTAAATTCAGTATACAAAAGTTGAATGTGCTATAATTTGCCTCTCTAATTGCCCGTAGATGTATCCTCCTACACTGGAAGTCACCAATTGCCCCAGGACAACATGCTTGGATAACTGATGTGATGTCAATCCTGAAATTGGAAAAGATAAAATTTTCTCTAAGAGGATCAACTGAGAAGTTTTACATTACATGGCAGCCTTTCCTCTCTTATTTTGATAGTGTCTACAGCTTCCAGTACTTAATTTCAAATAGAAAACATTAGACCAGAACAAACTTAAGACAGTAACACTCTTCATGCTCTTTGCTTTAGTATGGAAAAGACCAATGTGGGTGGTGAGGGTGGGTAGGGTTTCTTTTCTTTTTTCTGTATAATTGTCAGTTTTTGCTTGTTGTCTGATGGTTTATGAAAAAATGGGACATGTCCATTCCTGTTTTGTGATATGTACACTGAAACTATGTCCTAATAAAACAAATTATTTTAAAAAAGGAATACATTATACAAGGTATATAAGTGATATGGTTCAGTGTGCTGAAGTTCTGTTGACTCAAATGAGCTCTTCTCATTCCTTTTAAATACTGACTCTGCTGACAGCTCAGACAAGTGACATTTTTATAATGGCATTCGATTAGATTTCAAGATTTCAAGTTTTATATATATATATATATATATATATATATATATATATATCGAATCCCGGTCGGGGCAAAACATCATCCAGTAAGGGTCCTTAGGCAAGACCCCTCATGATATATCAGCCTACCTCAGGAATGAGTGAAGACATAACTGATAGAGTCATACTGGCTCAGACGTCGCCCGGGTCAACAAGGTCTGCGTCAGTTGCTAGGGAACCAGGGCAAACTGATGAGAAATGGGCTACTGGAACAAGACATCGATGGACAAGGACAGAAAATACGGATTTGCTGGAATGCTACTATACAAGCAATCCCAGAGAGAGGGGATACATGCAGCGAATGTGGGACCATTGGATACTTCGAAACCCACAATCAAGGCTAACAGAGAAACAGCTATTAGCCCAGTGTTCCAACATCCGTAATCGAAATCTACTATCACAACTAGAGATTAATGAAATACAAGTTTTATATATATATATATATATATATATATATATATATATATATATATATATATCGAATCCCGGTCGGGGCAAAACATCATCCAGTAAGGGTCCTTAGGCAAGACCCCTCATGATATATCAGCCTACCTCAGGAATGAGTGAAGACATAACTGATAGAGTCATACTGGCTCAGACGTCGCCCGGGTCAACAAGGTCTGCGTCAGTTGCTAGGGAACCAGGGCAAACTGATGAGAAATGGGCTACTGGAACAAGACATCGATGGACAAGGACAGAAAATACGGATTTGCTGGAATGCTACTATACAAGCAATCCCAGAGAGAGGGGATACATGCAGCGAATGTGGGACCATTGGATACTTCGAAACCCACAATCAAGGCTAACAGAGAAACAGCTATTAGCCCAGTGTTCCAACATCCGTAATCGAAATCTACTATCACAACTAGAGATTAATGAAATACAACAATGATGCTACGGCAAGGGGGAGCCAGGAAGACAGGTCAGTGGGGAGATGTCATCATCATCCCCACAACCAGAGATTGGGTACCAAGCCCCAACAGCTAACAGCCTCAACACAAGAGCTGCTGACCTGAGAAGGAAGATTGTGACCCAACTGGAAACCTGGAGCCCCCGACGAATACCGAAGCTGAGTTGCCAAGTACCTTCAGAAGATCTACTAGTAGATGTGAATGCTGCTCTGAAGACAATCTCCACAAGAACCATCACTGAGACCAACAAGCTGATACACAGTACAGCAACAGTAATCATGGAGATGCTTGGACACAAGATGGGCTCGGGACATGACAAACAGTATCCACCATGGAAGAAACGATTAGAGGCCAAGATAAAGGCAGCATGGAGAGAAGTTAGCCAGCTAGCTGAACTACAGAAAGGGAACATGGTGAATAAAGGGGCACCCAGGAAGTACAACTCACTCTCCATACCAGAGGCACTCGAAACTGCCAAACAGCGACTAACAGCTCTGGCCACCCGTTGAAGAGATACACCAAGGAGGGAGAGGCCAGGAGAATAAACAAGCTGTTCTCCACTGAACCAGCCAAGGTGTACTCTCAGTGGCAGGGGAACAACAACCGGTCAGACCCACCAAGAGCTGAGGTGGAAAAATACTGGAAAGACATATGGGAAAGAAAGGCATCACACAACACCGATGCCCAATGGTTAGTGGACCTAAGAGCTGACCACAGCAACCTCCCAGAACAAGAACCAGTAACCATCTCAATGGCAGACGTCCAAGAAAGAGTGTCAAAGATGAAGAGCTGGACAGCACCAGGCCCCGATATGATCCATACGTACTGGCTGAAGAAACTAACTGCACTCCATGAACGCCTAGCAGCACAGATGAACCAGCTGCTGAGGGATGAGACCCACCCAGAATGGCTAACCCAAGGCAGGACAGTCCTAATCATGAAGGACCCCCAGAAGGGACCCATCCCATCCAACTACCGGCCAATTACCTGTCTCTGCACAACATGGAAGGCCCTGTCAGGCATCATTGCGGCAAAAATGAGTAAGCATGTGGCTCAATACATGAGTGAGGCACAGAAAGGAATTGGCAGTAACACCAGAGGAGCCAAGCACCAGCTACTGGTCAATAGAACAGTCGCCCTAGACTGTAAGAAGAGACAGACCAACCTGTGCACTGCCTGGATTGACTACAAGAAAGCCTACGACTCAATGCCACACACATGGATACTGGAATGTCTGGAACTGTATAAGATCAACAGGAACCTAAGGACCTTCATCCAGAACTCAATGGAAATGTGGAAGACAACCCTAGAGGCCAACTCAAAACCCATTGCCCAAGTCAACATCAAGTGCGGCATATACCAAGGAGATGCATTATCACCACTGCTGTTCTGCACAGGCCTGAACCCCCTCAGTCGGATCATCACGAAGAGCGGCTACAGGTACCGATTCCGTAGTGGGGCAACAATCACCCACCTGCTCTACATGGATGACATCAAGCTGTACGCCAGAAACGAGCGAGAAATAGACTCGCTGATCCACACCACCCAGATCTACAGCGATGACATAGGGATGTCATTCGGATTGGATAAGTGTGGCCGGATGGTCTCAAAGAGAGGCAAGATGATCCAGACTGAGGGGATTGACCTACCAGAGGGCAACATAGGTGATATCCAAGACAGCTACAAGTACCTTGGCATCCCACAGGCTAATGGAAACCATGAAGAGGCCACAAGGAAGTCAACCACAGCCAAATACCTCCAGAGAGTAAGGCAGGTCCTGAAAAGTCAGCTGAATGGTAAAAACAAGGTCCGAGCCATCAACATGTATGCACTACCAGTCATCAGATACCCCACTGGTATCATAAACTGGCCAAAGGAGGAGATAGAAGCCACAGATATCAAGACTAGAAAGCTCCTCACCATGCATGGAGGGTTCCACCCCAAGTCCAGCACCCTGAGACTATACACTAAGCGGAAAGAGGGAGGCCGAGGACTAGTGAGCGTCAAGACCACGGTCCAGGATGAAACATCGAAAATCCGAGAATACATCAGAAAGATGGCCCCAAAGGATGAACTGCTAAGTGAATGTCTCAGGCAGCAGAACCCTGATGAGAGCACAGAGGAGGAGGGGGAACAGACAACCTGGAGGGACAAACCCCTACATGGCATGTACCACCATCAGATAGAGGAAGTGGCTGATATCAAGAAATCCTACCAGTGGCTGGATAATGCAGGACTGACAGACAGCACAGAGGCACTAATCATGGCAGCACAAGAACAGGCCTTAAGCACAAGAGCCATAGAGGCCAGGATCTACCAGAGTAGATCAGACCCAAGATGCAGACTGTGCAAAGAAGCCCCTGAAACAGTCCAGCACATAGTAGCAGGGTGTAAGATGCTAGCTGGATCAGCGTACATGGAGAGGCACAACCAAGTGGCTGGGATAGTATACAGGAACATCTGTAACCAGTATGGAATAGAAGTACCCAAGTCCCAATGGGCCATACCACAGAAGGTGGCTGAGAACAACAGGGCCAAGGTTCTGTGGGACTTCAGCTTCCAGACTGACAAACAGATCCTGGCTAACCAACCAGACATAGTGGTGGTGGACAAAGAGCAGAAGAGGGTGGTGGTGATAGATGTGGCGATCCCAGCTGACGCCAACATCAGGAAGAAGGAACATGAGAAACTTGAGAAGTATCAAGGGTTGAAAGAGCAGCTGGAACGGATGTGGAAGGTCAAGGGTTGCGTGGTCCCCGTGGTAGTGGGGGCACTTGGGGCAGTAACCCCCAAACTAGGAGAGTGGCTCCAGCAAATCCCAGGAACAACATCTGAAGCCTCAGTCCGGAAGAGTGCAGTACTAGGAACATTGAAGATACTGCGCAGAACCCTCAAACTCCCAGGCCTCTGGTAGAGGACCCGAGCTTGAGGATGACATGGATACCGCCCCCCCCACCCCACCCCCACCGGGGGTGAGAAGGAGATTTTATACACACACACACACACACACACACACACACTTTTTGTTTGTTTGTTTGTTTGTTTGTTTTTTGTGGTGGCTGACAGAACTGCAGACAAATGAGTTTTCTGTCTTCTCATGACCATAGCATTTATATTGGCAAATTAGTTATTTCTATGACAGTAATATATTTGTTGAATCTGGTATTTATTCAGCGCTGTTAGACATTGCATTGACTGTATTGAAATATAGGATATTCTGTTTTCCTTCATTCAGCCTATTTCCCTAATCAACTGTCTGGTTTATATTTACTATCCACAGCTAAGTTGTCTGTTTTATGGGTTATGGGTAAAATCAAGAACACTTTTATTGAAAGGCAGTGTTTGTAAAACACACTCCACAATCCCTCAGTCACTTCCTTCATCACGTGATGTGTCAAAATAAAAGTCACAACGTTATTTATATAACTGCATAACAAAAATACTGTCAATATAGAAACTAAAATTACTGTCTCGCACTACCTTACACCACAATTAGCCTTTCCTGACAATTGACATAAACAGGTATCAACATTTAGGCTCATTCCAACCGGCATGAATTGTTATAAACCCTCAATCACATGACCTAAGTATCATAACACAATCTGTTGACATACGATTGTGTTACGATACTTATGTTATAATGACTTCTGGCTTGCAAGCACAATACACAATAGGCATGTTATAAGAGGTGTATTTAGGTGGCATTTAATCCTATGAAAACCACCTGTCAAGACAGTATTGTAATTAATGAAGTTTTTACAGTTAGTCATTAAATGATAGCCTTCTTATATTGTATTCAAGTTTCCTCCCACCTATAAAACACACGTAGGTGAACTGGCTATGATAAATGTCCCTAGGTTTGCATGAGTGTCTGTATTATGTCATACAAAGCACGGTTGCCCCAGCAAGTTCGTAAACATCGTGTGTCAACTTCACGACAGCATGCTAGCAAGAGTCCAGGAAAATGGAGAGACCTCTGATCCATTCTTCGTCTCCAATGGAGTGAAGCAAGGATGCGTCCTCACCCCCACCTTGTTCAGTCTAATGTTTTCAGCCATGTTGAGTGATGCCTTTGGAGATGCTGAGGTGGGCATTGGTATCAACTACCGTCCTTATGGCTCCCTGTTCAATCTAAGAAGGCTACAGGCTAAAACTAAGGTCTCAACTGATACCATCAACGACCTTCTCTTTGCCAATGATTGCACCCTGAATGCTGCTTCAGAACTTGATATGCAACTCACGGTCGACATATTCTTGAATGCCTGTAGTAACTTTGGCCTAACCATCAGCACCAAAAAGACAGAGGTCATGCATCAGCCAGCGCCAGGAAAGCCATACAATGCTCCCAACATTACCATCAATGGGCACAGACTGAACATCGTGGAAAAGTTCACCTACCTTGGAAGCACACTCTCCAGGAACGTCACCCTTGATGATGAAGTAACAAATAGACTGGCTAAAGTGAGCACTGCTTTCGGCAGGCTTTGTAAGAACGTGCGGAAAAGATGAGGCATAAAAACGGAAACCAAGAGCAAAGTGTATAAGGCCGTTGTTCTAACTACGTTGCTCTACAGTGCTGAAACCTGGACGGTCTATCAGCGTCATGCCAGGAAGCTGAACCACTTCCACACCACCTGCCTGAGGAAAATTCTTGGCATCAAATGGCAAGAGAAGATCCCAGACACTGAGGTCCTTACACGTGCTGGCCTGCCCAGCATTCACACTATCCTGATGCAGTCTCAGCTTTGTTGGGCAGGCCACGTTGCCCACATGCCAGACACATGTCTGCCAAAGAGACTTCTGTTCGGCGAGCTAAAGCATGGCAAACGTTCCCAAGGTGGCCAAAAAAAGAGATTCAAGGACACCCTTAAAGCCGGACTAAAGGCTTTCAATATCAGCCAAACAAACTGGGAGCAATTGGCCCAGGATCATGCGGGATGGCGCGCTGCTGTCCGAAATGGCGCCTCAGCGTGCGAAGCCAAAAGAACAGCCTCCGCTGAGGCACACAGAGCTGCCAGAAAAGCTCGATCTGTGAATCCGGCCCCAGCGTCCATTCCGTGCCCCAGCTGCGGCAGATTCTTTCGTGCGCAGATTGGCCTCACTAGCCATCTGCGCACACACAGACGCTCTCCATGCACTGCATGCACTCCGTCCCCGGGATTTCTTGGATGAGTGATGGTCTTCGTCGTATCGACGGACGAACAACAACGTGATAGACTGGCATCCTATCCAGAGTGTATTTAAATCCACTGAAAGGGCCACAACGTAAACAGGCATGTTAACCAGTATCTTATATCTGAATAAAATTAATTCAAAAATACATTAATTGAAATAATTAAAATAAGAAAATAATTTTAAAACTTGGTTAACAATACAATTAGGCAGACTGGGTAGCCGTTTTGTTTTTACTTGTTTTTTGCCATGTTGCAGAAAAAAAAATCGGCAAAACCGACTGCTTTCATTTTAACATGTCAAACAAACTTCTTCTCTCTTAATACCACCCATTCAACAGCATCATTCAAGTCACATGGAAGAAAATTGCCAACATTCTTTTGCATGCTATGGCGCTTGTTAGCCCTCATATTTTCACAAAATACTGTATATTACACACTTCTCCAAATCAGTTGAAATAGCTACAGTTTATGACACCTTAGTCCATGCGTCTTCTTTTTTGTATGCCTCTGTATAGAAACAGGGACACATTATAAATAATGGGAAAACCCACCACCACCACAGTGATCAATTTCTCCTCCATGGCAGGCAACTTGGGAATGGTTTGAATGGAACCAAAATTTACATGACTCTGTTTTCTAGGATTCTTTAGAGTGGAGCACTTCTAAATTCCAGTTGGTTGCTGCCGAACCATGTCATTACCTCATTGCCATACATTTGCCTGGTTTTCACCTTTATTCAAATGCCCCCACCGCCCAAGATATGCTGCCAATGGTCTCGCCGCTGAGAGATGCTGGCTCACTTAAAAAATGAATGACTTACCATCATTTTGACACTCTTGCCATGTTTGATGTAAATGTACGGTAATCTCTCTTTTTTCCTCTTAAATTTGCCCTATATCTTACAATAGAAATGGCTCTGTGCACATTATAAATATGCTGTGTGGCAGCGGGGGCGTGGCCAAGCAGCAGTCTGTGAATGGAGGGCGGGGTCGGGGAAGGTAAGTGGCTAAGTCATTCCACCTGCTGTCAATTTATGTGTGTGTCTCTGTTTGTTACAGGGACGAAGCATAAAAGGAGAGAGAGAGCAGAGAAAGGGAGCTCTCTCCCCAAACACAATGCATGTGTGTGAGTGAGTAATGAATGAATGAATGAATAAATGAAAGCAAACAAGCAAGCAAGTAAGCTGAAAAGCCCAAAATAAAAGATATTGTACAAAAAAAACCCCGGGAGCACAGAAGGGAACCACCCCATGGAGTCCCCGCCATTCGAAGAGCTCATCCTTACCCTCACTACCGTCCAGCAGAACCAGCATCAAGTGCTTATCACCCTCTGAAAGGAGCAGGAGCAACGCTTCGAAGCCTTGATGCTGGCCCAGCAGGAAGATCGCCAGGCGTTCCGGCACTGGCTCGCATCAGCGGGGGCGTCAACCACCGCTGCCACCACCCTCACAAAGATGGGACTGCAGGATGATCCAGAAGCGTTCCTCACTCTTTTCGAGCAAGCAGCCGAGGTGTGGGGGTGGCCGCTGGAGCAGCTTGCAGCACGCCTTCTCCCACTCTTGACTGGCGAGGCGCAGCTCGCAGCGCAGCAGCTCCCTGCTGACAGCCGGCTGGTCTACACTGACCTGACAAAAGCCATCCTGCAGTGGCTCGGCCACTCCCCGGAGCAACATCGCCAGCGCTTCTGGACACTGGCATTGGAGGAAGTTGGCCGGCCGTTTGTATTCGGCCAGCAACTCCGGGATGCCTGCCGGTGGTGGCTGAGGGTGGAAAACCACGACACCGACAAGATCATCAATCTGGTGGCACTGGAACAGTTTGTCTTTCGACTTCCAGAAGGAATGGCAGAATGGGTCCAGTGTCATCACCCGGCGTCGCTGGAGCGAGCCATCGAGCTGGTGGAGGACCATCTGGAAGTGGCTCCGACGGCAGGCAGATGAGGCGTCTCCCCTCACTTCTCTCTCTCTCTCTTCTCCCCCTGTCTCTCGCCCCCCTCCCCACCCCATTCCCCTGCCACGGAGGCGGCGGCTGGCTTCTCCCCAGCTGGCCCGTCACACCCGTGGTGTCCTCCCCTCTCCTGTGTCTGTGTTGTCTCCCCCTCAGGTGAGTGACACCCATAACACCAGTGCAGAGGGAAAACCTGGGCTGGTGTGCTGGCGCGGCGGGGAATCGGAGCATCTCCGAGGTCAGAGCTCCGCAAGGGAGGTGGGTGCTGTAATCCAGATCCCTGACGCACCAGAAATCACCCCCGATTGGGCCAGAACGTATCACATACCGGTGAGTATCCAAGGGGCTACATATCACGCTTTGGTGGATTCCGGTTATAATCAGACCTCAATTCACCAACGCCTGACGCAAGGTGAGGCATTGGGGGGAGCACAAGCGGTGAAAGTGTTGTGTGCACGGGGATGTTCACCATTACCCTCTAGTGTCTGTCCAAATTCTATTCCAGGGCTAAATGCATAGAATAAAGGAGGCGGTTAGTCCCCGTCTCACCCACTCGTTGATTTTGGGTACTGATTGGCCAGGATTTAAAAACCTAATGGAATATTTAACACGCAGTGGGTCCTCCACTAGTAGGTCATGGGAAGATCCCGGTGTGGCGTTGACTGGAGAAGCTGTCGCAGAACCGTCTACGTGAACACCGCGTCAGAGTGAGGAGCAGCCCGCTCCTCCTCCCTCTCTCGGGGATTCCCTTGGGATTTCCCGTTAGAGCAGTCGCGAGACAAGACTCTGCGGCATGCGTTTGACCAAGTGAGAGTAATCGATGGTCAAACTCTTCAGCCAAGAGCAGCACTGACCTTCCCCTATTTTTCCATTATTAAAGATAGATTGTACCGAGTGATGCAGGACACTCAAACCAAGGAACAAATAACCCAGTTGTTAATCCCAAAGAGCCATAGGGAACTCGTGTTCCATGCAGCTCACTTTAATCCCATGGCTGGACACTTGGGGCAAGGTAAAACACTAGCCCGAATAATGGCCCGATTGTGTTGGCCAGGGATTTGCTGGGATGTCCGTCGGTGGTGTGCGGCATGCCATGAATGCCAATTAGTAAGTCCCGCGGCCACTCCAAAAGCACCTTTGCGCCCTCTTCCTCTAATCAAGACCCCGTTTGAGCGAATTGGGATGGATCTCGTCGGGCCATTAGATTGGTCAGCACAGGGATATCACTTTATTTTAGTTCTAGTGGACTATGCAGCGTGATATCTGGAAGCAGTGCCTCTCCGCAATATCTCAGCACGCAGTATTGTGGAAGCGCTCTTCCGCTTTATCTCCCGGGTCGGGATTCCGAAAGAAATCCTGACAGACCAAGGCACTTCGTTTATGTCACACACACTGCGCGAGCTGTATGGGTTACTGGGGATTAAGTCTATCTGCACCAGTGTCTATCACCCACAAACAGATGGCTTAGTAGAGCGATTTAACCAGGCACTCAAAAACATAATCCATAAATTCATAAGTGAAGATGCGCGTAATTGGGATAAGTGGCTTGAGCCCCTGTTGTTCGCAGTACGAGAGGTCCTGCAAGCCTCCACGGGGTTTTCTCCCTTTGAATTTTTATATGGGCGTAAGCCGCATGGCATTGGGAGGAGGGACCTTCGCCAAGTAAAAATGAAATCCAGTACATTCTTGACCTGCGCTCAAAACTCCACACCCTCACGCATCTAACCCAGGAGAATTTGCGGCAGGCACAAGAATGTCAAAGCCAGCTGTATGACAGGGGCACTCGCCTTAGAGAGTTCACGCCGGGAGACAAAGTGCTCGTATTATTGCCCACGTCAAGTTCTAAATTAGTCACCAAGTGGCAAGGGCCCTTTGTGGTCACACGGCGAGTCAGGGACATTGACTATGAGGTGAAGCGAACAGATAGGGGTGGGGCACTGCAAATCTACCACCTCAACCTTTTAAAACGCTGGAATGAGGGGGTCCCCGTGGCGTTGGCATCGGTAGTCCCAGAGAAGGCGGAGCTGGGGCCAGAGGTAAAAAGGATAACATCTCGGACCACTCCGGTCCCTTGTGGAGACCACCTCTCACCGGTCCAACTCATGGAGGTAGCCAAGTTGCAGAAGGAATTTTCCGACATGTTCTCGCCCCTTCCTGGTCGTACCCACCTCATAGAACACCACATCGAAATGACCCCGGGGGTGGTAGTGCGTAGCTGCCCTTAACGCTTGCCCGAACACAAGAAAAAGGTGGTTCAAGACGAGCTCAAGGCCATGCTCGAAATGGGCATAATCAAGGAGTCCCACAGTGACTGGAGCAGCCCAGTGGTCCTGGTTCCCAAGACCAACGGGCCGGTCTGCTTCTGTGTGGACTATAGAAAGGTCAACGCGGTGTCTAAATTTGACGCATACCCAATGCCTCGCATTGATGAGTTGCTTAATCAGTTAGGCGCTGCTCGCTTTTATTCAACACTGGATCCAACAAAGGGATATTGGCAGATCCCCTTGACTCATCTATCCCGAGAGAAAATGGCCTTTTCCACACCGTTTGGATTACACCAATTTGTCATGCTCCCTTTTGGGTTGTTTGGGGCACCCGCTACGTTCCAGAGGCTTATGGACAGGGTCCTCCGCCCTCACACTGCCTACACGGCCACCTATCTAGACGACATCGTGATCTATAGTAATGATTGGCTGCGGCACTTGGAACACCTGAGGGCTGTTCGAAAGTCACTGAGGCGAGCAGGCCTCACAGCTAACCCAAAAAAGTGTGCGATTGGGCGGGTGGAAGAACAGTATCTGGGGTTCCACTTTGGTCATGGGCAGGTTAGTCCCCAAATTAACAAGACCGCAGCAATTGCGGCCTGCCCGAGGCCCAAGACCAAAAAGGAGGTGAGACGGTTCTTGGGGCTGTCTGGCTATTATCATAGGTTTCTACCTAATTATTCAGACTTCACCAGCCCGCTAACCCAGTGGCTCCCAAAGTGAAAGGCGCGCCCCCCAGGGGGGGCGCAGAGCCATTGCAGGGGGGGCGCGGGGCATGGATGGAATGAATGAATCAATCAATAAATTACACTGCTAGCATAACATGGAGAAGTTTTTGGCGGGGGGCACGGGGCTCCCACGTAAATGCAAATCAGAGGATGAAGCATCGCCAAATATGCTTCCAAAGCAAGTTCATTCCAAGGCAAAGACAAGAAAATATGATGACATATATCTTGTCTTTGGCTTCACCTGTACAACAGTGGGTAATGAGGAGAGACCACAGTGTGTTGTCTGTCTTAAAGTGCTAGCTTGTGACAGCTTGAAGCTGAACAAGCTAAGACGCCACTTGGAGACAAAACATCCAGAGCACAAAGACAAGCCAGTTGAGTTTTTCAGACAAAAACTCATAAACTGCCGTGCTCAACAGTCCCTATTTACTAAAGCTGCATACGTGCCGGCAAATGCTCAACTCGCCTCATATAAAGTTGCCTACCGAGTGGCACAGTGTAAAAAGCCGCACGCAATAGTGGAGGAATTAGTACTTCCCTGTGCTATGGACATGGTATCAACTATGCTTGATGACACTGCAGCCAGCAAACTAAGGGCTATTCCTCTGTCCAACAACACCATCGGCAGGTGCATTTATGACATGTCAAAGGACATAGAGGAGCAGCTTAACGACAAAGTGCGTGACAGCCGCTTTTCTCTTCAGATGGATGAAGCCACTGACAGTAACAAAGACTGTTTATTAATTACTTACATCAGATTCATAGATGGAGCTGACATGAAGGAGGAATTGCTTTTGTGCAAAAAAGTTACTGGCAGAGCCACAGCAGAAGAACTGTTTAAAATCATTGACTCTTACTTGAAAGAGGCCAACCTGAAATGGGAGGACTGTGTGGGGATCTGCACTGACGGGGCACAGGCTATGGCTGGGAAATGGGCAGGGCTGCAAGCGCTCATCAAGTGCATCTCCCCCAATGTGCAGTGGACGTACTGCATGATACACCGCGAAACACTGGCATCTAAACAGCTGAGTCCCAAGCTGAATGATGTAATGACCGACGTTATTGCCACCGTCAACTACATCAAAACACGACCTGTCAAAGCCCGGATTTTTTCGGCACTGTGCGAGGAAATGGGCTTCGACCACACAGCTGTTCTGTTTCACAGTGAGTCCCGATGGCTGTCACGTGGGAAGGTGCTGTCCAGGGTCTTTGAACTGCGAGATGAAATCCGCATGTTTTTGAAGGAAGAGGGCAATGATCTTGCCCACAAATTTTACTGTAACAAGTTCCTCATAAAACTTGCATACCTCAGTGACATGTTTCTGAAAGTCAATGAAGTGAATTTGCAGTTGCAGGGCACGAATACACACCTCCCACATCTGGCAGATAAAATCACATCATTCACCAGAAAACTTGAGATGTGGCTGCAGTGAGTGAAGGGTGGAAATGTGGACTCATTTGAGAACCTGAAATCATTCATTTAAGACAACAAACTGCAGAACACATTGATCCCATGCATGAAAGCACACATCTCTGTCCTTCAGAACCATTTCCAGAAATATTTCCTGATGCAGGATCCCAAAGAATATGACTGGATCCGTGACCCCTTCAGTGCAACACCACCTGCCGACTCCAGCACATCAGAGGAGGAACAGTTCATTGATGTCACCTCTGATTCAACAATGAGGCTGCAGTTTCAGTCAAAGACACTGGCTGCATTTTGGAGTGGAGAAAGATTACCCACTGCTAGGTAAGAGAGCCCTGGCCATACTTCTTCCTTTTGCCACATCCTACCTATGTGAGATAGGTTTTTCTGCTGTGGCCTCAATCAAGACAAAATACAGATCAAAGCTGGACATTGAAAATGAACTCAGAGTGGCAATCTCAAAACTGCAACCCAGATTTGAGAAGATCTGCAGCATGAAGCAGGCCCACACCAGTCACTGAAAAGATGCGAGGATTAAAAGTGTCAATTTTGCACAACAAATCTTTAGGTTTTTGTTTTTTTCTTCTCAGGGATTTGGTCATGTTTTAAAACCCATTTTTGCAGAGAGGCAATGTTTGAAAACTGCATTGATAATGTTGAATATTAAAAAAAGAAACCTGTTACACAGTTAAGGTGCTTGAAAACAGTTATAATTATATTGCAACCTGTAGTTTATGGCAGTTTACTTTTATTTGTTCAAAAAAGGTTGAGGTTTGTAGTAATAAACTGCAATGGAGTCTGAAAACAAAATATGTGTATGTGTGTCCTGTTTATCTTTTTTTTTCTCTTTTTGTCTGGGGGGGGGGAAGGGCGCAAAACTTTTCTTATCTACCAAAGGGGGGCCCAGCAGAGAAAGTTTGGGAACCACTGCGCTAACCTATCTCACTAAAAAGGGGTCTCCAGATCCGGTCCAGTGGACGGAGCAGTGCCAACAGGCCTTCTCTGAGGTAAAAGCTGCACTGTGTGGGGGGCCACTCTTACACTCCCTTGACTTCTCTCTCCCCTTTATTTTGCAGACTGATGCATCGGACAGAGGGCTGGGGGCCGTTTTGTCCCAGGAGGTGGAGGGCAAGGAGCGCCCCGTGCTGTAGATCAGCCGGAAACTCTTGATGCGTGAAAGCAGGTACAGCACAATCGAGAAGGAGTGTCTCGCCATCAAGTGGGCGGCCCTTGTCCTCCGATACTACCTGTTGGGGTGCCCTTTCACTCTCTGTTCAGACCACGTGCCCCTCCAGTGGCTCTACCGCATGAAGGATGCCAATGCGCGGATCACCCGTTGGTATCTCACCCTCCAGCTATTTAAGTTTGAGGTGATCCACAGACCGGGGGCGCAGATGGTGGTGGCGGATTTTCTGTCCCGTCGGGGGGGGGGGGGGGGGGAGTCAGCTTCAGGACGGACGGCTCCCCGGCCTGAGTCGGGCGGTGGGGGTATGTGGCAGTGGGGGCGTGGCCAAGCAGCAGTCTGTGAATGGAGGGCGGGGTCGGGGAAGGTAAGTGTCTAAGTCATTCCACCTGCTGTCAATTAATGTGTGTGTGTCTGTTTGTTTGTTACAGGGACAAAGCATAAAAGGAGAGAGAGAGCAGAGAAAGGGAGCTCTCTCCCCAACCACAATGCATGTGTGTGAGTGAGGAATGAATGAATGAATGAATGAATGAATGAATGCAAACAAGCAAGCAAGCTGAAAAGCCCAAAATAAAAGATATTGTAATATAAACTCTTGCCTGCCGTGCTTCTGTGCTCCACCCACATCAGGAACTGTTACACGCTGTCTGCACTTACACATCTCCTTTTTTAGCCTGTACTCTATGTTCATGGAATTTACAATAGACTAGATTTAAATATAAACCCCATTTCCAGAAAAGTTGGGATGTTTTCTCAATATGGGGTTTGTAAATTTCAGCAATTCAGTCTGCTATACTAGACGTTGCCCCAAAGGTCTATCCTGCTCCACTTCAGCCTAACAGTGCTATACAAGACAATAATCTGCAACACTTAATCTATACAGCCTCTCACTACATGACAGCAGGTTTGGCAAAAGGAAAAAAACACACACACACACACCTTATAACTCAGCCTTGTCTTACTTTCCCCAGTGGATTTCACCATAGTATGTGTTTTTATAGTCCACCATTTTGAGTCACAGAAATGATAGCCCACATAAAGCACTGGTCTCACGAATCCAGAGATGCCTGGACCTTTCAGCTCAGAGGATACTTGGGAATCCTTCAGTCAATCTTCTTATTTGCATCAAAAGTAAAGTCTATGTTCATGACAAATGGGTACCTTTTACATTCTCTATCATTCACAAATGGTGTCTGAGTTGAGAAGGTGGGTAATTCACAATTTGCACCAAGAATCTTAACCCTCCCTTGGACTTTCATTATTGCAGAGATTACTATGCATTCTAACTATTACTCTATTCCCCTTAAATACTGTAAAACAGATAAGGAAAATAAAGGTGTTTGCTATCATGTCCCATACTAACATAAATTTCTGTCCCCTGTTCTCTCTGGTCTATTGCTTGTGCTCACTCCCACATGCAAACCCATGCAAGCCTCTATTCTCTACCAAGGTTGGAAGCATTATGACCAGTTGCTGGTTTACTACTCATCTATGTTTAATTTTCCAGCACTCAGCACTATGGCCTACACCCCCAACCTTCACACAGCCCACTGCTTCAGGATAGGACAAATGACTGCCACAGCTTCAATCATCCCAGCATCTATGCTCAAAGTAATGGGATACTGTCTTCTGGAGTCACAAGTGCTACCTTCTTCTAGGACGTAAGGACATTTTGTCAGTGCAAAAAGCTATGAGCTGTCTTTTATGAAATTTTGTTCTTGGGCCATTACCACAGCAATAACACATGCTGTATTTACATCTATCCATTATCTGTAGCCGCTTATCCTGTGCAGGGTCGCAGGCAAACTGGAGCCTATCCCAGTTGACTATGGGCAAGAGGCGGAATACACCCTGGACAAGTCACCAGGTCATCAGAGGGCTGACACATAGAGACAAACAACCATTCACACTCACATTCACACCTACGGTCACTTTAGAGCCTAACCTGCATGTCTTTGGACTGTGGGGAAAACCAGAGCATCCGGAGGAAACCCACGCAGACATGGGGAGAACATGCAAACTCCATACAGAAAGGTCCTTGTCAGCCGCTGGGCTCAAGCCCAGGGCCTTCTTGCTGTGAGGTGACAGTGCTAACCACTACACCACTGTGCCACCCCTCTGTATTTACATTTTTTGAGGTGCAGGGGAATAATTCTATTAATTAATATAAAACACAATCTTCCTTTGTTTCAAGTAGCATTACATTTCTGTTCTCCTCAAAGCACCCTATTTTGCTATTTCTTCTCTCTCTCTCTCTCTCTCTCTCTCTCTCTCTCTCTCTCTCGTCCTTCAGGGACAGAAACTCTCTGTTGGTCTATCTAACACTTGCTTCTACCCACTCTTTCCATCCAAGGGGCACCACCTCTTTCACTCTCCATTCGAGGTGCAGCGCATCTTTGCTGGTCTATCTAGAAGTTGTGCCTCCTAACTGGTCTATACAGAAGCAGCACCTCTACTCACTCTCCATTCAATGTACAGTGCACCTCTGCTGGTTAATCTAGCAGCAGTGCCTCTTAACTTCTCCACACAGAAGCAGCACCTCTACTCACTCTCTCCATTCAAGGGGCAGCACCCTGGCTGGTCTATATAGAGGCAGTGCTTCTATTCACCTCTCTTCTTCAAGGGGTATCACCTCTCTAGGCACTACCTAAGGGCACTACCTCCACTTGTTCAAAAAGGCGTAAAAAAAAACCCTTTCCTGGCTATCTAAGGGCAGGTGTCTTGACTTACATTGGGGTTACTCCTACTGAATGGTGAGCCACTTGCTTCAACCCAATGCAAAATCTTACTCTGCTTATTCACATGGTTTCTCACCACCTTTGGTGTAAGGTTGTTTGGGGGTCACGTTGCTATTCTATACACCCATACTTACCAGTATAACAAGAAGAAGCCACTGAACTAAACCATTCTGCTAAAGATAACTGTTAATTTGCCTACTCCACTATCGCTATTGTACTAGAGAAGAGCAGTCCTGACTGAGATTTTATTAAATGTTTTCGACAAAATTTCGTATTTATGTATCATGGCAGGGAAGCTCCTGCATCAATCTCTTTGACCTTCACAAACAAGTTCACTCAATTCCTTACATCAAGTAATTTGATGTACAGTGTGCAGTTTTGATGTACAGATGATGAAGCTTTGCTCAAACTTTGGGAGGGTCAGCATCAGCTGTGGCAGCCTTGTTGATGAAAGGCTTGGCACTCTTCGACAACTTATTTTCCATGCTATATCCGTCACCTATGTTGATTCATTCCATTAGTTGTTCCTGACAGTGAGGTGCAACAGATTGCAAATAGATCTGTCTGGTGTCAGGCAATACAGAACAATTGATCCTTTAAAGCTTCAGTTTGTTCTTTAATGGGTCCCTGGAGATCAAGTCTGCTCTGGAAAATATATAGCTGACTGATGGTGGTATCAGTGGCAATACACAAAAGAGTAGTTTACCTCTTGTTTGCAGTTAATGAAATAACCAACTTGTATTTTAGGTCGGCTGTTTCTGGTCCTGGCAATATTTCTGTAAATGCAGATTTACAACTTGAAATGATAATCAATACAAATAATTTTTATACCATACCACTGTTGAATTCACAAAAATGAATGGTGACAGGGAATTGTTTGGCAGACATGCCATGTAATCTAAGTCTAATAATTTAATAGTTTAAAAAAAATCATAGATCATTGGCAAGCTGCTGGGGTGTAAGATGATTTAAAAAAAAAAAAAAACCCTTCAGGAAGTGCTGCCAGTGGAAAAATAAGCTTTGGGATTAATGTGTCAAATCCCCTTGACACTGATTGTTTTATGGAATGCATTCTAAGAATGCCATTTTAAAATGTAATGTTTAATTTGATCAACTCTGTGCCCCACATATTGTAGCAGGGTTAGATTCTTTACAGATGGATGCTCAGTAACATTTTATTTTGGTAATCTACATTACATTCTCCACAAATACCCTGTCAGATGACTGTCATGAACCAGCAGATCAACTATTTCTCAACAATATGATGGCAGTCGATTGATGCAATTTAGTAAATAATTTATACACACACTATAATCTATCAACACATTTTGCTTGAAATATTATGTGGTTAGACCAATATTAGAAATATTATGTGGCTAGTAGATCATCCATATACTCAAATTGTCTTCATTCATTCATCTTCAGTAAACTCTTGATCCTGGTCAGGGTCAAGAACACACCCTCCTTGGGATGCCACTACGAGTTCAATTTGCAGCTTTTTCTTTTTTTTTCATAGATCATTTATAGACTATAAACTTGCCCCTAATGCTATCACCATTTCAGATCCAGTTAAGATGGACTCTCTTGATGAAATGCATGGCATGGTGTTGAATAGGTAGATAAGGACCCTTCAGTCTGACAGAAAATCAATGATTGGGCTGGTTCATGATAGTCTATGGCTAGTATGTCATTCATTCATTAATCTTTATCATTGTCAGGGTTGCAGTGGATCCAGAGTCTATCCTGGGAACATTGGGTATAAGACAGGAATACACAGCGCCATGCACATGCACATTCATTCACACTTAGGGCCAATTTAGCATAGACAATCCAATCAAGCATAGCCAGTCTTTGGGAGGTGGGAGGAAACTAAAAAACCCAGAGCAAACCTACAGTATGTGGGCATGGGGAGAACATGCAAAATCCACAAAGGCAATAACATTAGCCCAAATGTATGCAGTTATGTCTGTTATTTGATATGTTCTGTCACTGTCCTCTTCTCTCCACCCTACTGAAATTCATTTTTGCAGAATTATATTAAAAAGACACTTAATTTTCACAGAGTAGTCTGGTGATATTCCTCCACATTTACGAAATGCTTAAATTAAATTGGGTGAAAAAGGTCAGACCACTATATTTCATCTTATGCAGTAAAGCTCATATTTTCAGGCACTTTCCCTCTCAAGAATGACACTGGTGCTGAAATTCACTGCAACTCTGTCACATATTAAAGGTGCTCCTGCAGCTCAGCAAGGTTTTAGTACAGTGTAGATCTGCCCTTCTTTTGAGTGCAGATGGAATCACATCCCTCTTGACACTTTTATTAGTTCCTCATATTCCACATATTTCCTGACATCTGACTTCTCTCCATTATGATCATGACTCATGAAGGTAATCCCAGTGTAAAACTGTACAGTGTCTTTTAATTTCAATTAAAGGAATAGCTAAGCAACTAGGGCTCAAATTCACTTCAGTTCGGTAATCTCTTTGTGTTAAAGCTACTCCTACAGCGCAGCAGGATTTTAATACAGCCCCTGTTCAGCGAAGGCAGGAAGAATCTGTCATTCCTTTGAGTGCAGATTAAAGAATCAATATTCACATCCTTCTTGACATTTTTTATTAGCTCCTCATATTCCACATCTGCTCTGACTTCTGACTTCTCTCTGTGACTATAATGACACATGCAGGTAATTGCAATGAAAATTCATATGATATTAAAGGAATGACTAAGCGACCTTGATTATCACATATTGTCATCTTTTGGGCTTGATTCAATTATTCATGGCAGATATGCTGGTAGAGATTTTGACTCTCTGATTTTGATGGTAATGTACAGTGGATATAAAAAGTGTACACACCCCGTTAAAATGATAGATTTTTCTGATGTAAAAAAAAAAAATGAGACCACGATAAATAATTTAAAAACTTTTCCCACCTTTAATGTGATCTATAACCTGTACAATTCAATTGAAAAACAAACAAATCTGTTAGGGGGAAAAACATTTTTTTTTTTAAATGTACAATAAGCTGGTTGCATAAGTGTGCACACTGCTAAACTAATGTTTTGTTGAAGCACCTTTTGATTTAATTACAGCATTCAGTCTTTTTGGGTAGGAGTCTATCAGCCTCCCACATCTAGACTTGGCAATATTTGCCCACTCTTCCTTGCAAAAACATTCCAAATCTGTCAGATTGCGAGGGCATCTCTTGTGCACAGCCCTCTTCAGGTCACCCCACAGATTTTCAATTGGATTTAGGTCTGGGCTGTGGCTGGGCCACTCCAAAACTTTTTTGGGGGTCATTGTCATACTAAAAGATGAAACTCCTCTTCATCTTCAGCTTTCTAGCAGATACCTGAAGGGTTTGGGCCAAAATTGACTGGTAGTTAGAACTGTTCATAATTCCCTCCACCTTGACTAAAGCCCCTGTTCCGACTGAAGAAAAACAACCCTAAAACATGATGCTGCCACCACCATGCTTCACCATGGGTATGGTGTTCTTTTGGTGATGTGCAGTGTTGTTTTTGGAATTATGGCCAAAAAGTTCAACCTTGGTGTCATCAGACCATAATACATTTTCGCACATGCTTTTGGAAGAGTTGATGTGGGTTTTTGTTTGTTTGTTTGTTTGTTTGCTTGTTTGTTTGTTTGTTTGCTTGTTTGTTTGTTTTGTAAAATTTAGCCAGGCCTGGATGGTTTTCTTTGACCCTACCTCATAGTCCAGACATATGTAGAATATGGGAGATTGTTGTGACATGTTGTACTCAACCAGCACTTGCCAGAAATTCCTGCAGCTCCTTCAGTGTTCCCGTAGGCCTCTTGCAGCCTCCCTGACCAGTTTTTATCTTGTTTTTTCATCAATTTTGGAGGAACATCCAGTTCTCGGTAATGTCACTGTTGTCCCAAATTTTCTCCACTTCTTGATGACTGTATTTACTGTGCTCCATGGTATATCTAATGCCATAGAAATTTTTTGTACCCTTCTCCTTGTACCCTTTTTGTACCTTTCAACAATGAGATCTCTTTGATGCTTTGTAAGCTCTCTGTGAACCCTGGCTTTTGCTGGAGGATGCAACTGAGTAAATGTCTGAACTTTATTTGGGGTTAATCAGAGTCATTTTAATTGATGGCAGATGTGAACCCAAAAAGACTGAAGGCTGTAATTAAATCAAAAGGTGCTTCAACAAAGTATTAGTTTAAGGGTGTGCACACTTATACAACCAGCTTATTGTACGTTTTTTATTTTTTATGTTTTCCCCCAAATAGATTTGTTTGTTTTTCAATTGAATTGTACAGGTTATAGGTCACATTAAAGGTGGGACATGCTTTGAAATTATTTATCGTGGTCTCATTTTTTTACATCAGAAAAACCTATCATTTTAGCAGGGTATGTACACTTTTTATATCCACTGTATAAGTGTGTAAAGTGAATTCTAAAGAAAATAAGAAGTTTTCAAAGTCGTTTTTTATGTTTAATGTTTTGACAGCTTACAAAAAAAATTTGTGATAAAATATGCAGTACTAGTCAAAAGTTTGGACACATCTAATTCAATGTTTTTTCTTTATTTTTATTAATTAAAAGACACTTCATGTCTTAACGTAACGATGGATGTTGTTTCTCTTCACTTAGTTGAGCGGTTCTTGACCTAATAAGGATTACTACAGTTGTGGAATAGGGCTATTTACTGTATTTTTATTATCGACTATTTACTGTTTGATCTCAAACACATTAAGAAGGCAAGAAGTTGCACTAATTAACTTTTGACGAGCAGGTCAAAAATGCCCCACAGTGGTCACATGATATCGTTGCTTACTTGCTTCGGCAATCTCCGGAGTGGTAAAATGCAGGACGTGTTTTACCTCAACAAAACATTTACACATAGGATACATGGTGTATGCAGCAGCAAAACATTTTAGATTAGATTAGATTAGATTAGATTAGATTAGATTAGATTAGATTAGATTAGATTAGATTAGATTAGATTAGATTAGATAGAACTTTATTGATCCCTTTGGGCGGGTTCCCTCAGGGAAATTAAGATTCCAGCAGCATCATTACAGGATAAACAGAGAATAGAAAATAGAGAAAAAACTTCTAGATAAATTAAATTATCTTGAAACTCCAACAGCAAAAGAAATAGAACATTTTGGCCAAAATTCAACTTTGTAGTCAGAACCTTTAAGTACTGAAATAGTAATGTTGCAGTTTGACTTTGGATATTTAACAATGGGAGAAAAATTTTTTACTTAGTGGCTCAACCCTACCATTGTATGGACAACCTTATTGGACAAGCAGAATCTCTTTTCTAACTTAGATTTGTAGACTACAGACAATCTATGGAACTGTATCATTCTTTTAAAGAAATTTATGAAGAATTTATTTATTTCTACTGTATATGAGCTACACAGAAAGTGTCTATATTTTACCAAACGTTTGGCTCATTTATAGGAGGAACAGAGCTTATAAATTATTTTTTTTTTCATTTCCTGAATTTCTCTTAACATAATCCAGTGGATTTACTGTATATTCAGTTTGTTTGTTTATTTTATATTAAGTGGAGAAAGTTGAGATTTTCAGAAAAATGGTATGCTGGGAAATCGATTGTGAAATTCAACATCTGTTGGGCACAGAAAACACACATCTTTTGCTTTTAGGCTGGATCGCTGGAAATGCATACACAGGTCAAAGCCTCTTTTTTAACTTTCTGCTCGATTTAACACACACTCCACGTAGGTGGACATCCCACACATCACCCCACATGATTTTCTTTCTCTGATACCATAAATGGCAGAGGGAGGCATGGAGTTGTGCAGTGTTCTGAGTGAGAAAGTAGGTCAGCAAACAAAGGCCCAGAATTTATTCACAAATCGTTCACAGGAGCATTTACACAAAAAATGTAGCATGAAAATTCAGTAGGTTAGGAAAAAATTTGTATCCTATGAGAGCTCCTGAGTTTGTGTATATTTATACATAAATAGACTCACATAGCCTTCAACTCATATCAGTGGCATGTGTTACTGCAATTGTATACACGAACTATACTATCAGGTTGAAATGTTTTATGTATTTCAATTGTACACCTGAATTTAATGAAACTTTTGTGAAAAACAGTAATTTGATATGAGTGACTTGAAAGAAAGCAATCCGAAACAAATCAAGAGCTGATAGCAAATAAGAATTCAATTAGGACAAAGGACATGAAGTGAAAGAAAAAATGTTTTCAGCTGTGTGTAAGCATTGCCTGTAATGGAATTTTATAAGCATCACTAAATGTAAATATTAGCCTCATAATACAGTGATAAGAAGAGAAACAGAAATGGTTTCATATTGCTTCAAAAATATACCTTGTTGCATAATGTAAGCAATGATTTGTTTGTTTGTTTGTTTGTTTGTTTGTTTGTTTGTTTGTTTCTTTCTTTCTTTCTTTCTTTCTTTCTTTGCTTGTTTGTTTGTTTGCTTGCTTGGTTGGTTCTTGTATTGCCTTGTTGAATACAGGCAGCAATGTATGATTTACTTATAATTGTAAATGTATTTCTTGGCATCAGTGAACAGCAGGGCTGGATGCAAGTGTGGGTTTAATGAAGACAACCAGGGCGGGCAAACCAGAAACCACTTGACACAGATACAGAATCACCAAAGCCCATCATAAAAATGGCACCTACTCCTACTGCCATCTGGCGAGGCATGCCGCAATACAGGTGTGAATAGGGGGTGAAACTCTCACGGTTACCAGAGGACCCACACACACACACACACACACACACACACTGGAACCCTAGGCAGAGGGCTACTGAAATGGAGATTAGCACTGCCCAATGTGTCTTGTGGCATGGAGAGGACTTTAATTGACAAGCACAGAATCAAGTGATCTACAAACAGACTATATTCAAGCAAAACAGTGTTGAAACCAGGAAATGAATACACAAGCAAGCAAATACTTTACAAAGTATATGTGAGAATCTGAGCAATTTGTAGGGAATGTGCTGACTGAGAATGGATGAGTATAATCAGTATGGAAACTGTCAAAAGGATACTGCTTACGTGAGTGACACGGCTTGTAGTTCATTGGATTTCTGAGGATTCTGGGACGTGCTGTGTGGTGGGAAGTAGTTTCACCAGTGACGGGAGCTGACAGAGATGTGACATCAGCCAAATAATATTTCCTCTAACATAATTAATAAACTTACTGAAGAATTTAGATTTCATTGCAATTATTCTGGCAATATTTGGGAGGCAATCCTGAATTCTGCCTGTTTGACCTAATATGTACTGTATATACTTTTACTGATATACTAGCCAGTCCTGTCCATATCCACTCACACATTCCAGAGATTGCAATAATAATAATAATCATAATAATCATCATCATCATCATCATCATCATCATCATTTGTTTATAAGCATGGTTCAGGTCCCCAAGGACAGTGTACAGATACATCAATGACAAAAAAAGCATATAATAATGGCAATATTAATAATAAAAATATCATTATGGTATAACATGAAACAATGGAATATTACTCAAAGAGTAATAAAAGAATAAAAAATATATTTTATATAATTCTGAAATAAAACAGGCAGTATGATGTTTTTCATATGTAATCACATTCAGAATCACATTGATTTGCCACTCGGTAATTAAAATCATGTTGATTTGTCATTTACGTTAAAGAAAATATCTCGCAAATGAACAAATTGAGCTAAACGTCTGTCTTTATGTATGTCCTTTATAAAAATAAAAATAAAAAGTTGCATGTTGAATTTGTTCTTAAAGATATAACCACAAAAGTGATGAAAATGGGACTATTTTTTTGTCAGGGAGGCCGCCATAACTCCACTGTGTGTGATGTCATTTTCCGCAAGCACAGTGGAGGTGTACAAGTGCATGCTATACTAGACTATAGTATAATATTATGCTCTAGCGTGACTTCTCGGTCAATTTGTTTGTATTTCTCTACAAAAATGATGGCAATGCAGTATTAGAAAGGTAATCAAAATAAAGTAGTAGCTAGTTTATTGCCTGTTTATTTAAAAAAAAATATATTTGCCTGCTTATCTTCTGTCCATTTGATGTATGTCACGGTATGCTGTCGTGCTGCCGGTGTCGGTGTTTTGTTGTGAAACAAAGCTCGCTTTACTTGATGAAACCACTCGGCCAAACGTCTTGGATCCAGGATGGAATGAGGAAGACGTGCGAAATCCTACGTCACGCAGCGCCACCCTCATTTTCGTCTCCGAATACATCCATGTATCTAGCTAATCCAGTATGGCCGCACCTGCGGAAATGGCCCAACGGACTGATGCTACAACTTTATCATTTTTTTAAGCTAAAGTCCGCTTTTTTCTTTTTTTTTAATCTAGAACATCTTGTATTAATATATAATGATGACATTTCATAACCTCATAATTTCAAAATTTCCTGGTTAATCGCTTTAAACAAAACAATGATGTTGAATGTCTCATCTCATTATCTCTAGCCACTTTATCCTGTTCTACAGGGTCGCAGGCAAGCTGGAGGCTATCCCAGCTGACTACGGGCGAAAGGCGGGGTACACCCTGGACAAGTCGCCAGGTCATCACAGGGCTGACACATAGACACAGACAACCATTCACACTCACATTCACACCTACGGTCAATTTAGAGTCACCAGTTAACCTAACCTGCATGTCTTTGGACTGTGGGGGAAACCGGAGCACCCAGAGGAAACCCACGCGGACACGGGGAGAACATGCAAACTCTGCACAGAAAGGCCCTCGCTGGCCACGGGGCTCGAACCCAGACCTTCTTGCTGTGAGGCAACAGCGCTAACCACTACACCACCGTGCCGCCCCAATATTGAATGTATTAAAAGTAAATGAAGTTCATGTTATTCAAGTAATAATAAATTGATTTGTTAATAATTATACTTCAAATAAATGAGTAAAAAAATTGAGATTGATTTAACTGAAAGGTTGTTCTTGACAAATATTATTTTTGCAAAGTCATTCTGAATCTTTTTTTTTGTGTTTTTTAATCATTTAGCATGCTTGGAACTGGTTCTAGCTGGTTTGATTGCTACTTGTTTTGGCTAGTTCCAGTTAAATCCTTGAAACATATCTTTGCTTGCACATCTGCTCTCTGTTTTCATAAGGTTCTCCTGATCAGTGATGTAATGCCTCATCACCCATTGACGTTACCCTGTCATACACAGACAACTCGGCTTCTACAACACATTATTGAATGTGAATGTATACTAATGTTTGTCTTTCAGTGAACTGAGAAACATCTGTGAACAGCTGTGTCAGTGACTGTTGCGCCCAGATCAATCCATGAAGCAGAATCTTCTGAGCGGCCGAGGTTTACATTCCTAGATTATACTTTATCAATTCAACTTTCTTCAGTCCAGACAGATCAAAACCTATCAATCATGTAGTTGAGGGTTTGGAAATATTAGTGGAAACATTGTATGAAAGGTACGAGACGTATTATCCAATGGAAAATATTGGTGGAAATTTGGTGAGAGAAGGGCGGCACAGTGGTACCGGTATAGTGGTTAGCACTGTCACCTCACAGCAAAAAGGTCCTGGGTTTGAGCCTAGGGCCTTTCTGTGTGGAGTTTGCATGTTCTCCCCGTGTCTGCGTGGGGTTCCTCCAAGTGCTCTGGTTTCCCCCACAGTCCAAAGACATGCAGGTTAGGTTAATTGGTGGCTCTAAATTGACCGTAGGTGTGAATGTGAATGGTTGTTTGTCTCTGTGTCAGCCCTGTGATGACCTGGCAACTTGTCCAGGGTGTACCCTGCCTCTCACCCATAGTCAGCTGGGATAGGCTCCAGATTGCCTGCGACCCTGTACAGGATAAGCAGTTACAGATAATGGATGGATGGATGGATGTGGTGAGAGATGTCAACCAATGAGATTTTTGGCATGATCAAAAACATGTGGACTGTGATGTATTAGAACTGTATAAAATGAGAGACCCTGTGATTGATGAAGTGATCACTCTGCAGACTGATTTGGCTTTTATGATTTGATTGAACAAAATGATATTTTCTCTGCAACTCCTTGATCTTTGACTGTCTTTAGTAAGCGAGTTTCCACGACAATAGCAAACTAAAATGCAGAAGGCACAATAAGAGAGAATGCAAATGAGTCACTGGGTGGGAGGAATAAGTACAGGAGCAACCATTATGCATGTTATAAATAAGTTACTCACTTTAATGACTGAAATTCTAAAACCAATTCTAAAGTCATCATATGGTAAATGCAAATCTTTTTCATTCAGTCGTCAGTCTCAGCAGACTCTTGTCATAAATTGAAATGTCTTCTTTTTTTTAACTTGACAACAGCACAAAAAATCTAAACGCCTACATTTCTTATATTCTGGAGAAGAATATATTCTTAAATGAAAGAAATCTGCTTGCTTGGCTACAGACTAACTAAACATGGACATAAGTAGAGGTTTGGGAATGCTAGGAAAGTGCTGCACCTTGTCCAAACAGTTCTTATTTTCAATGTGCTCATCATAACTCTGGCTGTTTACATCAAATTTCTTTGGTTTCTATGAGCATTGACAAGCTACTCCATGCATGCAATCACTATATCAGAGGTGTCAGAGTGTGCGCTACATGCTCATACACACCCCATAGTCTGCTCTACATGCTCATACACACCCTGGCTGTCTAGAGATCAAATACAAATTTCAGCTTTCTCATATCAGTGTTATAGCAAAGTTCATTTCCCTTATCAGATGTGGGGTGTCTCAGTCTTCCTGACTTAGTATGGCTGGTGAATGGATTGGTTTGGCAATTAACAAGCATTCATCTCTCTCTCTCTCTCTCTCTCTCTCTCTCTCACTCTGACACACACACACACACACCAGTGAGTTTCAGATGTCCTGGCTGAAAAGGGCTGATTCAGAAATGATTCTGGGAAACCAGTGTTTATGCTTTGTCTTTTCCCATCTGCTGTTTGGGTCAAATCGGGTTTTAAACACCTCAGAGGCACTGTTTATCATGCCTACCTCCTTCTAAAATCAGCATGGATATATGCATACGTTCCTCTACCTGCCTCTCTCAAGACAAGTTCAAGAGTTTGGACTCGCTTGACTGTGAATTTGTTTTCTTTATTCTGCACCTTTCCTCAATACTGAGGATGAGCATGAGAGACCCAAAGCATGGCCACAAGGGTCCACAGAGCAGATGTGTCGCACACCTGTTCTGTATAAACAGCTCACTCTGTTTCATTTTAATTCTTTCCATCTTCTTCTTCCTGTAACTTCCAGACATACACATTTTATATTGTGTCCTTAAGTAAAATTCTACTTACAGAATTATTCAGGGTTTAAGTCCAATGTCATTTTTCAAAAGGGTTTCTCCAGGGTTCCCTGGATAGTGTAACATCATTGACCATATTTTTTGATATCTCTCTCTCCCTCTCTCTCGCTACATTATGCATTTAGGAAATCCCAGAAGAGAACCAGATTTGACACAGGGGTTGGTGAAGAGTTATACATTTTGAATTCTATGCACAAGGTCTTCGCACAAGTACCACAAAAAACTCTGCATAAAGCATTGTGTATCTATTATATATAGTACGCCTCTGAATCTCAAGGACTAACAACAATATTTCATCCTTTTCAGATCTCTCTCATATATATATATATATATATATATACACACTCAGTGGGCGGCACGGTGGTGTAGTGGTTAGCGCTGTCGCCTCACAGCAAGAAGGTCCTGGGTTCGAGCCCCGGGGCCGGCGAGGGCCTTTCTGTGTGGAGTTTGCATGTTCTCCCCGTGTCCGCGTGGGTTTCCTCCAGGTGCTCCGGTTTCCCCCACAGTCCAAAGACATGCAGGTTAGGTTAACTGGTGACTCTAGATTGACCGTAGGTGTGAATGTGAGTGTGAATGGTTGTCTGTGTCTATGTGTCAGCCCTGTGATGACCTGGCGACTTGTCCAGGGTGTACCCCGCCTTTCGCCCGTAGTCAGCTGGGATAGGCTCCAGCTTGCCTGCGACCCTGTAGAAGGATAAAGCGGCTAGAGATAATGAGATGAGATGAGATATATACACTCACACACACACCTTACTTGAGTATTATTAAAATTGAATACTTGCAGTCTACCTTAATTACATTTCAAGAAAAAAATGTCCTTTTTACGCCTTACATTTTGATTTCGGCCACCAATGGACTCATTAAAATCACAAAGGTCTCTCCTCTCATGCAGCCAACGGCTGTTATGTATAGATCAATCCAGTTGTCTCAGGTCAGCATCCCATCATTTCAGTTAGCATCCAATCAACTTGATCAATATAGAAAAAAAAACAATCAACAACTGTATAAATTTGTCAACTGCAGAGTCCTTCACTTGCAATACCATGCAGTTATCACAATTGCTGTCCATGTGCGTTTGAAGATGTATGAGCCACTTGAAGATGAGCATCTTGGCCTTATTTCAGGAAAATGTTTTAATATGCTGGAGTAAGCAAAGACAAGTATAAAATGAGGTGTCCCCTTTGCCTCCTTAGAAAGCATGAACTCTGTCTAATTTGAAAAATGTTGAGGTAAGTTAATGGCAAATCCCATTATCTGATCATGCATCCATCACTTCTCCTTTTGTACAACATCTAACAATATACAATGATGTTATTTGGAATGAGAAACTTCCCAGCTATCATTTACTGTCTGATTAAATCTGAATTGAAATTGAGGATTTTAAAACATACTTGGGCGGCACGGTGGTGTAGTGGTTAGCACTGTCTCTTCACAGCAAGAAGGTTCCGGGTTCGAGCCCAGTGGCCGACGAGGGCCTTTCTGTGTGGAGTTTGTATGTTCTCCCCGTATCTGCATGGGTTTCCTCCGGGTGCTCCGGTTTCCCCCACAGTCCAAAGGCATGCAGGTTAGGCTAACTGGTGGCTCTAAATTGACCGTAGGTGTGAATGTGAGTGTGAATGGTTGTCTGTGTCTATGTGTTAGTCCTGTGATAACCTGGCAACTTGTCCAGGGTGTACCCCGTCTCTCATCCATAGTCAGCTGGGATAGGCTCCAGCTTGCCTGTGACCTTGTAGAACAGGATAAGCGCCTGCAGATAATGGATGGATAAAACATACTTGTGCAATGTTTTCCCCTTTTTTAACTCTTTGAACACTGAAAAAGAAACACCAGCCTTTTTACACACACTACAACATTCTGAAGTCTGTGCAGACTTGCACAAAAGTATCCATTAGAGATTGTTTACAATTGAGGATCTGAAAATGTGGTGGCTCACCCATTATCATGTGTGTAGTAGTTTTGTAGAATTTGAATGAAAGCTTAAATGAAAGTCTAGAAATATGAAATCTATGTACGACCAGACAAGCTGAGCCAACTAAATTGGTTCCATTTTTCAATCCAAGTCTCAGCCTGGTCAGAAAAGCATCAGTTTGTCAACAACATCTATCATTTACAGGCAGATTAATGGTGTAATAAAGCATGCTTGTTGTCTTTGTTTTGATGGTCAAAAGTCCTGTGGATTAATATCTGAAATCAAATAACATGTTCTGTTTTGTGTCTCCATGAAAAGCCATCTCATCTCATCTCATTTTCTTCCACTTATCTGGGGCGGGGTCGCGGAGGCAGCAGTCTGAGCATGGAAGCCCAAACTTCCCTCTCCCCAGACACCTCAGCCAGCTCCTTGGGAAGAACACCGAGGCGTTCCCAGGCCAGCCGAGAGACATAGTCCCTCCAGCGTGTCCTGGGTCTTCCCCAGGGCCTCCTCCAGGGGGGGACATGCCTGGAACACCTTCCCAGGGAGGCATCCAGGAGGCATCCGAAAGACATGCCCGAGCCACCTCAGCTGACTCCTCTCGATGTGGAGGAGTAGCAGCTCTACTCCGAGCTCCTCCCGAGTGACTGTGCTTCTCACCCTGTCTCTAAGGGAGCGCCCAGCCACCCTGCGAAGGAAACTCATTTCGGCCGCTTGTATCCATGATCTTGTTCTTTCAATCATTATCCAAAGCTCATGACTATAGGTGAGAGTCGGAACGTAGATCGACTGGTAAATCGAGAGCTTCGCCTTTTGGCTCAGCTCCTTCTTCACCACGACGGACCGGTAAAGCGACCGCATCACTGTGGAGGCTGAACCAATCCACCTGTCGATCTCATGCTCCATCCTTCCCTCACTCGTGAACAAGATCCCAAGATACTTAAACTCCTCCACTTGAGGCAGGACTTCTCCACCAACCTGAAGAGGGCAAGCCACCCTTTTCTGGTCCAGAGCCATGGCCTCGGACTTGGAGGTACTGATTCTCATCCCAGCCACGTCACACTCGACTGCAAACCACCCCAGTGCATGCTGAAGGTCCTGGTTTGAAGAAGCCAACAGGACAACATCATCTGCAAAAAGCAGAGATGAAATCCTGTGGTTCCCAAACAGGATTCCCTCCGGCCCCTGGCTGCACCTAGAAATTCTGTCCATAAAAATTATGAACAGAACCAGTGACAAAGGGTAGCCCTGCTGGAGTCCAACATGCACTGGGAATAGGTCTGACTTACTGCCGGCAATGCGAACCAGACTTTTTTCCATTTAAAGCCTTTAATGGTAATTCAGTAAGAGCTACTTGGGTCAGATTTGGCTGGAGTTTTGAACAAATGTTTGAAGTCATTACACCCAACCTTAAGCAAAATTGCATCCTGACAACCCAGTGCTGACTAACATTAAATGGCTAATAGCTAGTTATCTAAAATACAGGATGGAAAACACAAGTCAGATCAGTTCCACTCAGATAACAAAATACACACTAAGCACAAATTAGACAAAAAAAGGAAAAAATACATGCACCAAAAGCCACCATGTGTGTACATTGTTTTTCACTTTGTGTTTGGCTAGCTACAGTGGTGCTTGAAAGTTTGTGAACCCTTTAGAATTTTCTATATTTCTGCATAAATATGACCTAAAACATCATCAGATTTTCACACAAGTCCTAAAAGTAGATAAAGAGAACCCAGTTAAACAAATGAGACAAAAATATAACACTTGGTCATTTATTTATTGAGGAAAATGATCCAATATTACATATCTGTGAGTGGCAAAAGTATGTGAACCTCTAGGATTAGCAGTTAATTTGAAGGTGAAATTAGAGTCAGGTGTTTTCAATCAATGGGATGACAATCAGGTGTGAGTGGGCACCCTGTTTTATTTAAAGAACAGGGATCTATCAAAGTCTGAGCTTCACAACACATGTTTGTGGAAGTGTATCATGGCACGAACAAAGGAGATTTCTGAGGACCTCAGAAAAAGCATTGTTGATGCTCATCAGGCTGGAAAAGGTTACAAAACCATCTCTAAAGAGTTTGGACTCCACCAATCCACAGTCAGATAGATTGTGTACAAATAGAGGAAATTCAAGACCATTGTTACTCTCCCCAGGAGTGGTCGACCAACAAAGATCACTCCAAGAGCAAGGCGTGTAATAGTCGGTGAGGTCACAAAGGACCCCCAGGTTAATTTCTAAGCAACTGAAGGCCTCTCTCACATTGGCTAATGTTAATGTTCATGAGTCCACCATCAGGAGAACACTAAACAACAATGGTGTGCATGGCAGGGTTGGAAGGAGAAAGCCACTGTTCTCCAGAAAGAACATTGCTGCTCTCCAGAAAGAACATTGCTGCTCGTCTGCAGTTTGCTAAAGCTCACATGGACAAGCCAGAAGGCTATCGGAAAAATGTTTTGTGGATGGATGAGACCAAAATAGAACTATTTGGTTCAAATGAGAAGCGTTATGTTTGGAGAAAGGAAAGCATTGCATTCCAGCATAAGAACCGTATCCCATCTGTGAAACATGGTGGTGGTAGTATCATGGTTTGGGCCTGTTTTGCTGCATCTGGGCCAGGACAGCTTGCCATCATTGATGGAACAATGAATTCTGAATTATACCAGCGAATTCTAAAGGAAAATGTCAGGGCATCTGTCTATGAACTGAATCTCAAGAGAAGGTGGGTCATGCAGCACGACAACAACCCTAAGCACACAAGTCATTCTACCAAAGAATGGTTAAAGAAGAATAAAGTTAATGTTTTGGAATGGCCAAGTCAAAGTCCTGACCTTAATCCAATCAAAATGTTGTGGAAGGACCTGAAGCAAGCAGTTCATGTGAGGAAACCCACCAACATCCCAGAGTTGAAGCTGTTCTGTATGGAGGAATGGGCTAAAATTCCTCCAAGCCGGTGTGCAGGACTGATCAACAGTTACCAGAAACGTTTAGTTGCAGTTATTGCTGCACAAGGGGTTCACACTAGATACTCAAAGCAAAGGTTCACATACTTTTGCCACTCACAGATATGTAATATTGGATCATTTCCCTCAATAAATAAATGACCAGCGATAATATTTTTGTCTCATTTGTTTAACTGGTTTCTCTTTATCTACTTTTAGGACTTGTGTGAAAATCTGATGATGTTTTAGGTCATATTTATGCAGAAATATAGAAAATTCTAAAGGGTTCACAAACTTTCAAGCACCACTGTAGTTAATGTGACTGGGCTACCTGGATACTCTGAATCATGTTTATTGTACACAGTGGAATAGGTGCAGGGTGATTCCTATTCCTTCTGTGTTCAACAAGAGCTTGTGTTTTAGTTAGCTAGCAAAACCTAACCAGCTAATTCTTTCCGAAGATGTAGCTTTGTTTGAATTGTGGTGTTGTTAGTTAACAGTACACTGCTAATTCTTTATGCTGGTGTTGTGTGGTACGCTGTAATCCCACAGAGTCTCTGCACTTCAACTAGCATGTTGCACAGAGCTCAGAGGCAGAGCTGACATGGCTAACAAAACAAACCAGCCAGCTAAAATACAAGCACCTGATGAATTTAAGTCCCACACAATATTTTATTTTTGGAAAGTGTAGTAATCCTATGATTTACCTGAAGCCCCTAGGGGGCACTGGGGGGTTTGCTATGCTCATATAGAGCCATTGCATTTGTGTTCAGACCAGAGAAGAATATCCCGAATGCATTGTGTAAATGTGTTGCCCGCGCTTTCTTTATATAAAAGATTCAAACGGATTGATGGTGTTCGTGTTTGTTAATGTAGTCAAGATACTACAGAAAGCTTCTGTAATACTAAGGAAATTATGATAACAATGGCAGATAAAAAAAAATTCTCAAATCTTAAATACTCCCGAAATCCATACTACCATAATAACTACTATATCAGTACATCAGTGGTGTGATTACTATGTAGAATATCTGAGAGACCTACTTTTCTAAATCCTCAAATTAATCTTTGTGGTGCATAAGGCTGCAGCATAAAAGAGTGGTGAAAGGCTACTTTTTAATGCTTGTTAACATGCATTAAAAAGTGGAATAGGTACAGGGTGATTCCTATTGATAATTAATAAGATAATTCTATCAATTTTTCTTTCAACAAGCCAAGTTACCAATTCGCTAATCAGACTATAGATGGTTAATAAAATCTTTGATCCGATGGGCTACCTTCAGTTAAATGACTTACATAAATGCATGTGGTTGGATAAGCTGTAACAGAATATCTGCAAGGATTAGGATCTCATCTCATCTCATTATCTCTAGCCGCTTTATCCTGTTCTACAGGGTCGCAGGCAAGTTGGAGCCTATCCCAGCTGACTACGGGCGAAAGGCGGGGTACACCCTGGACAAGTCACCAGGTCATCACAGGGCTGACACATAGACATAAGGGGTGTTCACACGGCACATATTTGCATCGATGCTGCACCGATGTATTTTGTTGTGATATATCTTACACCGGTGTAAATTTTGTGGAGCGTTCATACGTCACAAACCTGCTTACTAGAGAGAAGCGTGTTAGCACCGGTGCAGCCCCACTTGCGTTCACACGGCAGTTTTTGCGACCGTGCTATACGATAGTAATAATGCGGAAATGAAATATGCGCATGCGTGAAAATTTACTTCCTTTTCCCGGTTGTCATGCCATCACCAAGTGCCGGGAAAACAACATGGATGAAGACACCAGTGTTGCCAGATACTGCTGACGTTTTCCATCCCAAAATATGTTTAAATCCGCCAAAATGCACTTAAAACCACCCAATATGGCAACACTGGAAGACACGCAGTTCTGTTGTTGTTGATATTCGCCATTTTGGAAACGCAAAATACCAGGATGCAAATTATGCAATGCCCGTATGTAATCAACTCTCCTCACGCGTAGCAAGTCTACCCCTGTAGCGTTCAGACGTCCCATTTTATATCGGTCCTGCCCCGCAAACTAGCATTTACTCCGGAGTAAATTTCTTAAACCACCTCCCGAGCAGGGTTAGATTTGCACCGGTTTAAGCAGCTTTCAGGGGCTACACCGGTATAACTTTGTACCGTGTGAACGCTCTACCAGGGCAGCCCCGGTGCTATACCGGAGTAAAAGTTGCCGTGTGAACACCCCTACAGACAACCATTCACACTCACGGTCAATTTAGAGTCACCAGTTAACCTAACCTGCATGTCTTTGGACAGTAGGGGAAACCGGAGCACCCGGAGGAAACCCACACAGACAACATGCAAACTCCACACAGAAAGGCCCTTGCCGGCCACGGGGCTCAAACCCGGAACTTCTTGCTGTGAGGCGACAGCGCTAACCACTACACCACCGTGCCGCCCAGGATTAGGATTCAAATCATTTATATAATTGAATAATTTTTAGAATTTACTATATTTTATATGTTTATCGGCTCTGCTTCACTATTTTTGAAGTATTCAATGCAGTCCACTGAAATACATTGCTGGGTCTGTATCTGGGCTGCAGTCCAGCAGCTGACAACCCCTGATGTACAGTATTTTTCTACAAAAGAACCCCCAAATCCCCTAATCACACATCCAGAAGCTTTAAACCAGCTGTTTTAAGGACGAATTTGTCGAATTTGACTCACCTTGTCTTCTCTTGCTCTCTAAGAATGGGAGATTTGGGGGTTGAGTAATAACATTATAAGGTAATGTTTAGCACAGAAGCCTTAGTTGCAAAGATACAGTAAAGGCAATGAACTGCAGACGTGCAGTGAGATAGCAAGGGGGAAAAGAAGAAAATAAGAAGCTCAAAAATCAATTATTTCATTCTGATGTACAAGATGTACCAGGCCAACTTCTATGAATATTGTCCAAGTATCTCCCCAGTTTAAGCATCAAGCATTCAGAGAACATTGAGGACTTCAATGGGTGAGAGAGAGAGAGAGAGAGAGAGAGAGAGAGAGATATGAAGACTGATATCTTTGGCACCTCTCCAGTTCTTTTCTCTTGTTGCTTTGGCACTGGTTCTTACAAGCTCACGCCAAAAGGCTGTCAGTGAGTAGAGCATTTGATGTGACCAAAGCTCTGAGGGGAGACACTCTTAAACTTGACAACACCGCTAGACTACACTAAGCTCTAGCTGTGTGGATCCATCCTGGGAACAGCTTGAAAGATTGAGCTTTTGAGAGCTCAGGGGAGTGAAACAATAAATAAAAGCTTTTGCTGACTGGGCATTTTCATTTAGCACTCATTTTGTTTAAAAGTTTTGCTATATTTCAAAGCAGACTCAGCTAAACCTAGTAATACAGAACTATTCCAGAGATTCCAGCTTCAGTTTTGATATTACCTTGAGTGTGTGTGTGGGGGGGAGGGCCTTCATAACTTCAATGACAGGTTATTGTTATACAGTACAGTGAATTCTCAGAACTGATATCACTGACCAGATTTTTTTATTTTCTAATCAGAACAGTAAAATCACTGGTGTTATTTAAGTTGCATGTTGCAAAAGTTTTACGGTAACTGCATGTTAGATGTAAAAAAAAAAAGTAAAATTTTGATTGTCATTAAACTGCAAAGTTTAAAGGTATTGACTGCAAAGTCATCTGAAATTTTTAACTTTTTGTGTGTGTGTGTGTGCATGGCATTTTCCTATGTCCCGCGGGAACAATATCATGCGGAGAAGATGTGATCATTTTGATGTGCTGAGGGTTGCTTTCCTCTGTTTTGGGACAAAATATCTTACCTCTTGAGGTAAACAGTATGGCCCTACGGAAACAGCCAAACATGAGGAGCTTGAACTAATTAGCATAATTATGGAACTGGGTCACACCAAGATGGTGACGTGCGGAAAACATCGTAATTCTGCAGCGACCTCAGAGAGTTTAGAGTCACAGGGATGTAATTTGTGGTTGACATTCGTGAATAGATTCGTGAAACAAAAGATGAATAGATTATTCTCTGTTACTGCTTTTGTGCTATCATTTCTTTCTCTGTAAGATGTCTGTCTCTGTAAGACCACTCCACGGTGGTCATGTGATACTGTTGCTCACTTGCTTTGGCAATCTCTGGAATCGTAAAATGCGGTACACGTTTTATCTCGGCAAAACATTTACACATATGTAGTGGGTAGGACGTATGCAGCTTGAATTGCACCTTGATTGGATCAGGTGGGCGCCGCTTGGCACTGCCCTTTTAAATACAGCCATGTTTTCCGGTGTCTCATTAGTGTCTTTTGTTACACGGATTCTGGGAAGCTCTTTGTTGTGAGAGTGGACCCTGGCCTGGTGTTTGTGCGCAGTCCTGCATTGGAGTGTGTGCGTCCAGCCTTTCGTCTTCACAAGCCCTTGCTGCTAAAACCGCTTCGCTTGCTGTGAATTGTGCCTGTGTGTTTCGACGAAAACTCACCTGGGTAGAGTGTGGTCATTACGAGCTTACTGAGTGCTGTTTGTTGTGCTGAGAATTTTTGCCTGCGAATGTACAAGTAAAAACGGGCCCACTACGAGATCGCTACGAAACCACAATAGTCTCCCGGCTCAGCACTGCGGCCTGCGTTTATACAGGAGGACCATCATCTGCTACCTTAGCCACTGTTTTTCCTGTGCCTTGATTTTAGTGTTCAACTTTGGTGAGCGTGCGTGTGTGGGGGGAGCCCACCGGTTTACTTCATCAGTTTTCCCCGCTGTGTTTAATGTTTGTATGTTTATTGTATGTACTATTCGTGTCCTAGGCCATTGGGTTAGTGCAATATTCTGGAGGGGCAATGATCTTGCTGTGGCCACTGGTTTGCAGGGTATAAATGATTTTCTGTGTGTGACTTATGATGTGCCCTATTCATTGAGTGTTTGCTTATCAAGTCTTACTGACATTTAACTGTGTGTTATTTATTCAAACACCTTTATTGTGAAATTTATTGCCCCATGTCTTTGAATTGGTTGCCCCGAAGGCCTAATGTATGTTTTTTATGTGTTTCATTTTAAAAAGAGAACAATAAACATTGTCTTTATTTTTATAATACTCCAGTCCCTCTTTCTCCATTTATTTCCCTTTGTTGGGATAGCCTGCTTGGTTGTTTTAGGGGTTTCAAATTTAAATTGTTGTTTAAACTTATAGTTAACTAGTAAACTCCCCCTAGGGGTCACACATAGGATACATGGTGTGTGCAGCAGTGCAACTCCTCAATTTCAACTCAAATCAACTTCAAATCAACGCGAAACATCTTGAAACTGCAACAGCAATAGAAATAGAGCATTTTTGCCTAGAATTCAACTTTGCAGTCAGAACCTTTAAACATTGGCCTTTTATTTTCTTTTGCACAAACAGCAAATAAGGTTATAGTTAAAAGTGAACTGAACAGTTATAGGTTTCTGTATGAATACATTTGGATGAAATAATAAAAATATAAAAACCAGATACAGTTGTGCTGCTTAGATGCCATTTCACTGCTGTTAAAATACACTCTGAGAAAAGTGAAAACAATTTGAGCAAAGGGAAAAGCAGGTTTAATATATAATATGCTTAAACCCCGTTGAAGTGTGTGCATTGTTCATGGACTAAACTAAACAATTTTACACATCAGCTTTTAAAATTTATCTTGATTTTGTGAAAAATACAATCAGTTATTTGGGTTCATTTGCCGTGACTAGTCGGCCAGAAAGCTTTGACGAAAGCAACAAACTTGAAAAACACCGACACAGAGTTGCAAAAATAGCAAATATAGACTTATTTATTTAAATGAAAACATTTTATTATGCATTACATATTTTTTTCATATTCCTCTGTACAAATGTAAAGTACATCATACTATATTCCTGGGCAGCAGTGTAATAAAAGTGCTTATTCTTTATGTATTATTTAAATTCCTACAAATACATTTTCTTTCATAACATATATTTCTTTAGTTGTGCAGAAAAAGTATTAATGGTTTTAAAAAGCGCCTACAGCATATAACATGCTTACAATACTAATAAAGCATTTGATCATCAATGTAGCCTTTAAAATTGCTTTCAGTTAATCCCCTAAAAGTATGAAGATTCAGTTCAGTGATTACAAAGCAAGGCACAATGTAGCACAGGCACCGGTTTAGGTAAAATGGAAGCCGGTCATGAACATGTAAACAGAAAGTGGAATCCACTGAACCAGATGCATTGGTTCACTGACATCACAACACATCTGGCATCTGATCTGCTTTTTTTAATCTGAGGCCAGAAGTTGCTTGAATAAAACTTTGATCGGACTGCTCTGACCAGGTTCCTCTTCTGCTCAGCGTCTCTATTTAGAAGCTGCTAATGTAAACAGAAACACAGGCCCTGTTCCCTCCTTATTATTTTCTTCTGGAACTTTACTCAGGAGAAAGAGTTGTCATATGTCCTTCTCGTCAATCTAGTTTTACAGGGAAACAGTGTAAATACTGTTAATCTTATTAATTAAAAATATCATGTTTTTTTAAAAATATTTAAAGTGCCATTCCACCATTGGATGTATTCTTTGGCATAAAATACAATATATTTTATGACAACATGACTAGACAGAGAAATCTTTTAGCTTCAAAATGATATATCAAACATAATTTTTTGACAACGACAAGTATATTAATTTTGCGACCAAAGTCACCTACCCTTTTAATTTCCGCACGGTAGTGAAACGTGATGTCATCGGCAGGTTCCCCTTCTTGTGTACCACGTGTCGGTCTATTTTTAGACCAGGAAACCCCCAAAGTGAGAGAGCCATTTCTCCTCGTATATGGGGGCCAAAAAAATTGCGAAAAATTTTGAGTTAATCTTTCAGTTAGCTAGATTTATTGGTATTAGCTAGATTTATTGGTATTATTTTTATCGCGTTCTATCCGCCATTGCTGATAATATGTGCCACGTCACACGTCACGTGGTACACAAGAAGGGGAACCTGCCGATGACATCACGCGCGGAAATTAAAAGGGTAGGTGACTTTGGTCGCAAAATTAATATGCTTGTCGTTGTCAAAAAATTATGCTTGATATATCATTTTGAAGCTAAAAGATTTCTCTGTCTAGTGATACCATTTATATATGTTGTCAAAATATATTGTATTTTATGCCAAAGAATACATCCAATGGTGGAATGGCACTTTAAGAACTAAATTAACTTCCATCCATCCATTATCTGTAGCCGCTTATCCTGTCCTACAGGGTCGCAGGCAAGCTGGAGCCTATCCCAGCTGACTATGGGCGAGAGACAGGGTACACCCTGGACAAGTCGCCAGGTTATCACAGGGCTGACACATAGACAACCATTCATGCTCACACCTACGGTCAATTTAGAGCCACCAATTAACCTAACCTGCATGCCTTTGGGGGAAACCCACGTGGAAAGCATGCAAACTCCACACAAAGGCCCTCGCCGGCCGCAAACCCAGGACCTTCTTGCTGTGAGGCAACAGTGCTAACCACTACACCACCGTGCCACCCCTAAATTAACTTTTTTTTCTGTGACAATACCTTACACTCGGGCTTGTGAGTGATAGTCCCACTTTTTGCCACCAGAGGTCACCAATACTGATTTGTTACCATAGTTACAGCTGATTAGTCACACCTGTTTGCAATTAAGTCCTCGTCATTTCCTGCACATATTCCCTGCCTTAAGTCTTGCTTGTTGTGCAATCTTTTTCTCAGCATGTTATAGTTCTTACATTGCTGTGCTTTCTCTGGTTTGTTTTTTTTGGCCATGACCTTTTTTTTTTTGCTGCCTGCACCAGTGCTTTATTTTGTTGTCTGCCTGTATTTTTATTTAATATTTTGCTTGTCTTTCTTTTCTTTTTAAACTCTGGATTGCACTTATTTTGGCACCTAGAGTCATCTCAGCCTTTTGACTTTGTTTTCTGTATCAAGTAGTGTCCAAGTGATTTTTGTCTGTTGTGTGAAATTGGTGTATCCACAAGTATGGCATCTGTGAGAAGTGTTAAGTGGAGAGATATGGAAATATGGTGATTATTTTTTTTTGGGGGGGGGGCAACCACTAGACTTGATGAAGATGATGAAAGTAAAAACTTAAATATTCAAGAGCACCCGGTGTTGATTTTTTTCCCCCTTTTTATTGTTGGATCATCCAGATTCCCTTTTTAATATATCCTGTATTTTTAAAGTACTGTAATGAAATTTCTGATCCCTCTTGAACATATGTCTGTTTGGTAGGTCCCCACTAGGGGAAAATATCTAAGGAGATGAAGACTGTTCTATAACAAGAGCACAATGCAAATGTTTGACCTGTTGCCTTCACTGTTGATGGCTGTCAAATTCATTAAGAATAAAACCTGCTTGTGTCAGAACTAATGGTGAATGTAGTTTATCCCAACAACCAATTTCAAAGGTCTATCCCAACATTTTCTGATTTAGACTTGTACAAATAAGGACTTTAATCACAGTCTTTCATGACTCAGTGCTCTAGTCTTTAATCAAGAAAAGGTAGGTATTTTTTGAAGGTTTACATTAAATCAGTTTTTTTGTCTACACCAGAAAGTTCTACTGGATTTACCACATCCGTCTAGTCAATAAGTGCAACAAATCCCAATCACTACCGATAGGTGAGCAGTTGACATGTCTAAGTATGCTTAATGGTCCTGACTACAAAGTCATCTGCAATTTTTAAATTTCAATTGTGCATGGCTTTTAGCTGGTGGGAGAGCGAAATCCGCCATGTTTGCCCATGCTGGCTTGTTTTGGTTAAAAGTAGATCAAACATGCCCCACAGTGCTCACATGCTATAGTTGCTCATTTGCTTCAGCAGTCTCCAGAATTGTAAAATTTCGGTACATGTTTTATCTCGACGAAACATTTACGCCTAGGATATATGGTATGTGCAGCAGCGCAACTCCTCAGTTTTGACTTAAATCAACACGAAACATCTCAAAACTCCAACAACAATAGAAACAGAACATTTTAGCCCAGAATTCAACTATGCAGTCAGAACCTTTGACGAATCTTCTACTCGAACAGTATTTATTAACAAACCATGAAACTCTGACTGCTGTTGGTGCATACCTCCAAATAACAAACACCGTTCTGTTCACCTCAGTCTGGCACAGCTGCCTGACCCCTATCCCCAAATGAAATGCAGCATAGGAAATAAGCTGCATATGGAAGTTTGGTACAGGAACATATGTGAAAGCGGGTTACACCTGTCTTTCCATCTCAACAGTTTCCATTGGCAAGTAACAAGGTCAATGATGAATAAGGTTTGGTTGTTTTGCAGTGCTCAATAGAATAATTGTGATTTAAAATTCATTTATTAATGAATTTTGATTATATTGGCTTAATGTGCCAGCACCGATGCTAATCATCATAAGCCCAGCTTCTGTTCTGGCCCCTGTTGTTTCATGCTTTTTAATTACCATGTCTTTATGATCCAGTGGATAGCTAAGGATCCACAGCACTACTGGTAATGCTGCTTCTTTTCCAACTTACAGCCACTGTTACTTTTTGTCCTTGTGTTCACTTTATTGCTATAATAAACAGAAATTTGACAAGCCAAGGAATTTGACATGTATTTTTGTACAGAAGCAAGAGAGACAGGTATGCAAAGTCGAAGAAAAGTAACTTCTCTGTATAGTGTCATATTTTTTGTGAAGTAAATCCCACATGCCACACAATATTTTCTGCTTAATTTGTTGTATATGATTGAGAAAAAAACATTTTTAAAAAGAGACTGGTAGGTTAATAAATAATTAGAACCATTAACTCAGGGTCCTATTACAATTAAACTTTATTATAAGATCTATGTGTTATTTTTCTTTCATGGATTCTGCTGGGGATTTTTTTTTACAAGTTATGGAAGGGGGGAAAAAACCAAAATAAAGGAAACACTGTCAGGGGTACCTAGAAACCATCACATCCTCTATGGGAAGATTCTATCACTGCTATGACAGCCTGTTCCTGCCTACCGATTGTTTAATGAGAATAGCTGACGATGGCTATGATTTTCTCTCTAAATTGATGGTTCTGCACAAGCTGTTAATGAATATACATTGTGTATGATGATTGGGTGTTCACATATGTGAGCCTTTTGTGGCACTATGCTATTATGAGAGAGAGAGAGAGAGCGCAAGTGAATATATGTGGATCTTAAGAAAAAAAAGTAAGAAAAGTGATGCATGCAGCACACCCACCAGTTTGAATGTTCCACCAAATTCCAGTTACCGCTCGATAAATATAAAAATACACCAATCTTTCACTCCTAGCTCGATCAGAGAGCAGCCCTAGCCCCATATTGGAAAGACCCTATGTTTTGAAGTGCTAGTGCCTTACACCATTATTCCACCACTGACTGGTTTTATTGCTGTAGCTCTGAATTTGCAACAATATACTCTGTTTTCTTCAGAGGTTTTAATGAGCTGTTTGGCTCTCAGTCTCCATGCCTATTACTGATAAGTACACATCATTAAGTAATTAAAATAACGTATTTTTGTGAACAAATATCACGACCCCCACAGCCTTAGAAACTGTTAACCAGATTTTAAGAAGTGTAGTATGGTACAAGTTGTCTTACAATAACAGTAATCACATGCCATAATTGCTTGTTAATGATCTGCATTCTGAGCCAAGAAATTAGATGTACAGATAAAATTACCAATAGCACTACACTTCAAATGTGCAGGTTTGTTTTTTACTTCTGAATTCGTCTCGTCTCGTCTTCTTCCGCTTATCCAGGACCGGGTCGCGGAGGCAGCAGTCTAAGCATGGAAGCCCAAACTTCCCTTTCCCCAGACACCTCGGCCAGCTCCTCGGGAAGAACACCGAGGCGTTCCCAGGCCAGCCGAGAGACATAGTCCCTCCAGCGTGTCCTGGGTCTTCCCCGGGGCCTCCTCCCGGGGGGACATGCCTGGAACACCTCCCCAGGGAGGCGTCCAGGAGGCATCCGAAAAAGATGCCCGAGCCACCTCAGCTGGTTCCTCTCGATGTGGAGGAGCAGCGGCTCTACTCCGAGCTCCTCCCGAGTGACTGTGCTTCTCACCCTATCTCTAAGGGAGCGCCCAGCCACCCTGCGAAGGAAACTCATTTCAGCCGCTTGTATCCGCGATCTTTTTCTTTCTGTCATTACCCAAAGCTCATGACCATAGGTGAGAGTCGGAACGTAGATCGACCGGTAAATTGAGAGCTTCGCCTTTTGGCTCAGCTCCTTCTTCACCACGACGGACCGGTAAAGCGACCGCATCACTGCGGAGGCTGCACCGATCCGCCTGTCGATCTCACGCTCCATCCTTCCCTCACTCGTGAACAAGATCCCGAGATACTTAAACTCCTCCACTTGAGGCAGGACTTCTCCACCAACCTGGAGAGGGCAAGCCACCCTTTTCCGGTCGAGAACCATGGCCTCGGACTTGGAGGTGCTGATTCTCATCCCAGCCGCTTCACACTCGACTGCAAACCGCCCCAGTACATGCTGAAGGTCCTGGTTTGAAGAAGCCAACAGGACAACATCATCCGCAAAAAGCAGAGATGAAATCCTGTGGTTCCCAAACAGGATTCCTTCCGGCCCCTGGCTGCGCCTAGAAATTCTGTCCATAAAAATTATGAACAGAACCGGTGACAAAGGGCAGCCCTGACGGAGTCCAACATGCACTGGGAACAGGTCTGACTTACTGCCGGCAATGCGAACCAGACTCCTGCTCCGTTCGTACAGGGACCGGACAGCCCTTAGCAAAGAGCCCCGAACCCCATACTCCCGAAGCACCCCCCACAGAATACCACGGGGGACACGGTCGAATGCCTTCTCCAGATCCACAAAGCACATGTGGACTGGTTGGGCAAACTCCCATGAACCCTCGAGCACCCTATGAAGGGTATAGAGCTGGTCCAGTGTTCCGCGACCAGGACGAAAACCGCATTGTTCCTCCTGGATCCGAGGTTCGACTATCGGTCGAATTCTCCTCTCCAGTACCCTGGAGTAAACTTTCCCTGGGAGGCTGAGAAGTGTGATTCCCCTATAATTGGAGCACACTCTCCGGTCCCCTTTCTTAAAAAGAGGGACCACCACCCCAGTCTGCCACTCCAGAGGCACTGTCCCCGACCGCCACGCGATGTTGCAGAGGCGTGTCAACCAAGACAGCCCCACAACATCCAGAGACTTGAGATACTCAGGGCGGATCTCATCCACCCCCGGTGCCTTGCCACCGAGGAGCTTGCAAACCACCTCAGTGACTTCGGCTTGGGTAATGGACGAGTCCACCTCTGAGTCATCAGCCTCAGTCTCCTCAGTGGAAGACATGACGGTGGGATTGAGGAGATCCTCAAAGTATTCCTTCCACCGCCCGACAATGTCCCCAGTCGAGGTCAACAGCTCCCCACCCGCACTGTAAACAGTGTTGGCAGAGTACTGCTTCCCCCTCCTGAGGCGCCGGACGGTTTGCCAGAATTTCTTCGAGGCCAACCGATAGTCCTTCTCCATGGCCTCCCCGAACTCCTCCCAGTTCCGAGTTTTTGCCTCCGCAACTGCCCGAGCTGCAGCACGCCTGGCCTGCCGATACCCGTCGGCTGCCTCAGGAGTCCCGGAGGTCAACATGGCCCGATAGGACTCCTTCTTCAGCTTGACGGCATCCCTTACTTCCGGTGTCCACCACCGGGTTCGGGGATTGCCGCCACGACAGGCACCGGAGACCTTGAGGCCACAGCTCCGAACAGCTGCGTCCACAATGGAGGTAGAGAACATGGTCCACTCAGACTCAATGTCCCCCACCTCCCTCGGAAGCTGGGAAAAGCTCTCCCGGAGGTGGGAGTTAAAGACCTCCCCAACAGAGTGCTCGGCCAGACGTTCCCAGCAGACCCTCACCATACGTTTGGGCCTGCCAGGTCTGTCCAGCTTCCTCCTCCGCCAGCGGATCCAACTCACCACCAGGTGGTGATCAGTTGACAACTCAGCCCCTCTCTTCACCCGAGTGTCCAAGACATAGGGTCGGAGATCAGATGACACGACTACAAAGTCGATCATCGACCTCCGACCTAAGGTGTCCTGGTGCCACGTGCACTTATGGACACCCCTATGCTCGAACATGGTGTTCGTTATGGACAAACTGTGACTAGCACAGAAGTCCAATAACAAAACACCACTCGGGTTCAGATCGGGGAGGCCGTTCCTCCCAACCACGCCCCTCCAGGTGTCACTGTCATCGCCCACGTGAGCATTGAAGTCCCCCAGTAGCACAATGGAGTCCCCAGTCTGAGCACCCCTCAGTACCTCTCCCAGGGACTCCAAGAAGGCCGGATACTCTATACTGCTATTTGGCCCATAGGCACAAACAACAGCAAGAGCCCTCTCCCCAATCCGAAGGCGCAGAGAGGCGACCCTCTCGTTCACTGGGGTAAACTCCAACACATGGCGGCTGAGCTGGGGAGCTATAAGGAAGCCCACACCAGCCCGCCGCCGCTCACCATGGGCGACTCCAGAGAAGTGGAAAGTCCAGCCCCTCTCGAGGAGCTGGGTTCCAGAGCCCAAGCTGTGCGTGGAGGTGAGCCCGACTATCTCTAGCCGGTACCTCTCAACCTCCCGCACAAGCTCAGGCTCCTTCCCCCCCAGCGAAGTGACATTCCATGTCCCAACAGCCAGCCGCTGTGTCCGGGGGTCAGGTCGTCGAGGCCCCTGCCTTCGACTGCCACCCAATCCACACTGCACCAAACCCCTACTGCTACCTCTGTGGGTGGTGAACCCACAGGAGGTCGGGCCCACGTCGCCTCTTCGGGCTGAGCCCGGCCGGGCCCCATGGGCAAAGGCCCGACCACCAAGCGCTCGCATACGAGCCCCAACCCCGGGCCTGGCTCCAGGGTGGGGCCCCGGCTGCGTCCTACCGGGCGACGTCACGGTCCTGGATTTTTTCTCCATAGGGGTTTTTTGGTGAACTGCTCTTGGTCTGGCCTGTCACCTAGGACCTGTCTGCCTTGGGAAACCCTAACAGGGGCATAATGCCCCCGACAACATAGCTCCTAGGATCATTCAAGCACACAAACCCCTCCACCACAATAAGGTGGCAGTTCTAGGAGGGGTACTTCTGAATTTAAAAAAAAAAAAAAAAAAAAAAAAAAAATTTTTTTTTTTTTTTTTTTTTTTTTTAAATTTTTACTTCTGAATTTAAAAAATAAAAAAATGCCGCTAGCATGTCTATATTGCACCCAGAGTGCCCCCTACTGTAGGATAAATGGGTTAGCAGCCCATAATTAGACAGTATTTGGCAGGAAGCTTTATATTAACAGCCAAAAGGAAAACATAAAGAAGGTCACAGCATTTTCCAGTATCCTTCAGTTCTCTTGTGTCTTCGATGGGTTTCGCTCTGCTGAATCAACAGGAATACTGTCTCCTGGATTCACCATTCATTATGATCCACCCTTGAGTTAACTTGTCCTTTCTTACACCCATTGAGTCTTTCTTGTGGAATAAAGGTTGGACAGAGATGTATGTATGCTTGTTGCATACCCCTTTCTCAGCTGTCTCAATTCTTCCTTCAACTTCCCGAAAGAGATGATAAATTCACGTATGTACTCCAATGCTCTACTAGAGCAGAACCATCCATTGCTGTAGGGTATCTCATTTATACATTCAACCAGATTGGAATGACTCCAATCAACACAAAGCCCACAGAGCAAGCAGTCACAGGTTGAATCCCCTCCTGGAAGCTTGTACAAGGCTATGGTCCAATGGCCAGTCAGCTGTCTAGAACTCTCCATAAAACCTCACTTGATGGATCTCTTATCCTGAGCAATGATCTACCACAGACAGCTGGTGGACTCATAGTAAAGCTGTTTGTGCAGCTTGGTGTGGTGTGCATGTAAATGTGCTCACATGCTATTCAATGCACTACATCACCCTTTTGGGTTCATCTGCACTGGCAGCAATAAATTACTGGCAAACGATTGCTATTACGTGTGCATTTTCCTCCCAATGTATATTTATGATGGGATGCTATAGATATACAGGGATCATGTGAGAGATCATGGGAATGTGATTAGGATCTTATATTGGATTATAAGTATTTCTCCTGTTTCACAAACCCTGTGCTGTTGGATGAATGGGGTTATTGAGTAGAGTGTTAAATCACGATTGCAGTGATTAATCATGACTGTAGATACATGGCTAAGTGTGAACACAGGTCAGCAGTGCAAAAGGACCTGTCTTTAATGCAAGGCGTGCAAGCAGCCTGTATTGTATGCTTCATCAAGGAATTGGCATGGTCCCTGCGATAATATTGACCCTTTTAACACCCTGCATGAATGGTCAATCAACCACAGAGCTGCATTAGGCACAGCCTGCTGCTAAATCAACACCATGAATAGACTGCATTCTAAGATGTTGGCATTGTAGCCTTCATGCTTTCTCATTTCCAACAATCAGATGTCTCTAATTGATTTTATTTCTTTTTTTATTACAAATATACATTTTATAGTAAATAATGAGATTGTAAAACATACACCTGTTTTAATATCTCATGCAGTTTTTATGGGAGTATTCACTCATAAATTTTATAAGCATTTCATAGAGGGGGGGAAATAGAGCAGTGCAGTGGACAGGGGGTGTTTTCAGAAGAGGGAGGAGGAATAGTTCACATTTATAAAGTTCTCAGTTCACTTGCCAAGTATATAAGCAAACACTGATGTGAAATTCCAGTCCTTTGCATTCAGCACTGCATGAGCTTTTGTATACAGGGAAATAATGTACTGATGAAGCAGCTGGGTCCTTTTTTGCGAGAGCAGAACAAACAAGACAGATTGAATCATATAGTGTTCCACAAATTCCAAAAATGCATAAAATGTCAGTGAGTCTCAGCTGTGTCAACAGCCCTCTGGCACTCTTTCGTGGTCTATGTCACAAATTCCCCAATGTTGAATTAACACCTAGTGTTTATATAAGTGCAGCTGCACACATGAGCATCAATCACAGACGTTAATTAAACTTGAGACGTTTGCTGTCTGTAGAGGCGAATGTCTCCATGGCATTTATTTTTAAAAATCCACAGGACGCACCATCATAGTGGTTCTGGTTACTATTGAGTTTGGCCCTTTCCAGTAGTACCACTTGATCCCATTGTAACGCATCACACTGGAGATTCCAGTGTGGTAGATGCCATTTAAGTTGGATGGACCACAGGCTTCAAACCACCATCCTACAATCACAAAATGTCAAGAATTAGAAACTGTCCAAACCAAAGTGTAACCAGACCAGCTCAAAAACTCAATGGTGTAAAACCCCTGACCCCTGAGTTACATAATTTTGTGTCACAATCAGGTTTATTTATGGCAATGCAATTATTTTTGGCAATTTACATCATGAGAAGTTTATTTAAGACTTAGGAGACCAAAAAGTGAGGAGTTACATGTGCAGAGCTTTACCTCCTGAGGCCATCTGAGCACACTTGCAGGTGCAGCGGTCATTATCCTGATCCTTTGTGCTAAACATGGTGCCTGAGTGGGTAAGGCTGCTGGTGCGACCTGCTGTACCACTGAAACCTTCAGCATGGATGCTGGAGAAAAAAGAATACAAGTAATCAACCTCTAGTGGAAAGCCTTCCCAGAAGAGTGGAATCTGTTATAACACAAAGGGGGGACTAAATCTAGAATGGGATGTTCAAAAAGCACATATTTAAGTTTGTGGGTGTCCACAAACTTTTGGCTGTATAGTGTTCAAAATGTAGTGGTTTTGTGAAATCCTGCCCTCCCATCCATGAGTTTGTGAAGTTCAGTCAGAGGTATATGCATGCTATTGAATTAGCATGCATTTGATGCTGCTGTTGTTAACGACTTCCATTATCCATAATTTGTTCTTTGCAACAGCTTACGAGGTGTGATTGCACACATTTAGTATAGAAAGTGCAAAAAATGGACCACACAGCATGAGTCTACAGGCAAGCATTGGTTCAGAGACGCCACCACACAACAGGTTACATGTCTGGTTGTTTCTGTATGAGCACAACATATTACATACAGTGCCAGCATTCACAGCATGAAAATAAAACTTACACATACGGTGAAAGGTGAAAAGGGAAGCAAACATGGTGCAATTTGGCAATAAACCTCATATCTCCCTCCCAGGTTGTTTAGGCAGTGTGAACCACACACAATGATTTCCAACAAGTCCAGATTAAGTCTTACCACTTTCCAAGTGTCATTCCTCGCACTAGGAACTTGTTTCATTTCAGTTCTTATGTTTATTTATTTTTTCTGTTTCTTTTTCTTGTGATGATATTTCCATAGGCAAGGTGAAAGGTGAGATTTATTTGGCTTGGCAGTCAGAATGCATTAAGTCATATTGCCTGAGTTCTTTCCAGGCCTGCCTCCGAACCAGTAGGCTAAAAGTACTTGTTGATAGAGAAAGCAGTGGAAAGCAAACAATAGCAGCTTTCCCTCATCATTTTTCTGTGTACATTTGATTGATGATAGAGAATAAGTTTATTTAAGACAGCGCTGTGGGGCAGTGGGAAACATTGCCGTCTTACAGTTCCGGGGACCCCAGGTTGATCCCGAGCTCGGGTTACTGTCTGTGTGGAGTTTTGCAAGTTCACCCCATGTCTATATGGATTTACTCCAAGTTATCTGATTTCCTCCCACCTTGATGCCAAATTGCTCCTTGGTGTGAAAATGTGTGTTCATGATGCCCTGTGATCAACCGGGACCCCATCCAGGGGGTATTTCCATCTCCTGCCTATTGTTCCCAGTATATGCTCAAGATCCACCACAAACCTCAAAATATGTATTGTCCTTATTATACACAACACGAGGAGCCCTGAATGTAGCTTGTAGTCTCGAGAATTTATTAAATTAAATGCAAAATGGTTAACATTGAATTCGCAATGTTAATGGCCTGAACTTTAAAGACAAACATAGAAAACAAAATATTAATCCAGTAAAAACAGAATGAGTTTCGAAATTTAAATCTGGCCAGCTTTAGTACATCATGGTTGTCCATTAATATTGTGAGCCCAGACAAATATTTCAGTACCTATATTTCTTTTCTTCGTCATCGATGTAGAAATGCTCATACTGAGAGTAGGCCTGGTTTCCCTCAAGGTCTTTGAGCTGGACTTGCAGAATGTAGTCTCGGGACGTGGTGAGCAGGTGGATGACATCATTTCCTAACCAATGTTCTCCTGAGGGTTCTCCAAATCCCTGCATATTGCATAAACTGTTAGTTTCCTCTGACACTGCTACATATCTGAAGACATCTGCTGGAGCCATAAAGGTACATGTTCCATGCATAGTCCTAAGAAAATGCACCTTTTATAGCGATACATGGTTTCTGTCTGGCTAAGCCAGTTAATGGAAGAGTTTGAATGGTTTGTTCTCAATGTTATTTAAACATTATACACTCCAGCACCTCAGGTCATATGTTATCAGCCATCTAGCAGGCCTCCCTAATTCCACAGCCAAATATTTATCATTCTCTGGTAAAACGTTTTTCTTGGATAAGAAATGAAAGCAAGCGTGATGAAAACTGATTTGTAGTATGTTTTGAGTTCCCCTATTACCTATGATTATTTCTCCTATGAATTGAGCATGATGCATTAATTTTGGGGCCTCATTTCAAAGCCTAATAATGGTTTTAAACTAAGGCTTGGGATTGAGCATTAGTATATTGTAGCTAAAAATCATTATCTTTAAAATCAGACTTGTATCATTAAGTCAGAGGCTTATTTCCTGGGTATATCCTTATATTGCAGATACACGTCATTTGCTTTGACCTCAATTACACTTTATTTCCTGGGTACTGATTTATTTATTTATTTGGTTATTTATTTTTCTGGCAGTGAATTGTGAATACCAGTTTGCTTTCTTGAGTATATTAGAGGAAAAGAAAACGATGGGGCGGCACGGTGCTGTAGTGGTTAGCACTGTCGCCTCACAGCAAGAAGGTTCTGGGTTTGAGCCAAGTGGCTGACAAGGGCCTTTCTGTGTGGAGTTTGCATGTTCTCCCCGTGTCTGCGTGGGGTTCCTCCGGGTGCTCCGGTTTCCCCCACAGTCCAAAGACATGCAGGTTAGGTTAACTGGTGGCTCTAAATTGACCATAGGTGTGAATGTGAGTGTGAATGGTTGTTTGTCTCTGTGTTAGCCCTGGGATGACCTGGCGACTTGTCCAGGGTGTACCCCGCCTCTCGCCCTTAGTCAGCTGGGATAGGCGATAGCTTGCCTGTGACCCTGCACAGGATAAATGGTTACAGATAATGGATGGATGGATGAAAATGATGATGATGATGATGATGATAAATTTGCTATAAATAGGTGTTCATATTCATGTTTGAAGAAAAGCGAGCCATGAGAAGATGCATGGGTGTGGAGTTTTTTTTGTTTGTTTTAATTCCCCTTAAAAAGAGCACAACAGGGGACAAGCCTGGACTTATTCAGATGCTAATCTTTGTGTATGAGACCTGCACTGGGGTTCAGAAAAATATACAAAAAACACTGTAATTCTATGCCTTATTTTTGCCCATGCATTATAGTCACATCTGTGTTCCTGATCATTGATTTGGCAGAATATAGTATTCCTATCCATATAGAAAGAGACACTCACCATTTTATAATCTTTCCACTTACGGTGGAAATCCACTGAACCGTTAAAGCGATGCTGAAGAACAGTCCAACCTCCTCCTCTAGTCTTCATGTCACAGAACACCTAATGACACCAAGCCATACACAATCATTGTTCATGGCACAAAATAATTTCTAATTATTATTTTAACAAAGTGGTTTAACTGCAGAATGATATGACTGACTTATCACAGTCTCTTCATAGATTTAACTGCTGGGATCCTTGTTTAAGAGATAATTGATCTTACACTTGTCTTTTGAATCCATTAACCCTCTATGGTATGGTGTTACCATTACAAATACAGTTAGGTCCATATATATTTGGACACCGACACAAATTTTGTTTTTTTACCTGTTTACTGAAACATTCAAGTTATAGTTATATAATGGACATGGACATAAAGTCCAGACTTTCAGCTTTCATTTGAGGGTATCCACATTAAAATTGGATGAAGGGTTTAGGAGTTTCAGCTCCTTAACATGTGCCACCCTGTTTTTAAAGGGACCAAAAGTAATTGGACAATTGACTCAAAGGCTATTTCATGGGCAGGTGTGGGCAATTCCTTCGTTATGTCATTCTCAATTAAGCAGATAAAAGGCCTGGAGTTGATATGAGGTGTGGTGCTTGCATTTGGAAGATTTTGCTGTGAAGAAAACATGCGGTCAAAGGAGTTCTCCATGCAGGTGAAACAAGCCATCCTTAAAGGATATGGGACATGGATTTTTACCTGGGCATAATTATGTATAAAGGACATAAGAAATGCCATCTAAATCACTGCAGGGCGTCAAAAATGTGAAAATCATCACATTATTCAAGTTTTTCTATACATCAGCGTAAAACAAGGATTCGTCAATGAGCTAGGTGGTCACGTGACCCGTGACGTCACAAAAACTTTCCAAGGAGCCAGCGCTTGGGAATCTAATGTAAACAGGTTACCGAAATGGACACCATCGACAGTGATATTCCCAATGTTTCACAGAGATGTGAAGTTAGACCCTATCAATTCGAACCGATAGCTGGAAATTCACATGAACATAGATCTTGTCTTTACTCTGACGGGTCAGATGATTCTGAGAGTGAGAGTTCATTCAGCCCTCATGAAACTGAAAGCGGTCGGCTCGATAACACTTCCTGGTAAGTTAAAAACAATTCTGCTCAAAGGCTAATGATCTGTTGAAAGAAGTATTATTTTTGTATCATACATTGAAAGTTCATCATAGATCTAGCTAAAGTCCGTTGCAAGCTAGTTTTTTTTTTTTTTGCTGATATTTTTCGAGATTGATTGAGATACAATGCTTCCAGAGTCCGAGATGAAAACATTCAAAATGGCGAAACGAGTCAGAATTATGATAATCAATAATTGATACACCCAAAATTATAATACTAATCCTTACCTCGGCTTTCAGACGCTTAGCGCAGAGGTCTTCAACAGGGGGGTCGCGAAATCACACCGGATCACTCATATCAACAAAAATATTCCTGCCCTGTCCCCTGGCCTCCGTGCAGGGATGCAAACAGCGCGCCTTTCGGCGGATGCCGCCTTTTTCACGGCTGAATCGCGCAGATCCGATTTTAAAAAAAAAAATAGCGATGTTGGTTCATGGAGCATGAGGCACGAAGTGTAAGGATGAGAGAGAGGCGGTTTGGGTCGGGAAGCTGTGCGCATTTGTGCAGCCTGGCGCAGGTGTGCGCGGCTTCCCGATTTGAACTTTTTTTTTTTTCTCATCCTTATGCTTCCTGTTTCATGTTTCATGAATTAATATCGCTCAGTACCTGAGTATTAATATTGAAAGAATCCTCAGTGAAATGGTCCGAATACAGTTTGTGGGAAACAGTAGGTGCAAAGTTTTTTTCAACAGGTGTTCTGTAAAGTTGTCCTACCAAGCCTACTGCGCATGCGCGAAGCCTACTGCGCATGCGCAGGTGAGCCCACACTTTCCTCAGCTTCGGGTCCTTGGGGAATGCAAAAAAACTTACTCCAGGGCATTTCCCATTGGAATTATTGCAACCATAAGCAGCACAATACACCATGATGTCCAATGTATGATGTCCAATGTACTTTAAAGACTATAAAAACAATTTTCTTGTCATCCACTTCTCCATTCATCTACCCGCTTGTGCTGTGCCTGAAAGTTTTTGTGACGTATGATCACGTGACAGCGGCTCTTCCGGTTGCAAAAAATGCATATCGGAAGTCGAGCAGAAATGCCATATAATCATCACGAATATAACGATTTTGCTGAATTTAATAGATGATTTTGTATTTGTTGATGCAATTAATTCATATTTTTAATGGAAAGAAACTGATATAGCGTGCTTTTATGTTTCATGTCCCATATCCTTTAAGCTGCGAAAACAGAAAAAAACCATCTGAGAAATTGCTACAATATTAGGAGTGGCAAAATCTACAGTTTGGTACATCCTGAGAAAGAAAGAAAGCGCTGGTGAACTCATCAATGCAAAAAGACCTGGACGCCCACAGAAGACAACAGTGGTGGATGATCACAGAATAATTTCCATGGTGAAGAAAAACCCCTTCACAACAGCCAACCAAGTGAACAACACTATCCAGAAGGTAGGCGTATCAATATCCAAATCTACCATAAAGAGAAGACTGCATGAAAGTAAATACAGAGGGTTCACTGCACAGTGCAAGCCACTCATAAGCCTCAAGAATAAAAAGGCTAGATTGGACTTTGCTAAAAAAGCATCTAAAAAAGCCAGCACAGTTCTGGAAGAACATTCTTTGGACAGATGAAACCAAGATCAACCTCTACCAGAATGATGGCAAGAAAAAAGTATGGCGAAGGCATGGTACAGCTCATGATCCAAAGCATACCACATCATCTGTAAAACACGGCAGAGGCAGTGTGATGGCTTGGGCATGCATGGCTGCTAGTGGCACTGGGTCACAAGTGTTTATTGATGATGTGACACAGGACAGAAGCAGCCGGATGAATTCTGAGGTATTCAGAGACATACTGTGTGCTCAAATCCAGCCAAATGCAACCAAACTGATTGGTCGGCGTTTCATAATACAGATGGACAATGACCCAAAACATAAAGCCAAAGCAACCCAGGAGTTTATTAAAGCAAAGAAGTGGAATATTCTTGAATGGCCAAGTCAGTCACCTGATCTCAACCCAATTGAGCATGCATTTCACTTGTTAAAGACTAAACTTCAGACAGAAAGGCCCACAAACAAACAACAACTGAAAACCGCTGCAGTAAAGGCCTGGCAGAGAATTAAAAAGGAGGAAACACAGCGTCTGGTGATGTCCATGAGTTCAAGACTTCAGGCAGTCATTGCCAACAAAGGGTTTTCAACCAAGTATTAGAAATGAACATTTTATTTACAATTATTTAATTTGTCCAATTACTTTTGAGCCCCTGAAATGAAGGGATTGTGTTTAAAAAATGCTTTAGTTCCTCATATTTTTATGCAATCATTTTGTTCAACCCACTGAATTAAAGCTGCAAGTCTGAACTTCAACTGCATCTGAATTGTTTTGTTCAAAATTCATTGTGGTAATGTACAGAACCAAAATTAGAAAAATGTTGTCTCTGTCCAAATATTTATGGACCTAACAGTGTATGTATGTATGTAATATATATGTGTTTTTTTTTTTTACCCATTGCGATCATAATGCATACCATAGAGGGTTAAGGTTATGTTTAATACGATCAACTGAATTTTGGGTTGTGAATATAGTGACAGTGCAATCTGTCTATTAGAACACCAAGATCATAATAATAATAATAATAATAATAATAATAGTTGTTTGTTTCTGTGTCAGCCCTGCGATGACCTGGCAACTTGTCCAGGGTGTACCCTGCCTCTTGCCCATAGTCAGCTGGGATAGGCTCCAGCTTGCCTGCAACCCTATTGAACAGGATAAGCGGCTACAGATAATGGATGGATGGATGGATGGATGGATGGATGGATGGATAATAATGTATTGAAAATAAGCTTTGGGAGTGATTGTCTTCTTCTGCTCTAATGATCAAAATGTAAATCTGTTACTGGAATAAAGCACTGTCTCTGCAGCAATGGTTCATCCTAAAAATCCTGAGGGATGAAAAACAATGCTGGCAATTCCCCAGAATTAAATACAATAGAAGAATAGGGAAAGAGCAAAAGTCTTTATTATAATATTGCAGCTTGGCCCTGGCTTTTTTTTTCTTGAAATGGGTTCATTCTTATACAAGTTTTCTTCTTCATGAAGGTTTTTTTTCTCATTAGAATTTTTTGGTCTGTTCACAAGCCACAGAAAAATTAGATATTCTTGCACAAAGGTGAACTTAAATGAACTTTGTCCTGGAAAAAAAAAAAACACCTTGTCTTGAAATTATTAGTGTTTTTGCCTTTCATGAAACAAAAGACATTAATCCCATGTCGCAATAGGAGTTTGAAATTTAAAAAAAAAAAAGCTGCAGTTTCTCTGACCCTTCAAATTCCAACCTTATTAATATATGAAATTTTGTTTCTTCCTCTTCTCATTTATATTATACTTATGACTTATCCAGAGTGATTAACAGAAGTGCTTTGTAGTCCCCCATTAAAATATATATCCTTATGCTGGTACAAATAGGTCATTCTTAGTTACTAGTGCAAATTTAGTGAAGAGGTAGGTCTTCAGTCTTTGTTTGAAGCCTGCTAGTGACAGTCTGGACAGCTAGTGGAAATTCATTTTGCCGCCTGGGTGCCAGATCTTGAGGCATGTCTTAATACTTTGAGGGATGGTGGGCCAAGTCGAGCCCTGCGAGAAGCTTAAAGGGAATGTAGTGCAGTGCAGCATTTGATAAGTGCTTTCAGATAGGTGTGGGCAGGTTTTGGCTTTGCAGACAAGCATGAATGTTTTAAATCCAACTCTCGCAGCTATGGGAAGCCAGTAGAGGGAATATACGGTAGCAATGGGGTGATGTGCAAGAACTTGGAGAGATTAAAAACAATTTGTGCAGCTGAATTCTGAACCAACTGCAGGGGTTTGATTGCAAACAGGGGAAGAGTAGTCAGTAGTCCAGTTTCAAGATGATGAGGAACTGAACAAGCACCTGAGCCAATGTGGAAAGAAACTGTCAGATCCTCCCAAGGTTGTAAAGGAAAAACCTACATGACCAATTCAAGTTAGTAAGACGAGGAGAGAACGATAGTTGGAAGGTGAGTGTCTTGTCAGATGTTGTAACCCAAGAGCTCTCCTTACAAAGATCACAAGATTTTGACATAGGGATACATCTCCAGTGATACCCAGTATATCATTCTTCCTGGGATTTAGTTTCAGGTGATGAGCTGCTATCCATGACGATATATCTGCCCAACACTTGGTTGAGATCCATGCAAAGGAGAAGATGAATTGACTGTCATCCCCCACTGATGAATCGGGTACAGTATATAGGGAGAATAGAAGAGGAACGCATGATAGGACCATCTCTCTAGAGAAGAAACAAACCATCACCATGCTGAGCTACTAATTTCAAGGTTCATGAGAATGGATAGGAGAGTAACGTGACGAACTGTGTTGAAGGTTGCTTAGTGGTCAAGTAGGATAAGGACCAATGGTAGTTTGACTGACTGATGTAGTCGCATTAAGCTTCTCCACTACAAGGGCCATTTTTGTGGCCAGAGTGGTTCAGCTCTTCGGGTTCATTGTGGGTATAAAAGAGAAACAGTTCTCTGGAGATAGCACATTCAAGAATTGTAGAAAGAAAGAACAAAGTGATACCAGTCAGTAGCTGCTGATGTTTGAGGTGTCTTGTGAGGGCTTTTTCAAGATTTGTATAACCCTTTATATTTTGAAAGCAGTTAGTATGTGACCAGATGTTATGCAGTTGTTTACAGTGGAAGCGATGACGGGAGGAAGTCTTTCAAGATGGTCTACAGCATTGTGGAGTGATGGAATGCAGAAGCAGGTGGCAGATGTTTGCTGATGCTTCCACTTTTGTTTTGTGGAAATAAGTCTTTGCAGCAGTCACTTTAGAGAACACCAACATAAAGCATACTCGGATCAACATCAGGTTGTGGTTTCCTGTACTTTGTCAGCTTCTCTTAATCCTCTCTGATTGCTGCATTACACAGCCAAAAGCCAAGCAGCTGGGCAAGAAGACTTTCTTTGTCTGGAGGACAGAGGAGGTTGCTGGAGCCCTCAATATACCGTACCACCATATGCCCTATCCACAATTCAGACCTTACTGGAGCCTGAAACCACTGTGTATATACCTGAGACAACACATTAGCAATTTACCAAAAGAGACACTAAAGCAATACTAAACACCAGAGGCCTACATTACCATGCATAGAACAAATCCAAGAGAGAAAAACTCAAAGCAAGCAAGTGCGTCTCCTCTTTTTTGCTTATTCGACTATAAAACGTAATAATTTTTATTCTCTACAGTAACTTGATAAGAAAAAAGTGAATATATCATGTATTGTATGTTCCTGAAAGCATCTGCAAATCTTTGTCGATAACCTGTCAAGCCCACAGTCAGAAAACATTGAAAGACGTAGGAAGTCCTTTTAAACAGCACCCACAACAGCTCTAGCTGCTAAGCGACCACTTATTCTTTTTCCTAAGAGGATAAATTGTATCTGGATAGTATTTAAGATTTTCCACCATAAATTGAATAAGCCTTAACAGGACATAGCAGTAGTTATTAGGCTAGGGGTAAAGGTCTTTTTTTTTTTTTTATCCCATAAAACTGGAATCTATCACATTATCGTTCTTGGACGTGATTAGTTTGTCCAAACAATGACCTTGGTCTTTGAGCATGCATTTTGAAATGCTAAAACTCTAATCATGTTTTAGTATATTTAATAATTGCAGTTATTAAATATTTAATTTGAATGATGAAATTTTGCAGCACAGACATTTAACAGATTTATATTCAGTGTTCCTTATTCAATTACTTCTAGAATCACAAGGTGAATTAATTCCATTTGAGGTATGGCTTTGATCCTTTGCATCAGATTTACAGCTCCTCTGCTCAACTTCTCAGCAGTTACATTTGCTACGGTAAATGTATTTAAGAGCACGTTTTCAGCAAGATGAATAAAATATAAAGAATAGAAATGTAATATAGTGGTATTTGATCAAAGAGACCACCCATTTTGTTGTCACAGTAAAGATTGCATCACTTAAAAGGGTGGGGAATCTGCATCTATTAACTCACATTGCAAAGCTGCTTTAGTCCCAAATTTGGCAAGAGACTACAAAACCTATGCCAAACACCTGGCCTCTGTTTGAAGAGGAGCAGGAGAGAGTGTGCATATGAGAGAATAAATAAATTTTCCCATGTCTTTTTTTCTCTAAACCACAGCATCCAAAAATGCAGTTTGACTAAAAACACTGATAGTAAAGATAAACCAAAGGTGAAACAGAATAGTTGGACAGAGTAGTTCAGACGGCTTCCTACAATGAAAATTAAAATCACCTTTACTAGAGTCCATATGTAACACGTCTCTAGCTTCTTATTTTAGCATTCTGAGCCACAGCATGACATTTTCATTCCACCTTTAGAAGAACCGAACTCGAGATTATATTAAAACAGTTTGTCCTGCCAAGTTTCAGTGTAGTAGCTGAAAGCAAGAGCATAATTTAAATGTCAACATTGTGGTGAAAGTGCTCCACAGAAAATAGGATGATGAATTCTGGCTCTGACAGTTCCTCAACCTCCGCTACATCAGTTGGATTCATAATTGCTCATGATACATAATTGATTTAAAGCAACTGTGTCCCTGACCAGGCAGTTACTACAGATGCTGTAAATGCTTTGCACAGTATAGTAATCAAGTATGTAATAAAGTGTCACCATCATAGCTCTTCAATTATTAATCACTCTAATAAACTACTATGTTAACCTAAGTAGTTTTAGTAATGAATATCACATTACTATGCTGAAAAAAGAATGAATTTTGATCTACTTTTGAATCGTTAGGTTATCATTATAGAACCATTAATTACTGATACATTAATTTACTGTGATAACCATATTGTTTCATGGCTCCTTAATTAATGATTAATTTTACTAAGTAAATAATCAGGTGTTTTCCATATCAGTTACTCCTGAATAATACAGTATACTGTTAAACCCGTTATGACATGCAGTTGTGGACACTAATTACTACTGATTTAGCAATAAGGGTAATATTGATCACTTTAATTGTGGGGGCACAAAGAAAAATGGGTAACATTTAACATGTCCATAATTAATGTTTCTGTAATGACAAAGTAAGTGCAGTGCATAACACTGACAAATGTAAATAGCCGTTACTGTTTTTGTCAGCATAGTAATTTAATATTAATTATTAAATTTTTACACTTTATAATAAGCTACTATGTTTACTAGTGATTAGTAATTATTGAATAAATGCTGTGGCACAGCTACTGCTGCTAACAACACTGTTAGTAAGTCTTTAACCAGAAATTAAAATTGTAGAGTTTTTCCACTTTGTTTTTGGCTTGTGTAACTACACAAATGTTGACAGCTGTAATAGGATTTTTCAAAATGTACCTTTTCATACAAGTAATATAACCTACTTGTGTTATATTATTATAGCATAACAGCAAAATATGTAATGTGCTACACTTTAAGCTTTCAAAAGGTATAAAATAAATGGAAAGTTTTTGTAGAGTTGTAATTATAGTACACAATCAAAGAGGAAACTCTCATTGAAAAAACAGTAGTTCATACAAATATAAGTTCCTGTTATAGCTTCCCCGTGACAGCTCCCAGGATAAATATGATCCAAAACTGAAGTTGCTTTGCATATGTGGTTACATAAGATTAACAAGCACTACTATACTCCATCTATGACAGTACAATCAGTAAATCTGCAGTGGTTACATTATAATTTTAGAAACACAGTATAAAGTGTGACCTTTTATTTCAATCATACAACTACAGTATATCCTTTTTTAGCTCAATAGCTGTTCAATATTACCTTAACCGTCTGTGTGCTGTTGGCGAGTTGAATGTTGTATATTCCATTCTCTGTAATTCCACACTTGTATATGTCGGCACAATCTCTGAAAATCACTGTCTTTGCCTTGGACAGACTGGTAATATCTGGCAGGGCAGAAGGTGTGCATTAGGCATTAAGAATGTCTATGTGAAGCGGTTTGTTCTATCCTGTATTAAAATAGCATGTTGAGCAATGTTACAACTTCCCATAATCTGTTGTTGGGTAAAAGCATCATTCTCTCATCTTGAAACAAAGCATTCTGGCCCACAGTTGTGTTTCCCAGAAACACACACTGATGCTTTCCAGACAGCTGTATACATGTTAATTAGAGTTTGGCACTAACCGTTGCACTGGGCGATCATGGCCAGTAGCTGCTGCAGTGTCTCTGAGAGAGTAGCTTGCTGGTGCTGGAGCAGTGTGCTATTGCGGGCAGAGCTGGCCAGCTGTCTCTCAAGCACAACGACCAGGCGACTCTGCCTGTCCACAAGATCCTGCAGCTGCTGCTTTTCCTGCTGGATAGCCTGCAGCTCCTGGCTGTGTCTGTCCTCCAGTGCTGTAAAGCGCTGCTCCAGGTAGCTGTTGAGGAGAAAAAGCGTTACTGTTTGATATTGTCCTGTGATGTTATCTGTGTTTTTATAAAACCTACAAAACTATTGTTGACACACTACTCAAGATATTCATCATATCTACCATGTTTATATGTACCAGGCTAAAATGGCAGTCACCTTTTATCTTAAATATAAAAGTATTAATATTTATATTTCACCTTGTAATTTTTACATCAAAATGAACTTCATGTAATCTATTCCATATAAATATGACTTTCAAAATATCTTTGTCCTCTTTACTAGATGTCTGAAAAGTGTATTTAGGATTCATTTTTGGCAAATCCTGCAACACAGTACACAAGCCAATCTGGTCAACCTCTTAGACCAGCTTGGTCAGATTGTAAGAGCTAGTACATACGTACAAACAGGTTATGGATAAATTAATTGCTGTAAGATACAGTCAGGGTGCTTGGAGGGACGTCAGACAATAGTAGAATTAGAGGTGGTTTTCAGAATGCGTCATTCAATTATTTAAGGCACAATCTACAGTAAATTAATCCTATTGGTTAATCCTGTTTCTCCCCATACCAGCTGGTAACCAATAAAATGTGATTAGACTATGGGATGTATTTGTTTACATGTAAATTAAATATGGAGTAATCACAGCTGGGAACTATCAGGGCCTTCTGGGCCTTCAGCATTTCAAATGTTATATTTAATTTCTTTCGCTCTTTAGTTTCTTTCATTATAATTATTCTCTTCTAATTCTAATTTGGCCTATTTTCTATCAAATTTACTTCAGAAATGAAAGGGTTACTGTCCTGTAAACATTAAAATAGAGTTATCCAATGAGATTTTTTTTGTTTGTTGTCTCTAGGCTGAGAAGAGTTTAGAGCCAGCTCACTTATTGGTTAGGACTTCATTGCTGGGACAGAAGGCCATGGCAGTGTACGTTTATGTAAGAAGTGACAGATTAATTAACCAATCAGATTTTGATTTATAGTGGGAGGGACCAAAAATTTATTCCCCTCAGCCTTCTCGAAGGCCAATGCAAGCTTAACCACGAGTCGGTGCCATCAGCACAGCAGTGACGTCACCTTTCTGCTGGTGTAGTGTTGGCAAATGCTAATAAAGCAGTCCAGCCAGTGCTATCGAGAGCAAGTAGCACAGGCTAACGACCAAGAAACTAAGATTTCTGTCTCCAGACTCCTCTTCTACGCATGCTCGCCACAGTATTGTTCACTGATTCCCAATGTAATTTACTTAGTTACTTTTAAAATCAACATCGACAACTACACACAATGGAGCGACCTGGCATCCTGCCACTAATCTCTTGCAAAATCCTTTGCCCTGTTGCTTTTTTGGTGTGTCTGGCTAAATTTTGGCTGAGCTGAAGTCCCAGCTCTAATAGTAACAGTTCACCACTGAGTAATCATAATGATGACTTTGCATGTCTTTGAGTAGCACAATTACTGTGCAAAATGGTGTTATTTCTTATATAATCATTTGCACTGTATATGTTAACAAGCCACAATGAAATATTTCAGGGAGGTTTAAACCCTCAAACCCTCTATATGGTATGTTCTATTGTAAATTACAACCCCAATTCCAAAAAAGTTGGGACAAAGTACAAATTGTAAATAAAAACGGAATGCAATAATTTACAAATCTCAAAAACTGATATTGTATTCACAATAGAACATAGACAACATATCAAATGTTGAAAGTGAGACATTTTGAAATTTCATGCCAAATATTGGCTCATTTGAAATTTCATGACAGCAACACATCTCAAAAAAGTTGGGACAGGGGCAATAAGAGGCTGGAAAAGTTAAAGGTACAAAAAAGGAACAGCTGGAGGACCAAATTGCAACTCATTAGGTCAATTGGCAATAGGTCATTAACATGACTGGGTATAAAAAGAGCATCTTGGAGTGGCAGCGGCTCTCAGAAGTAAAGATGGGAAGAGGATCACCAATCCCCCCAATTCTGCACTGACAAATAGTGGAGCAATATCAGAAAGGAGTTCGACAGTGTAAAATTGCAAAGAGTTTGAACATATCATCATCTACAGTGCATAATATCATCAAAAGATTCAGAGAATCTGGAAGAATCTCTGTGCGTAAGGGTCAAGGCCAGAAAACCATACTGGGTGCCCGTGATCTTCGGGCCCTTAGATGGCACTGCATCACATACAGTACAGGCATGCTTCTGTATTGGCAATCACAAAATGGGCTCAGGAATATTTCTAGAGAACATTATCTGTGAACACAATTCACCGTGCCATCTGCCGTTGCCAGCTAAAACTCTATAGTTCAAAGAAGAAGCCGTATCTAAACATGATCCAGAAGCGCAGACGTCTTCTCTGGGCCAAGGCTCATTTAAAATGGACTGTGGCAAAGTGGAAAACTGTTCTGTGGTCAGACGAATCAAAATTTGAAGTTCTTTATGGAAATCAGGGACGCCGTGTCATTCGGACTAAAGAGCAGAAGGACGACCCGAGTTGTTATCAGCGCTCAGTTCAGAAGCCTGCATCTCTGATGGTATGGGGTTGCATTAGTGCGTGTGGCATGGGCAGCTTACACATCTGGAAAGACACCATCAATGCTGAAAGGTATATCCAGGTTCTAGAGCAACATATGCTCCCATCCAGACGACGTCTCTTTCAGGGAAGACCTTGCATTTTCCAACATGACAATGCCAAACCACATACTGCATCAATTACAGCATCATGGCTGCATAGAAGAAGGGTCCGGGTACTGAACTGGCCAGCCTGCAGTCCAGATCTTTCACCCATAGAAAACATTTGGCCCATGATAAAACGGAAGATACGACAAAAAAGACCTAAGACAGTTGAGCAACTAGAATCCTACATTAGACAAGAATGGGTTAACATTCCTATCCCTAAACTTGAGCACCTTGTCTCCTCAGTCCCCAGACGTTTACAGACTGTTGTAAAGAGAAAAGGGGATGTCTCACAGTGGTAAACATGGCCTTGTCCCAACTTTTTTGAGATGTGTTGTTGTCATGAAATTTAAAATCACCTAATTTTTCTCTTTAAATGATACATTTTCTCAGTTTAAACATTTGATATGTCATCTATGTTCTATTCTGAATAAAATGTGGAATTTTGAAACTTCCACATCATTGCATTCCATTTTTATTTACAATTTGTACTTTGTCCCAACTTTTTTGGAATCGGGGTTGTAAAGAAACTTAATCAAGTTGGTGTTTTTTTTACTATCATAATAATTATCAGGTTAAAATAAGGGTCAGAAGGATCATGCAAGTTAACTACAATTCTTTGTTTGCAGACATTTCTGCCCACCTTTCCTTAAATCACATCAATAAATATTCTTGTAAAAGGGCTACTCTTTTGAGTAGCCGGTAAAACTGAACATCCCTGAAAACACCTGGCGAGTCCAAGCTTTCACAGATGGTGCGGGTGACTAGGTTTCTCCATCAAACCCAAAGGCAACACTGACAGTGTGTGTTTGCATCTCAATGTGCTCCACATGAAGGTAATAAATCCTACAGGCCTGCTTTTTATGACTCTATTAATGACTTTATGACAGTTACATATTGAAACAATCCAACCACATGGACTGAACAAGCCACTTTGGGCATTTCAGAAGACATAATTCCCTTAATCCCCCTCACTACTCACTGTGCTCATACTTCCAGAAGGCCTCATGGTTCGGGACACAGAGGAATACTTTACATTACATGGATGGAATACTGACTTTTATAAGGTTCATTGATTTGTAGTTTTACAATATGTAGGTAATGTAGCATAGGAATTTACCTAACATTACTATGTTGACCATACAATGCTACTCCCTTGATGACCTCCACATCTAGTTCAGAACAGAAAAATGCAGATGTGCACCAGGTGGTGTGTGAGTGGGTGGTGAGCTGTGTTTGCTGAGGCTGGTTTTGTTCAGAAGCTGGAATGCTAAACAACTGAAAAGTCAAAACAAACATCCCTCTGACACCATTAAGGCATGTCCTCAATCATTTGACCCCCTCAGAGTGGTCTTCCTCTGGCTGTGACCTGAACAGCATGACATTCTGACACGCTTCACTCACAGTTCATGCCTGACACATTACGTCTCACTAAGGTACAGCTATGATATGCTAATGTACCCTCTGCACTGGAAAAAAAGTATCTTCCTCATTAGCACAGGGAAAGCTCAGTGATTAGATCCTTCAGGCCCATGGACATCTTACCTGTTTTTGTCATTTAGGCGAGACATTTCCTGGGTCTGCTGCAGGAGTTGCTTCTCCAGTTGCTTGGTGGAGAGAGAGTACTCCAACAGCTGTATCTCTAGTCGACTTGTTTGGTTCAGCACCTGCAAATGTCTCCAGATTATGCTTAATATACAACAAATTCCATGTTTTAATTCATAAATAAGGGTGCTAATATTTCTTAGCGCAATGTATACAATTTAAAATGAAACCTTTGGCAATGCAGATGTAAAATAAAAACTTTTTTGTTGTTCATATACTTCCGAAGAATTATATCATAAGCAAGTTCTCAAAAGGGTAGTGAAAGTTCAACAATGTTTTCCAGTTTACTTGTGCCTGCATTTATGGTTTGTTTCAGTGTCATATACTGAATATCTAAGATTCAAAGAGCCTTTTGACCTCTATTTGCTGTCAGGGTCTCTTCAGGAATTCATGTTTTACCCAAGTGATTACACCATGTGTACAACTCCAACTTGTTCTATTTTTACAGCTACACTAATATAATAAACATATGTCAAAACAATCAGTTAAATATTTTTTCAGGTTGGACTACTGTGTTGAATGGATGGCTGACAAAGGGAGGGAAACTAAAAAAAAACAAAACACACATACAAAGTATAAAATACAATGTGAAATTTATCTTTGAGGACAAGCAGGGGATCTGTTTTGTTAGGGTGTTTTTACAGTGTTTTTGTCCATCATCAAACCAAATTTGGCTTTTGCATTCAGTCCTACCCTTACTGCAATCAATAGTGAATCATTCATTAAAATTATGGGAAACACAGAGTGATGGATGTTTAAAATGACATCAATTTGATACTTAAGCAATATCACATGAGCAAGAGTGCTGTTGTACAGGGGACAAAAATTAATGGACCAGAACTAATTACTGTAAAAGTAAGGAATAAAGCAGTTCTTGTGCTGTTATAGGAAAAATCAATGAGAGTGGTGTGATGTGGCCTGACATAAAGAGGAGTTACAGTTTACTTCCCCAAACCTGATTATGTCCCACAGCATGTCCCAAACGGTTTTATTTCTCTTATACCACAGTAACTTGTCTATGATTTCAATATTTAATTATTAACGAATGACACATCATACTTTTAACTGTCATAAATAACAATTCCCTCATTAGTCTCTCTTTTTTCTCTCTCTTGAAATTAAAAAGGGAAAAAAAAAAAAGCTTGTCATGGAACCAAGAACCCAGAGTCTTCTGTCCTGAAGACTTTCCTGTGGTGGAAAACCTGCTGACCATTACAAAGCACTGACACTGGAGATTCCTTCCATAACTGTTAAATATACATACAGAAAGCTTCACTTTATAACTAACTGAAAAAATATATAATTGATTATTATTATATGGTACATACAGGACACGCTTACAATGGAATAAAAACATGTATTCTATTCCCTTCTAGCGGGTTTCATTCATTTGGTTTGATAGCATGCAATATTGTTAGCATATCGCTTATCCTACGTGTATTATGTCACTCTACCCAATGGAGAATGAGCGTTGAATATGGTTTACGATATTGCATGGCAACATGACGTCACATGACAACATGACGTCACATGTCAGAGATGTAAAACTTCCGCACTAGTGAGTGACTGTGACAATTTGTAAACAAACATGGCTGCCAGGTTTGCTTCATTAAATACAGAAGATTTTGAGAGAATTTTGAAAGAGAAAGATACACTGAACACCTGAAAGGAATGTGCATGTATAATAATAATAATAATAATATAGGCTGACTTTTTTTCGTGGTATATCAGATATATTTCATTCAGCTAGCATGCTATTGAACTCGTCTTCAACTTGTTCAATATCATGCTCGCTGAATGGAATATATGATAGACACCCCCCCCAGTGCCAGCCAATATTATTTAATTAGAATGAGTATGATATTAATATACTGTATATACCTGTGATTTGCTTTGTAATTGTCACTACTGTCAAATCTGCTGTTTTAGAAAATCAACACCATCTGAACAATCAGATTTGAGAACAGATCTTTGGTGTAACTGTGATTTTAAATATATTGCTTTTGTTTGACCCAGATGTTTTCTAACCATTATACTTGACAAGTACATTTTCTCAACAAATATCAGTGAAGTACCCATTAAAACTGACATTTAATACATGAATTTATGGTTTCACTTGATTTTGTCGGTCCGATTTTATAAGTCACCTGAGTCTCCACATTTGTAAGTTTCCGTGTATGTTCCGCTGACTGGCTAAGGAGATTGGTTCCTATCTCCAGCATGGTGGCTGTCTGTGTGTTAAGAACATTCCTTTGCATCTCCACCATCTCCGAACGCATGTTGCCCTGGATGTAACTCTCCAGCTGTGAACATGACAGAGGACACCTCAGTTAGGTCAGACCACCATCTTAGTCCAAATATGCATCCATTTTTCTCTAAGATCAAACTATCCATTACAACAGGGTATGAAAAATACATTTCAACATGTAGCAGAGAAGTAAAATATGCATACTGGTGTTAAAAGAGAAATCTTCAAAGATTTTACAAAACCTGGCATTCATATGATTATCCTAATGTGTTTGGGTTTTGTTTTTTTAAGCTTGTTTACGATCCTCCTTTTCTTAGTAACAGCATTATATTATCTTTTGAAGAATGATTTTAAGGATTTGAAGATCTGTGAAGGCACAGAAAGCTATTAAGCATATTCCAGTGAAGAGAATTAAAAATCAAACTTGGCTCCCGTACAGACAAATGGATAATATCAGACATATTCTTATCCATCTACACGGTCTCCTTCTCTATCTAAACAGATATGCATAAACAATCACTGAATGAAGCCCTGGATACAATTACAATTTTTTATTTAGCATATTTGCTGTCACTGAAACTTTTCTGTACAATTTTATTATACAGTAGGGATGTAACCTGCAAGCTTATATGCAGACTGATATTCAGACTTGTAGATTTCAGAGCAATAACATATGGCAGACGAATTGATTCAGATTTCCATTGTATCATGTAATACTAACCACATCCTGGTGCTTTACTTTCACAATGAAACGGTTTTTCCAGAGTGTTAGCAATAAAAGTAAGCAAACATCTATACTGTAACAGACATACTGTAAGTGTCCAAATAGTGTACTGCATGACCACCATACTCGTCCACAAAATGTTACCATAAAGGTTGACGCACACAATAACATAAAATGTCTTTGTATGCTGTAGTTTTAAGATTTCCCTTCACTGGAACTAAAGGGACAAACCTGTTCCATTATTACAGTGCCCCTGTGCACAAAGCAATATTTTGGTTTGCCAAAGGCGGTGTGGAAATACTTGACTGCTCTGCACAGAGCCCCAGTGAACACCATTGGGATGAACTGGAACACAAACTGAACCCAGACCTCTTCACCCTACTTCAGTGCTTGACCTCACGAATGCTTTTGTGGCTGAATGGACAAACCCTCACAGCCATGCTCCAAAATCTAATGGACAGCCTTCCCAGAAGAGTGGAGGTTATTATAACAGCAAAGGGAGGATTAAGTCTATAACTGAATGTACAATCAGGACATATGGGTGTGATTAGTCTGGTGTTTCTATCCATATCTTGCTGTGAAGTGACAGTGCTAACCACTGCACCACCATGCTGCCCATATATATAAATATGGGGTTTCCATGATTTGCAAATCTTCACATTCTGTGCTTATTCATGTTTGACACGGTGTCCCAACTTTTTTGGAATTGTTTTTGGGTTGGTTTTTTTTTTTTGCTTTTTTTTGTGTGTGTGTGTGTGTGTGCAGAGCAGTGGTTAACACTGCTGCCTCACAGCACAGCAAGAAGGTTCTGGGTTTGAACCTCACAGCCAACGGAGGCCTTTTTGTGTGGAGTTTGCATGTTCTCCCCATGTCTGCGTGGGTTTCCTCCGGGTGCTCCGGTTTCCCCTACAGTTCAAAGACATGCAGATTAGATAAAATACCCAGCCACTAGGGTTGCACAAGACAATGCATACTTAGTGCTGGTCTCAAGCCTGGATAGATTCTAGAAGGTTCCGTCAGTAATGGTGTCCGATGTAAAACCTATGCCAAATCAAATATGCGGAAAAAAGATCCACTGTGGCAACCTCTAATAGGAGCAGCTGAAAGAAGATCAAGATCAAGATATATATATATATATATATATATATATATATATATATATATATAGGGGCGACACAGTGGTGTAGTGGTTAGCACTGTTGCATCACAGCAAGAAGGTCCTGGGTTCGAGTCCAATGGCCAGCGAGGGCCTTTCTGTGTGGAGTTTGCGTGTTCTACCCGTGTCGGTGTGGGTTTTCTCCGGGTGCTCTGGTTTCCCCCACAGTCCAAATACATGCAGGTTAGGTTAACTGGTGGATCTAAATTGACCGTGAGTGTGAATGGTTGTTTGTCTTTACGTGTCAGCCCTGCGATGACCTGGCAACTTGTCCAGGGTGTACAGTAGTCAGCTGGGATAGGCTCCAGGTTGCCTGCGACCCTGTACTGTAGAACAGGATAAGAGGCTACAGATAATGGATGGATATATATATATATATATATATATATATATATATATATATATATATATATATATATATATATATATATGTGTGTGTATATATGTATGTATGCTTTTCTTAGTTAAATGAAGAACTCATTCCCTGACAGAAATTGCACATGAACCTGATACGATTAATTTATTCATGTTTTCATTTATATAAATGGTTTTATTTTTCACATGTGGTTTCTTGCACAATAGATTTTGTTTTCACATGGTAATTTTTCACAGGTAGGACATGTGGTGTATTTTTTTTTTTCAGATGTGATTTATTTTTCACTTCATAATGTAGGCCTATATGATTCCATAGTCTGAGTTCATTTGACTAATAATGTTTTTTTTTAATTATTTTGCAGCTCATCCAGCAAGTCATGACGAAACAAACTTTGTGAAAACCGTTAAATAAATAAATAAATAAATAAATATGAACATGAATAAATGGCATATGAATGTCATAAACCAGTTATGTCAACAAGTTTCACTTGACTCCTTTGTAAGTATAATAGTCCTGTAAGGAAGTTTTGTATCTTGGCAGAATTAAACTAACAGAGACAGAGGCTGGCATAGAAAGCTTACACTTGATTAAATAGCAGCCCAGAGCATCAGGCAGCTGAAATGTCACATCATAATTACTGGCTGCCTTTCATAAATTATAGAAAACTCATTCAAAATATAATTATCGTGAAGACACATTTAGTAAAGTGTCAGGCTGTTGGTTCCTCTACTATGAGCACGATCATCTTAAATTGCTGACAATCTAATAAACTACCATGGAAACTTGAAACTGTGATATTTTTTCCATTTCTTCCAATGAAGTGGTGATGTGTCAACAAAGAATTTGTATTACCTAATGTCAGCAAGTGTTTGAAAATAGTTTTGGGCTTGCAAAAGTAGAGTATGTGCATATACAGTATCTCATTTCCCTATAAGAGCATGGATCTGATCGAGAGCAAAAGGTCATGTTTGGAAGCCATTCCTTCGAAGAAAACATGGCTTTGTTAAATGATTCCTGTCTGAGTCAACTGGAGTGATGAAGAGAAAGCATGGATGCTTGACTTTAAAAGATGAAGGAAACGGAAACTAAACCAAAAAGGAGTGATATGGATCTGTAAATTGTAACTTTCTAATATCACTAGTTACCGCTGCCAACTTTGTTGGAGGAGGTTATGTTTTCGCCTCCATTTGTTTGTTTGTCTGTTCCCAACTTAACTCAAAAAGTAGTGAACAGATTTTGATGAAATTTTGAGGAAAGGTGAGCCATGGGTCAAGGAACAATCACTTAGATTTTGATGCAAATCCTGTGGATCCAGGATAGTCTAATATGTAGCTTGGTGGAGGTAAGCACTCTACCAAGTGCCCTTCTAGTTTAAATACAGTGTCTTGCAAAAGTATTCATCCCCATTTGTGTTTGTCCTGTTTTGTCACATTACAAGCTGGAATTAAAATGGATTTTTGGGGTTAAAAATCCATTACAATGGATTTAGCACCATTTGATTTACAAATGCCTACCACTTTTAAAGGTGCAAATTGTTCTTTTATTGTAATAATAATAATAATAATAACTTAGTTTTATATAGCACCTTTCATGGAACCCAAGGTCACTTTACAAAAAAGGAGATAAGTCAAGGAATTGGGTATGGGGGGAGAGGGAAGGGTTAAGGACCATAGGCCTCAGTGAAGAGATGTGACTTGAGATGCTTTTTGAACATAGCCAGAGTGGAGGCTTGGCGGATGCAGAGAGGTAGATTGTTCCAGAGGGTGGGAGCAGCAACACAAAAGGCTCTGTCACCAAAGGTCCGTAGCCTGGAGCGTGGGATGACAAGTTGGTCCTTGCCAGAGGACCTCAGGGACCTTGATTGGGAGTAGGGCTGGAGGAGGTCAGAGAGGTACAGAGGAGCAAGATTATGGAGTGACTTGTATGTGAGGAGTAGGATCTTGTATGTGATGCGAGACTTCACTGGGAGCCAGTGGAGCTGCTTGAGTGTTGGGGTAATGTGTTGCCACCGCTTCGTGTGTGTAAGAACCCTGGCAGCTGAGTTTTGTATGCGCTGTAATCGGTCCAGGGCTTTAGTGGGCAGGCCATAAAGGACACCATTACAGTAGTCCAGACGTGAGGTAATGAAGGCATGGATAAGAGTTTCTGCAACAGAGTGGGATAATGAAGGGCGGAGTCTGCAGATGTTCTTGAGGTGGAAGAAGGCGGATTTGGTGGTGTTATTGATGTGGGCCTGGAATGAGAGTGTGCAGTCAAAGATAACACCCAAGTTTCGCACTTCTGTTGAAGGCCTGATGGTACAGCCGTCCACATTAAGCAGGATGTCACTGACTTCTTTGGAAAGTGATGGGGGGGCCACCACCATGAGTTCTGTTTTGTTGTTATTTAATTTCAGTAAGTTAGCGGCCATCCATGTCTTTATTTCATGCAAGCAGTGGACAAGTGGTAGGGGAGGGAGATGAGCAGATGGTTTGGTGTTGATGTACAGTTGGGTATCATCAGCATAGCAGTGAAAACTGAGTCCATGTTGGCGGATGATCTGACCAAGAGGAAGCATGTAGATGGTGAACAGCAGGGGGCCGAGCACTGAACCTTGAGGCACACCGTGGTTGACTGGAGCTGGGGTTGAGGTGAAGTCCTTGATGGTGATATATTGTGTCCTACTGGAGAGGTAGGAGTGAAACCAGGAGAGAGCAGTGTCAGTGAGGCCCAAGTGTTCATGGAGACGGTGGAGCAAGATGGTGTGAAAGACTGTGTCAAAAGCGGCAGATAGGTCAAGGAGGATGAGAAGGCTGATGTGGCCGTTGTCTGCAGCAGAGAGTAGGTCATTCATGATCTTGATGAGAGCTGTCTCCGTGCTATGGTGGGGTCGAAAACCAGACTGAAGGGGTTCAAAAAGCTCATGATGGGACATGTGGTGTTGAAGTTGAGCAGCCACTGCTCTTTCCAGAATTTTGCTGAGGAAGGGTAGGTTGGAGATTGGACGATAATTGCCAGGGTCGTCAAGGTCCAGGTTGGGTTTTTTGAGGGTGGGAATCACCACAGCCATCTTGAAACTGGAGGGCACCACACCAGATGTCAATGAGGTGTTAATGATGGCCGTCATGGTAGGGCATAGTGTGGGGAGACATGCCTTTACCAAGGCTGTAGGGAGTGGGTCCAGTTTGCTTGAGGTGGCTTTAGCTTTAGACACTAAGTCCATGATCTGATTGTTGCTAAGTGGAGAGAATGAGGAGAGAGAGCACTGTTGTGGGTTGGCAGCTGAGGTTGAGTTGCAGTCCTTCAGGTAAGGCAGGTGGACATGGAGCGCCAGACTGGAGGAGCTTCCGGTAAATGTCATCCACCTTCTGCTGGAAGAATGTCTGGAACCTACAGCAGAGTTCGGTGGCATCAGACGGTTGGGGTGCATCTGGAGGGCGGAGGAGGCAATTGACAGTGGAGAAGAGCTGCTTTGGGTGGTTCTGTTGATTATTGATAAGGGTGGAGTAATATAAAGTTTTTGCCTTAGAGAGGGCCTCTTTGTAGTTCCTGACATGGTCTTTGTAGGCCTCTTGGTGGACAACAAGGCCGGATTTTTTGTAGAGCCTTTCAAGCTGACACCCAGCAGCCTTCATGAGGCGGAGCTCTGGGGTAAACCAAGGAGCGGGCTGGCTGAAGGAGATGGACCGGGTCTTCAGAGGGGCTACAGCATCCAGACTGAGCGAGAGAGCTTCGTTGTAATGCTCAGCAAGGGCATCCACACTGTGGCCAGAGGGATTGGTTGCAAGGTGTAATGCCAACATGCTTGATAATGCAGTTGTAGACACATGCTTGATATTCCTGAATGTTATTGTACGTTTGACGCGCAGTCTGGGTGGAGGCTCAGGTACAGAGAAAAGAATGGCATAGTGATCTGATATAGCTAGGTCCAGGCACTGGAGATGGAGGGGGGTTATGCCAGTGGAGCACACTAAGTCCAAGGTGTGGCCTTTGACATGCGTGGGACCATGTACATGCTGTGTTATGTTTAAACAGTCCAGGAGAGATAGGAATTCAATGGCAAAAGGGCAGTTATGCGAGTCTACATGAATATTGAAATCGCCTATGATAATGGTGGATGGGTACATGGGGCAGACAGTGGTGAGTAACTCAGAGAGCTCAGAGAGAAACCCATTGGTGGCTTTGGGAGGGTGGTAGACAAGTACAACTTGTAACTGTGCAGCCCCTGTCAGCACAAAATGTATGCATTCAAAAGTGCTGGAGTTAATGGGGAGTTCTTTAACCATAAAGTCAGAATTGTGTATGACAGCCAGCCCACCACCATGGCCCATGGAGCGAGGCTTTTGGATGTATACATAGCCTGGGGGAGTGGCCAGATTGAGAGATAAAAAATCCTGCTGATTTTGCCACGTCTCGGTCAGACACATGAAGTGGACTTTTCTTTCAATAATTGTGTCGTGAATTAATTCTGCTTTGTTATTAAGTGAGCAAGTATTTAGGAGCATGAAGTTTGTGGTCGTTTTGGAGAATGTGTTGGAAGGGACAGACATGTCAGCACGAGCCAGAGGACGCAGGTTGACAAGCTCTGCGTGACGTTTGTTTTGATGACGTCGCGACGCAGAAGTTCGGCAGGTGACAGATGGAACAGTCAGAGTTGTACTCGTATGCGCAAACTTATGTCGGGAGGCCCTATGCACATATCTGGGACGACGCAAGATGTGGAGAGACTTCAGGACATCCAGGCAGCTCTGAGGGATGAAGGAGCAGAGATTCATCAGTTCTGTTGCAGAGTATCTGAGGAAAGCCATGCCGTGCGCGCTGCTAAATGCTAAGCCACCAGTTACACTTCAGCAATTTCAAGTGGAGATCCAACCTGGATGCAACAACGACGCAGTCGATGGATAACCCAGAAAGGCACGATGATGTTGGTTGTAGAGACTGGGATCAGCCGCGGGAGGAGACAGGATGGCCTATCCAATGGTAAGACTCCAGTTTGTAGGTAGCCAGCTGAGTTCATCCAGGTAACGTTGATGGTGGCTGATCACCACTGCTCGCGCAGTGCAATTAAAGTTGTACTTGTAAAGTATGCGACGTTGGTAGATTAGAGTCGCAAAATGTATCTGTCAGTTAGTAAATAATAAAACAGCTGGACATGAGAAGCGGCGACATACACACCAGCATCCTCTCATGACATATGCGCAATATTGTGACACAAACAATAATTAAGGTGAAAAAACAGAAATCTGGAATGTGCATAGGTATTCACCCACCCAAGTCAATACTTCGTGGAGCCACCTTCTGCTGCAATTACATCTGCAAGTCTCTTGGGGTATGTCTCTATTAGCTTAGCACATCTAGCCACTGGGATTTTTGCCCATTCCTCAAGGCAAGACTGCTCCAACTCCTTCAAGTTAGATGGGTTGCATTGGTATACAGCAATGTTCAAGTTATGCCACAGATTCTCAATTGGATTGAGGTCTGGGCTTTGATTAGGCCATTCCAAGACAGTTAAATGTTTCCCTTTAAACCACTCCAGCATAGCTTTAGCAGTATGTTTAGGGCCACTGTCCTGCTGGAACATGAACCTTCATCCCAGTCTCAAACCTCTGGCTGACTCAAACAGGTTTTCCTCCAGAATTGCCCCGTATTTAATTGCCTCCATCTTTCCTTCAGTCCTGATCAGTTTTCCTGTCCCTGCAGATGAAAAATATCTCCACAGCACGATGCTGCTGCCACCACCATGCTTCACTGTAGGAATGGTGTTCTCAGGGTGTTGGGTTTGCACCACACATAGCATTTCCCATGATGGCCAAAAAGATTAATTTTAGTCTCATCTGACCAGAGAATCTTCTTTCCATATGTTTGGGGAATCTGCCACATGCTGTTGGGCAAACTCCAAACGTGTTTTCTTAAGCAATGACTTTTTTCTAGCCACTCTTCCATAAAGCCCCGCTCTGTGGAGTGTACAGCTTAAATTGGTCCTATGGACAGATACTCCCATCTCCACTATGGATCTTTGCAGCTCCTTCAGCATTATCTTTGGTGCCTTTGTTGCATCTCTGATTAATGCCCTCCTTGCCTGGTCTGTGAGTTTTGGTGGGCGGCCTTCTCTTGTCAGGTTTGCAGTGGTGCCATATTCTTTCCATTTTGCTATAATGGATTTAATGGTGCTCCATGGGATATTCAAGGTTTGGGATTTTTTATTTTATAACCCAACCCTGATCTATACTTCTCCACAACTTTGTCTCTGACCTGTTTGGAGGCTCCTTGGTTCTAATGTTACTTGCTTAGTAGTGTAGCAGAGTCAGGGTCCTTCCAGAACAGGTTGATTTATACAGACATCATGTGACAGATCATGTGACACTTTGATTGCACACAGGTGGATCTTAATCAAATAATTATGTGACTTATGAAGTGAATTGGTTGCACCAGCACTTTTTTAGGGGTTTCATATGAAAGGGGGTGAATACCTATGCATACTCCAGATTTCTGTTTTTTCATCTTAATTATTGTTTGTATCACAATAGAACAATTTGCACCTTTTAAAGTTGTAGGCATGTTGTGTAAATCAAATGGTTCTAACCCCCAAAAAATCCATTTTAATTCCATCTTGTAATGCAACAAAACAGGACAAACACCAAGGGGGATGAATATTTTTGCAAGACGCTGTACGTGTTTAGTTTATTCCCCTTTAGAATATCCATCAGATGTTGCTGAAGTTGAATGGGTGGATGGCAGTAGATGAACAATCAGGATTTAATAAAAGAAAAGAAGAGAAAAAGAATGAAAAATCTTCTGCCGCTTACTACCTTTCACGTCTTGACTTTAAAAAATGTTCTTATTATTTTTTTTTATTTAACCTTGCTTATGCTATTTTCCTGATCATGTTAGGTAATGAGGAGCTAATTTAACTCCATTTCAATGTAACTTTTAAACTTTATTTGTGGTTGAGATGCATGCAAAAGAGAAACAGATTTCAGTTCAGCAACATTTCACAACATAAAGGGTTTTCCCAGGCAGTCACACACTAACATCGCACATAGCCCAGAGTAAGAAAAGATCAAACAAGATTTAACCAAGAAAGAAAGAAAGAAACCTCAATTTCTTCTATTACTCCTTCGGGACTCTGTAACAAAAATGTATGGCTTGTCTGAATGTGTTGAGTTTTCAGTGCACCCCAGAGGGCTGCATAATCAAGTGAGATGATAATGGATGTGAAATGGATAAGTAATTTGAAGTGTGACCTTTAGCTAAAACCTCAGTAAGAATAATGCCTCTGCAAAGCAAAAAAGCATGATTGTACATAAAAAAGCCCTGTGCACCCCACGATATAAAAAAAACATGAGTCAACACTGAGTTCAGAGCTTTTTATGCAGCAAACAAAAACTGCTAACAATAGCTTACAGTAATAATAGCTTGTCTTGAAGGCATGCAATTTTCGATATCGCCTTTATTTTCCCTTTCAACTTTGTCTTTACTCGGCCATTTAAAAAGCCTTTTTAGGAAGGAAAAAAGGAAATGCAGACCTACCCATACTCAGACACGGTGGATGCATAGTTTGACCCCCTTGTCATGCTTAGGCGTTCAAGTGTTCTTGCTTGTGTGTACACAGCACTAACCCTCTTGCCCTACTCATGTGTTTATAGCAAAGCCTCACAAAAGAGCTAAAGTTTCCACCACGGCACGCTCCAAGTGTCATACAAACAGCAGGCCAATTCCCAGCTGGGATTCCTCAAAAAGGGCCACCCTGACTGTGTCAAAATCTTACTGAAGTATGCAGCCAAAAATTTCCTTGAGGGAAGTATCTCCATTCATACCACATTATATTTGATTTCACAAATCTGATTAGTGTGCATTATTTTTGTATAACCACACAGCTCAGACAGTAGTTCAAGCTGCAGCATAAATGACAGGTAAATATCAATGTGCTCGTTCTCATACATTATTGTTTCTATAGCAGCTTGTGAACAGGACTTTTATGTTGGATGTGCCAAATAACCTAAGACAAAATAAACAAACAAACAAACAAACAACAAAAAAAAGTATTGTCGTTGATGCAGTGACATTCATTTAACATTTATGGAAATAATCTCATCTGTCAACATTTTGTAACTGTCACAGTGATTTGCAAAGTTTTTTTCCAGCACAGGAAAGTCTTCAGGATAGAGGAGTTTACACTTTCTGGTCTCTAACGCCCAGCACACACCTTCCCGATTTCATTGGGGCTTCATGTGTCGGGTAATCGGTTACGAGTATACGGGCCCGAATTGATCGGTTCAAAATTCCCCGCACACATTTGCAAGACATCGTACACGTTCAGCCCGAATAGATGGTCACGTGTTCAAGATATCACATGATAGCATGGGCGTAGCGGACGCAGGGGACGTGTCCCCTGCACTTCCCGTATTTGTGCCCTCTGTCCCCTGCACTTTTTACAGCCATTACAACCACTCAATTCATTTTTTAACATGTGGAAACGCATTTTTCCGAGCCGCCTCTAAACGCGTCATGAGCAGACGGAGCTAAGGCGGCAAACAAACACCGCTGTCGTGTGTGATCAGAGACGCTTTAGAAAATATTGTATGAGTATCTTTGGTGTGATTCAGATCTGGGCAGCGCTTCTGTATGTTCAGCAAACCAGCCAAGAGGCTAAAGACTTCAGACAGTTTTTTCCAAACAAACCGTCTAAGTTGAGTAATGCTGTTGAATGTAGATAATGTTTAGCTAAAAGATGACAAATAGATGTCAATTTAGTTAGTTAAGCTAGCTAGCTAACTTAGAGGCGGTAGTAACTAGTTACATTTACTTGAGTAACTTTTTGGATAAATTGTACTCTTAAGAGTTGTTTTGTTGCAAAATATGTTTCACTTTTACTTGAGTAATATTATTCTAAAGTAACAATACTCTTACTTGAGTAACGTTACTATTTTGGCTACTCTAAGATTACTCACTTCTGGGTAGAAAATAAGAATATAAATGTATTTGTGTTCCTTTGACTGTTATTTCTGTAAAGATTTAATTTATTTTTGTGGTAGTTAAAGTTTAAAGTACATGAATTTGCTGATTATTATTACTGTATTCCTAATTCTATTTCAAAATGTTGCTTTCCACATATTTTTTAATCTTTATTGCCACAATAGAAAGAGCAGGGTGAGAGAGGAGACAGAGGACCAGAGGCCAACAGGGATGATTATGCAGGGTCACAGGTGAGAAGAGAATATAACTAGCTATGTCACTACTACTATTCTTAATTCTATTTATAAATTTTACTTTATAGATCTTTAGATTTTGATAGTATATCATTTTAAAGAACTAAAGTCGGTTCCCTGGTGCTGTGCTGTTTGTGGTTATGTGGTTCTTTAGCTGCTAAGGAGAGGTGCAATTGAATGCAAGAGGATGATAAATCACTCAATAGACCTCTGAACAATTGTCCCCCTCACTTCTAAAATGATGGCTACGCCCCTGCATGATAGTACTTATATATGCAAGACAGGAATTGGTGGTCAGCTAAGCTCACCATTCACAAAGCATTACTATCACTGGGGCGTCTTGCTAGTCATTGAAATGCCCTACACTTGCGTTGTTTTGGGCTGCTCAAACAAACCATGAAACTGATAAAAGTTTCTTCACGTTTCCCCGTCAAGTGATAAAGGGTGAAAGAGCAAAGGATTTTACCAAAAGACAATGAGAGAGGTGGCTCTTGAACCTCAGAAGTAGTAGAGTCAAAGAATGCTGGAGTTTGCAGTGATCACGTCATGAAAGGTTTGTAAATTCCTCTGATTTTTTTTTTTTAATTTGGATTTGTAAATGACTTTTCACACCATTTTCCATTCTTTCATGATGTTTTGAAGTTCAGGAGATGCTTAAGTCCCCAGATGTTTTTGTTTGATTGTGGTCACCATATTGTAAACTAACGTGTATATAATACGCATAATACCCAGGTCTTTAAAGCGGTTTCTGTGGATCTTTGTGAATGATTGACTTGGAACAGAAGAGCAGGGAGGATTGAGAATCGAGTGGCTGTGGTTTGTTTCCATCTGATACTAAAACTTCTAGCATCCTAGCAATCATAGGAAAGACGTGTACAAAAAGCCCATAAAGGCCTCCTTACCCAGGCATGAACGATACAGGATTTATCTTGTAGTGTTTTGATCCCCAGATCTTTAACCCAGCCACATATAAAAAGTTGTACTCCTCCATGCTGTTCCAGGTTTTCATCTGTGTGTCTGTGTAGAACGATGTCTGCAGCACCAGGTAGTTTGAAATGTCAGGGAACTCAACAGATGCATAATTTTCCAACTCAGGAAATATCCTTCTATGTTAGCGTGTAAGGATCTAATCCCATTGAGTGTTTCTTGTTTGGTTGTTTTTTTTTATCCACTTCTTTTGAGTGTACTTCTTGGTTTTAATAACTTGCTTCTTTGCTGTACACAAACATGGCAATAAGTTCTTATGTTAATGGGCCAGACTCCACTTTTGGATCATTAATCCCTTCTGACTGAGAATGACCCTCATGCATGGTTTTATATTGGCTTCTGGCACATCCATACAGTTTTAAATACCTACAATTAAAAACAGTTTGTTTTGACTGCATTTATTTAATTCCTGGGCTCCCATCTGTAACAGGGAATAATGTTGCATCCCATTAATACACTTTATAATAGATTATTAGATTCTAATAGAAGAGATGAGCCAAATAATTGGGGATCTTTTTTTTTTATGGGCCTCAACTTGTTACAAGTATGAATAGGTGGGCCTTAAAGTAAAAAAGGTTGAGAACCCCTGCTGTAAGTGATAACAGGAACGAAGTTGTCCCTCAGACATTCCATGACATTAAATCTTATATATAAACCCTTAAAATGTGTAACATGATGTTCATTAATAAATTAAATTGTAATCATGTTATGTCTGCGCCTGCTTGCACTCAAAACCCCACTTCCCAGAATTCACAACGACCTTCAAAGATGGCCACCACGGACTACATCACCCAGCACACACCTCACCATTCACAGGCTCCTGAAATCTGATTATCCACACCTGTATGCAATTACAGCTCATGTATTTAAGGACTCACAGTTTATACCATCATTGTGAAGTAATGCTCCAGGTAGCCTTGGCTGACATTAGCAAGCCTTTATTGTGGTGATTCTGATATTAGCTCTGACATCCTGTTTGTGCCTCGCCTCACCATTGCCTGGTTGGTTTAGTTTTCCTGCTTTCTGCCTTACGATTTGGATTTGTCTGCCAGTTTGCCTGAATAAACTTTCTTTTGGCTTTTACATTTGTCTTTCACCTGCATATCTGACAAATCCTTTGCAAGTTGCTGTGGTATATGCAGAATACACCTTGCATATTTGAGTATTCAAAAAAAAAGTAAAGATTTTTAACTGATTAAAAGATTTAACTTCTATCATCATGCCTGATCCGGAAAAGGGAGATCACTAAGCAAACTCAGATGAATGTAGAATTTGGCTTGCTGGTTAACTAATGTTTAATAATTGGATTTGAATGCTAGCATGCATTAGCGATGAAACCAAAACAACTTACTAACTAATTTAACAAGTTAATCTACAAAACTTGCCTAGCTGGCTAATGTTCTGAAATAAATTATATAAAATTAACTTAATTCAACATATTCTTTAGTTTTGATGGTGACTATTAAAGTCTGATGTTTGATTTTTTTTTATGTGTAAGACATCTTACAAGTAAAAAAAAAAAGTCAGAGATTACTTTCTACAAAGTATTTTGAACATCAAAATGAAAGTGTTTTTTCCCCCCTCTTGGAAATGTACTTTAAGTCTGCAAGTTTTTCATTTCAATAATGCTTCAGTAAAGTAAAAGTCTTCAGAAATACAACTTAAGCACAGCAATAAAGCTGTGTATTTCCACCCCTGGAAATTAAATTGGGTAACAAAAGTTGGGACCTTTTTATACAAAACCATTTAAAAAAAAACCCTGAGACATAAACAAATTCACATGCATAGTTAGACTCAAAGGGGATCTGGCCTGAGACAAGGTCTGACTTTTTGTATATTGCCCTTCCAGCTTACCCAGACTAATCTCCCTGGTACACATCAGCATTAGTCATGTTTACTTTGGAATGAGAAACAGAAAGATGGATGTAAGAAGGCTGTTCTGAAGTTAGGATCTGAGAAATCCATTTGCCTTTGCTTTCAAGCCAAACATGAATTTGAGTTTCAAAGCTTCCTAGTGGACCATTTCGGATGCAATATGATCATTCTAAGGTTGTGCATTTAGAAAAACTTCCATAAACTTTAACAATATTTGGGCAGGTATTATCAGAGGATCTTAGAATTTTGATGTTAGCTGGGGAATGCATACATTTTAAGAGAACAAAGTGAGTTGCTTCTCACCTTCTGCAGCCACAGAGTGTTGTTCTCAGTGGCACTCTCCAGGCTTTCAAGCTTTTTCTCAGTCTGAGCTGCATCAGGGGGTAAGGGTGAATCTCTCTGCAGGGAATTGCTCACCCGGAAGTTTCGAGGTGATGGGCACTGCTCCACCTCTGGCAGGATGAATGTGTAGCGACAGGGGCCATGCTGCACCTGGTGCTGCCTCCTCTCTGTGCCAGTTGCTACAGCCACCACTACAGCCAGGTAGCCCAGACTCAGCAACCAGCCCATCACTGGACACGGATGGCAAAAGAAAAAAAAAAGAATTGAGCACTGTCCTGCAAACAGGTTAAAAAGCAAGCTCCTATGTGAGGTTGTTGTAGAATTATTTCTTTCCCTTCTCCAGATTCAGTTAGTGCCTTTTCCTTTTTCTGTGTCTTCTCTCTTTTCTTTCTTCTGTGGCTGATACGATGCTCCAGGGAAAGCTCTTTTTATGACATTACACACAGAAAAAAAAAAGTTCTATTGGTGCATTAACAGGAGCATACATAGAACAGATTGTTTCCTATTTCTGATCCAGTCAGTGCTGTAGATGACTCGATACAGGAAACATGCCGCAACCACGCTCCGTGCTTATTTACTCTTGAAATTGGTTTCAGCCCCCCTTTTTGTCGAAGCTGCTCTTGTGAGAATGCCTTAGGAGACAATTTCTGCACTCAAGGGCTTTTGGACAGAATGCCAGAGCTCTTGAAGTAGCAGTCTACCTTAGCATCCCCTCTCTCTTGATACACAGTCATTCAACCTCCCTCCATCACCTACTCTTTCTGCTTCTCTCTTCTTCTCCCTTTCTCAGGAGTTGACGGTGGAAGCCACAAAAATACACCAGGCACCCACTACAATAGCCCAAGCAAAGAACATTCTCTTCTCATTAAACCTCCTCCTCCTGTTTCTCTCACTCACTCACTCACTCTCGTTTTTCTCCACCCTCCCCAACCTCTTACCATCACTTAGTCACAGCAGTGATTCTCTGTTAGGGGTTACACAGTTCACAGCTGCACCACTCAGTTAAAGCTGATAAACGTATGCATGTTATTCATTTTCATATAATTGACTTTGTAGAGTTCATTCATTATATCCACTTCCATTCATTTAGTTCGAACTTCATCCCTCATGGGATACAGCGTAACTAATAAGGCATCAGGTTTAACTCAAGTAAGAAGCCTTCAGAGACCAAACAGCTTGGTAGTCAAAGATGGAGAGTATTTGTACTTTGTTACTATACTTTATCTGTACTTTACCTGAATATGACGCAAAATTAATGCCTGTATTCTTTCACAATTATATTGAATATAAGCAGCAAAGTTTGTTTGTTTGTCTTGAGCTAACATTGCCATTTCTCGACGGATTTTCACCAAATTTGGGAAGTAGGTCCGGGGATGACCTGGAATTTTGCAGATATACCGTAAGCAAAATTCATGTACAGGTCCCAGGGGATCCCTGGCAGGCCCCTGGGTGGTGGATGTTTGGATTTTTGGTTGTCTTGGGTTAACATCACCATTTCTTGACGGATCTTCACCAAATTTGACATGGAAGTCTGGGGCAACCCAGAATTTTGCAAAACCTGGGCAACACCAGGTAACCTGCTAGTATTGAATAAACAAACAAGCAAATGTTTTACTGTCAGTTTATTGTCATTTAAACCACTAACTTCCAGGAACATTTTCTGGTCTGGCTATCCATCATTACAGTATTTAATCATTTATACATCTTCAATGTCCACTTTATCCTATCCTGGTCAGAGTCACAATTGATCCAGAGCCTATCCCAGGGCGTAAGGCCTGATTGGGATGCCAGTCGCTGCGATGACCTGGTGACTTGTCCAGGGTGTACTCCGCCTCCCACCCGTAGTCAGCTTGGATAGGCTCCAGCTTGCCTGCGACCCTGTACAGGATAAGCGGCTACAAATGATGGATGGATGGATGGATGGAAGGGATGTTAGTCGCTCAGAAAGCACCATGCACACACCTACTCGATCCACCTACTCACATTTTTGCACTGTATGAGGAAACCAGAGAACTCTGACAAACCCCAGGTGGACATCAAGAGAACATGCAAAACTCTACATGTTTTTGTCAAAAAAAAAGAAAAAAATAATTCAATCTCAGATTGTGGGGAAGCTGGAGCCAATCCCAGCTGACATCAGGCAAGAGGCAAGGTACATCCTGGACAGGGTGCCAATGCATCGCAGGACCAACACAGAGAGACAGCCACTCACATATACAGTACACCTATGGGCAATTCAGACTAGCCAGTTGAACTAATCTGCATGTCTTTGGACTGTGGGAGGAAACCAGAGCACCTGGAGGAAATCCACACAGGCACAAGAAGAACATGTGAACTCCACACAGAAAGGCCCCGGTTATCTGGGACTCAAACTCAGAATCGTCTTGCTGTGAGGCGACAGTGCTCAATGAATTCAAATAAATGTGCTCACTATGGTTGGATTTTTTATTTTTTATTTTTGCTTTGTTGTAATTGAAGTACAACCCCGATTCCAAAAAAGTTGGGACAAAGTACAAATTGTAAATAAAAACGGAATGCAATGATGTGGAAGTTTCAAAATTCCATATTTTATTCAGAATAGAACATAGGTGACGGTCCGTGTAACACTTTGCAGTGCATTGTTCCGCTTGCTCCACCTTCTGACACAAATCGAAAATTGAGTTGTCATTTCAATTTTTCATTTTTCTGGTATACTCGGCAAATGGAGAATTAGATTTTTTTTAATGTTTGTAGATTTTTAGGCATGCTTTTTGCTATGGAAAATGCCTTTATAAAAAAATAGGTAAATTGTATTTTTTGAATTTTAAGTTCGTACCTGGACTGGTCCATTACCAATGAAGGGGAGACTTGGATGGGGTAGCGCGGGGTTGGGTGGTCATGAGGTGTGCAACTGCGCGGGTAGACCAAGGCAAGCTAGTACAGTGGTCAGTCATGGACTATCAGCACTACATTCAATTTAACCTACACCAAAGGACCCAGCGTGTCACAATTACAGCCCGAGACCTATCAAGGGACCGTCTTGAGGCGATCTTTAAGGTAAGCCTTTGAATGAATCTAACGACATGATGTTTTTTTTTTTATGTGTGAATGGAAATGCTGGCAGCTAGTGCTACATAGCCCATCTACATGGGCTAGCCAGGGTGCTAACTAAAACCCTTAATTTTTTTTATTTATTTAACTGGCGGTTTAATCCAAGGCGATCTACATGTTTAAATTGCTCCAGGGCCAGTATACCACAGAGAATGATATGGCTCTGGTCTACCTTAGAGCAACGTACGGTTAAGTACCTTGCTCAAGGGTACTGTGGCGAAGCCATGTTACACCGGTTTAGTGGGGCGTTGAAGGCGTAAATTACAAGTCTGTTTTAAACTTCAGAATGTTGTGACACTATCGATTTTTAAGCAGTATAACAGTCGTGGTCGTGGGGTTGGTAGCGGATATCGCTGTGGTTAGTTCAAAACTCTCTATGAGCATGCAAACTAAGCCAACATATTTCTATGTCTCTAGGTGGAGCCAGATACCGTCTACCTCCAAGACGATATAACAAGGGAAACGTTTTTCCCCGATCACAATGGGCAATTTGATACCATGCTAATGAGGGACAAAGGATCATTTTCTGTATCAGGAACAAGAAAAGAATTGGCAGGTGTTACTTTGCCATCTACACCGATCCCTCCCCCTCCTCGCTCAAGGACGGGCAGTCCTTTCGTACACCCATCAAACTCCTTCCAAAACCCCCGGCACAGGGTGAAGACCATACGTAAGCAGATCTATGTTGCTGACATGGAAGATTTCAGCATACAGTATGTATTTGAAAATTCAGTATATATATGAAAATTCATATATGGTAATTTACAGTAGTTAATTTGGTTAATATCCAGAGATAAGTAATTAAGGATATAAACATATCTGTCACTAAAATATAGATAGTTCTGTATAACGTGATAAAATGATGTTGGTTGTTCAGCTTTATTGTGCAGGGGTATGCAAATGTGGGTGAATTACATGTTTTTGAGGGGGGTGGGTCATAAACAAATTTAAATTGGGCATATATGTAGGACTAGTGATGTAGTGCGGTGTGGGTTGCTTGATGCCATGCCACCCACTCTAACCATCTGATTCTGGCAAGGAAACTGAAGAGCCACTTACACATCTAGCGTGAACTCTCTCTTTTTATTATTTTATGCAGCTACCGTCCATGTTACCATCTGTGAAGGGCATGGTGTTCAGGTGGTGGGGGAGACGGTGAAGGAGTACCTTAATTCCGCTGACAATTTCACAATCTGCGACAGCAAAGGCCTTGTCATTGCTGACACAGCAGAAACCAGAGGTGTGTCAGTTTGAATGTACACCACTATTCAACTGTTTCAGATGTGTATTGTCTAACACACATGACTATGAAATTTAAAAAAAGCATCGACATTGCTTAATAATCATTTCAATAGAAATAATATATTGTATACTGTACTGTATACAGCATACTTCAAACATTGCCTTTCATCAAAAAGCCACCTTCATAAGCATTTACAGGCTGATGGGCATTAGGCATTTTATGTGTCAGTTTTTCTTGGTGATGTGATGGTCCACCATAGCCTGGTAAACCAGCCCCTCGTACTTCACTTCTTTTTGTACTGAGGGTCTGGACATGCTGTATTGAAAAACGTGTTTCTTCCTGGAGGTGTGGACTCTGCTGAAATTTAAAACGATTGGATCTGCCTTTACCCAATTGCTAACGTTTGGTTGTGACATGCAGGGTGCGATTTGTCAAAAAACCAGAAGGGGGGATGTTTTTGTTTTTTTTTTATCATGAAACATCACAAAATTAAGGTAACAATAGGCTAACAGCTCAATAACATCCGATGATATCAAATGAATAACACTAAATGAAAACGAACACTAAACCAGAGATAATAAATTCATCTTCCTATCTCTCTGACTAAATACACGAACACTAACACACAACAAAGTTCACATTGCTTGTCGCGTTGCTGTGATGTTTCTCTCCCTCCAGATTAAATGGACAGTGACTCGAAAATCACTAAAATACATGAATACTAAATGAACAGTTTGCTCTGATGGCGCAGTTCACATTGTGCGCAGCTTTCCGATTTAAACTGTTTTTTTTCTCATCCTTATACTTCCTGTTTCATGGACTGTAACGGATTTGCTTATTTAGTAATTTTAATACAGAATTTACTCTGAAATTATAATCAGACACTCCAACGCCCCCCCCCCCCCCCAAAAAAAAAAACAAAAAAAAAATCGGCCGTGAAAAAGGCGGCATCCGCCAAAAGGCGCGCTGTTTGCATCCCTGCATAGAAAGCAAAGATATTGTTATTATCTACAATGTATCTGTTTGCTGGGGACGTTCGTGAACATCAAAGCTGCCACTTTGGGTCATTTTGAAAGTGAGTGCAATGTAGAAGACCATAGAAAACTGTGTCACAACATGCCTGTCATGTCAACTTTTTTTTTTTGGTTTGTTTGTTTTATTGACGGGGTTGTCCCCGAGGATTTTTTTTCAGCAGAGATAAAAACCAGAGGGGGGGATGATCCCCACTATCCCCCCCAGCAAATTGCACCCAGGTGACATGCAATACAATTCAAACGTAGCACACAAAGTCAACATCATCTCTCATGAACACCCTCTGTTCACTGATTGGCCCGGTAGGATTTTGTTCAGTAATGGCCATTTCAATGATACCAGGTCCAGACCCTCAGTACAAAACGAAGTGAAGTACGAGGGGCTGGTTTACCAGGCTAGGTCCCACAGACCCTTATACTGCTTCCACCTTGATTGACAGATGGCATTAGTCATGGCATCAACCATAATATCGGAAAATTGGAGAATTTCTATAGAGTAGAAATAAGTCTTGACGAGGGCTGCCACACCAACTCCATGCCTTACCCTGTAGACAGCACTTGAATGGGGAATAGAAAATGAATGAAACTGGCCTCACTTGCAGTCAAAAGGGTATGGCCTTGATATGCTAGATAGATGTTTAATGTTAGCTGTCAAACACATTGGCTGCCACATGAGGGTCTGGGTGACCATTTGTCTATAGCTATATTTGGTGTATGCCCTATGCATATTCACTATTACCTATTACAAGTGTTTTCGTTAAATAACAACTTTATTATGTATGTTTTATATTTTAGACCTAGAGTTTTGGAAAACAGCCAGCAGGAAACTGTATGCCATAAAGACCCAGGACCTAGCCAAAGCAAAGACCACAAGATTGGGGGAAAAACGCCAAAAAGAAGAGGTATTTTATTTACTTGCTATTTAGTTCTGATGTGACATTTCTGGTATTACTCAAGTCTTCTCCTTGTTTTGCAAGTCTTTACTGGCAGATTGAAAAAGAAAGTGCAGATCTGAATTGTGTTCCGTCAGATAAAGCTAACCTATAAGGGTACTGGGGTTTGTTTGTTATTTGTTTGGATTAATTTGTGTGCCTTGTGAGGTTAGGTTCAGCTGTTGAGCTACTGTTATTTATTACTTTGTATTAAATGTATCCCTTTTCATGTTGATTACTTTAAGAAATCTCACATTACAGGACAATAGATTGATGCCAGTTGATGATCAATGTTCAGATTTTGCAACTTAGAATTTGTCTTGCTCAGACTCACACTAAAGCCAACACACACACACACACCACTGGTAGACACATTGACATCCCTTAATCATTTCCACATAGTGATGGAATGAATTTGTACTTGTATTGCTTTTAACACAATGATCGTGCCATAACTTTCAGGATCGACCAAGAGGACAACGAAGTGTTGAATGGCCTTCTAGAAGTTGAACTAGAAATGAAAAACTCAACTGCCAAATTATCTGAACATCTTCAGAAGTCTAATGAGTTGTCTGTATCTGTCACCCAGGTACATACACAGGTAGCACAAGTAGCACAGCAGTGTTCAGTTTTAAATGAACTTAAGGCCAAAATGTCAGAGATAGTCCTTGCTCGAAACATTTCTGCCTGCCTGAGACAAACATTAGCATGTAGAATGTGCACAAACATCCCTGCCACAGTAGTGGTTGTTACAGCATGCTGTGGTCAGTTTGCCGGCTGTGGCCCCTGCATGCAAACATATCTAAAGGAAAATGACAGCTGCCTCTTCTGCAAGGCCTCTGTGTTTGCAACCAAGCTGATCTTTCTAAAAGGCTTTAGTGAGGTCCTTGACCAATTTCAGTAATTAAGTGACCTAAACAATCCCTCCGTAGTATATAGTATGTAGTAGTGAGTACCGGTAGTATGTTCCAGAAATCGGCCACCGTTTGATTGTGGTTAGACACAGTTGTATTTGATTGGTTCCTTATCTAGGACTATGCTATGCTAGTGCCTCTTGTGAAAACATGTCATTCTGACATGTGAGCTTGTTACAATGTGTCCACTTTAAAGGCCTATACTGATGTCCTTATTTGTTTGCTTTTTCTTTTTCCTTTTAATAAAATTTGTCTCTGAATGTGAATGTCAGAGGTAGCTGACATCATACTGGAGACACATTGTAAACACATGCCCAGTGAACAGAGCCCAGGAACACAGCCCTCTGTGTATGCTTTTTCCATTTTTGTCTTTTATTTCTCTTTTTTCTTTATCTCAAGGCACTGCAAATGTACAGTTCTTTGATTATCAGTATTGATGTCAGTATTCTTTCAGTGTGAAATAAACGTGTGAGTGTTAAGTGTCAAACATGTCATAAATGTGCCTCATGTTCCTGATATCCAAATAACATGTCCACAGTTGTACACAATCCAAAACCAAACACACTGAAAAACAGGTCAAACAGACGGAGATCAGAAGCATTATCCAGTGGACTACCACAAGAAAATGCACATAGTCTAGACTAAAGTTCAAGTCTATTCGTAATGTTCATGTATGACTGTAAGACCTTGCAGAAAGTATCGACTTGACCTGTAAGGCAAAAGTAAAAGGTTTCTTCGTAGGTACATGTAGCCAGCAACATTCTCTCTCTCTCTGCATCCTAAGGTCAGGATGACCAGCAAGAGGGTCCCGTCCGAAGGGTGCAGGATAAGTCAGACTTCCGCCGTTCTTAATATAGTCTGCGGCGACTTCGGCCGCAGGTGGAAGTAACTGAGGGGAGATCCGAGCGGTGTTAAGGTTGGCAGCGAACAGGGCATCAGGTACACCCTTGTGTGGAATTGTGTGCGCGTTCCAGGCTGCTGTAAAATTGTGCAATCCAACCGCGCAACACTTGGAAGCGATAGTGGAGACACAGTGTTTGACATAAGGGTCATCGATGTCCAAGAACCCATTGTTAACCAGAGTGCACAGCGTTATTTTAAGCGGGTAGTTAATTCTTGAATTGATTTCAACCCACTTTCTCTCAGCAGCGTGATTTTGTTTCGATTGGCTTTGAATAAAAAGTGGCCTGTTGATGTTTGTTCCGTGGGCCTGGAGATTATCTTGTTGGTAAAGACATAAATAAAATTCTCTACCATGATCAACTCTAAGTTGGTTAAAAAGACCGTGGTTAAGGCAGATTTCCCTATACACCTCGTCATATATTGTGAGGTTGTTTTTGATTGCCATGACCAAAAACCCCATTATTTTACCGCTGAATCCATCTGAAGCAACGACCTCTGTCACCCCAAAATCCACAAGCTTCTTGTTCTGGTCTGTGTGTAGTTTGTGTCCGGCGTACTCTGCGTAGTACACATGGGGGTTAGTTTGCGTGCAGTCCCATCTCTTCGCATTTGAGTGTATACTGGGGTCAACTGCGCTAGAGCACGCCTTACAGCTCTTTCACCCAACCTATATCCTGACGCTCTCAGCATCCCGGTCATCATCTTTCTTCCACAAACAGGCCCACAAACCGTTACTGCCAGTCGCACGAGCGAATCTACACCATACTGTCCGAGCCACGCATAATCGTATCTATGTATATTCCTCTGTGCACAAAACTTGGAAAGAGAGGAGATACTGGAACCCTTCTCCAGTCCATACTCATTCTGCAGAACCTCCCTGATTTGTTTACACGAAAAGCCATGTTGTTCCACTAACCTACGGATTAGAGCTTCATGCTCATCCAGTGCACTCCAGTCAGCCATACCTGCCACAGCAATTATTGTATTACCGTAGTAAACAAAGATAATGTAGGTAAGTGGTTGTGCTGCACCCTATAAGTGTGGAGTTACTAAAATACTAAACTTTTTCAACACCATGACATCATTTACCTGTAGAAAGCACAGTACTGTTAGTAGGATGTGAAAATAGCAGACTTCCCTTTTACTTCATGACAGACTACTTTGAATCGGTTTTTCTATTGCGTTTCTACTAAATGTACAAGATATGTGACATTATTTACCACATATACACATCTTACTTCTGAGTAACTTTAGTAGCCATTACAAAAAGGTACATACAGGTACTGTCCATACAGGAAAAAAAAAAAAAACATTGGATACCTGTACATCATGCCTGTAACAGTTCGTATAGGTGGGTGGAGCACAGAAGGACGGCAGGCCAGAACTGAGTTCACAAAACTCTTTTTATTTGCACTTTTCAGTAGCAAACAGCACACTCTCCCAGCCACACGCATGCATACACACACACACACACACACACACAAGTCATCCGGTTGGGGAGAGAGCTCCCTCTGCTCTCGCTCTCTCTCCTTAAATAGGGCGCGGTCACTGGGAAGACACACAAACACATTAATTAACGACAGGTGTAGTGATTCTGCCACTTACCTTCCCTGACTCCGCCCTCCGGTCACAGACCGATGCTTGACCACGCCCCCGCTGCCACATACCCCCACCGCCCAACTCAGGCCGGGCGGCCGTCTGGCCTGCAACCGACTCCCCCCCCCCCCCCCCCTTGACGGGAGAGGAAGTCCGCCACGACCATCTGTGCCCCCGGCCTGTGGATCACCTTGAAGTTAAAGGGTTGGAGTGCCAGATACCAACGGGTGATCCGCGCGTTGGCATCCTTCATGCAGTGGAGCCACTGGAGGGGCGCGTGGTCCGAACAGAGGGTGAAAGGGCGTCCCAGCAGGTAATAACGGAGGGCAAGGACTGCCCACTTGATCGCCAGGCACTCCTTCTCAATCGTGCTGTAGCGCCCCTCATGCACCGACAGCTTACGACTGATATACAGCACTGGGCGATCCTCCCCCTCCACCTCCTGGGACAAAACGGCCCCCAGCCCTCTGTCCGACGCATCCGTCTGTAACATAAAGGGGAGAGAAAAGTCAGGGGAGTGTAAAAGTGGCCCCCCACACAGTGCAGCCTTTACCTTAGAAAAAGCCCGCTGGCATTGCTCTGTCCACTGGACTGGATCTGGTGCCCCCTTTTTAGTCAGATCAGTCAGCGGGCTGGTGACGTCCGAATAATTAGGTATAAACCTACGATAATAGCCAGCCAGCCCCAGGAACTGTCTCACCCCCTTTTTGGTCTTGGGCCTCGGGCAGGCCACAATTGCTGCCGTCTTGTTAATTTGGGGACGCACCTGCCCGTTGCCCAGGTGGAAGCCCAGATACCGTACTTCCACCCGCCCAATCGCACACTTCTTCGGGTTGGCTGTGAGACCCGCTCGCCTCAACGACTTAAGGACGGCCCTCAGGTGTTGTAAGTGCCGCTGTCAGTCATTACTATAAATAATGATGTCGTCGAGGTAGGCGGCCGCATAGGTAGCATGGGGGCGGAGGACCCTATCCATCAGCCGCTGAAACGTAGCAATAATGGAGTCAAGGGGATCTGCCAATAACCCTTTGTTAAATCCAGTGTCGAGTAAAAACGAGCCGTGCCTAGCCGATCAAGCAACTCATCAATACGAGGCATTGGGTATGCGTCGAATTTAGACACCGCGTTGACTTTTCTGTAGTCTACACAGAACCGGACCGACCCGTCGGCCTTGGGTACCAAGACCACCGGGCTGCTCCAGTGGGACTCCTCGACGATGCCCATTTCGAGCATGGCCTCGAGTTCTTCCCGAACCACTTTTTTCTTGTGCTCGGGTAACCTGTAAGGGCGGCTACGCACTACCACCCCCGGGGGCGTCTCAATGTGGTGCTCTATGAGGTTGGTGCAGCCGGGCAGGGACGAGAACACGTCCAAAAACTCGGTCTGCAACTGGGCAACCTCGGCGAGTTGGGTCGGGGAGAGGTGGTCTCCACAGGGGACCGGAGAGGTACGTGATGCTACTGTTCCTTTTTGAACCTCCGGCCCCAGCTCCGCCTTCTCCGGAACCACCGACACCAACGCCACAGGGACCTCCTCGTTCCAGAGTTTGAGCAGATTGAGGTGGTAAATCTGTAGCGCCCCACCCCTGTCCGTTCACCTCACCTCATAGTCGACGTCCCCGACTCGCCGTGTGACCTCAAAGGGTCCTTGCCACTTGGTGACTAATTTAGAGCTCGATGTGGGCAACAGTACGAGTACTTTATCTCCCGGTGCGAACTCTCTAAGGCGCGTACCCTTGTCGTACAGGCGGGTTTGCCGTTCTTGGGCCTGCCGCAAATTCTCCTGGGTTAGGTGTGTGTGTGTGGAGTTTTGCGTGCAGGTCAGTAACGTATTGAATTTCATTTTTACTTGGTGAAGGTCCCTCCTCCCAATTTTCTCGCAGCACATCTAAAATGCTGCGTGGCTTATGCCCATATAATAATTCAAACGGGGAGAACCCCGTGGAGGCTTGGGGGACCTCTCGCACTGCAAATAAGGGTTCGAGCCATTTATCCCAGTTACATGCGTCCTCACTTACGAATTTTTTAATTATGTTCTTGAGGGTGCGATTAAACCATTCAACTAAACCGTCCGTTTGTGGGTGATACATGCTGGTGCGGATCGGCTTAATACCTAATAACCCATACAGTTCGTTCAGTGTTTGTGACATAAACGAGGTTCCTTGATCAGTCAGAATCTCTTTCGGGATTCCAACTCGGGAGATGACACGGAAGACTGCCTCCGCAATACTGCGTGCTGAGATATTGCAAAGAGGCACGGCTTCCGGGTATTGCGTTGCATAGTCCACCAGAACTAATATAAAGTGGTACCCTCGTGTTGACCGATCTAATGGCCCGACGAGATCCATTCCAATTCTTTTGAACGGGGTCTCGATTAATGGTAGAGGGCACAAAGGCGCTTTTGGAATGGCCGCTGGATTTACTAACTGGCATTCGCGGCACGCCATACACCACCTACGGACATCGCCGCGAATCCCCGGCCAATAGAATCGGGCCATTATTCGGGCTAGTGTCTTATCCTGCCCCAAGTGTCCAGCCATGGGATTAAAGTGAGCTGCCTGGAATACCAATTCCCAGCGGCTCTTCGGAATTAAAAGCTGCGTGACTCGCTCTTTAGTTTGAGTGTCCTGCGTCACTCGGTATAATCTATCTTTCATAATCGTGAAGTAGGGGAAGGACAGGGTGGCGTTCGGCGGGAGCGTTTGGCCATCAATTACTCTCACTTGGTCAAACGCATGCCGCAGAGTCTCGTCTCGCGACTGCTCTAATGGAAAATTCGTGAGGGATTCCCCAACAGAGAGAGGAGGGGCTAGCGGCTCCTTACTCTGACCCGGAGATGAGGTAGACAGCTCTGCGACAGCTGCTCCCGCCAAAGCGACACCGGGACCTCCCCCTGTTAAATGGCAGGACCCACTCTTCACTAAGTGTGTCATTAAATCCCGAAATCCCGGCCAATCAGTCCCCAAAATTATCGAGTGGGTAAGGCGAGGATTAACCGCCGCCTTCACTATAAAATTTTCCCCTCGAAAAAGAATGTGGACCGACACTAAAGGGTAGTTGTGAACATCCCCGTGCACACACAACACCTTCACCAATTGTTCTCCCCCCAATGCCTTGTCTTGCACCAGGCTTTGGTGGATTGAGGTCTGATTACAGCCAGAATCCACCAACGCCTGATATGTATCCCCTTGGATACTCACCGGTATGCGATACACTCTGGCCGATTGGGGGCGGCTCGTGGCGCCTCGAGGATCCGAACCACCGCGCCCACCTCCATTACCGAGCACTGCTGCTGGAGGTGGCCCGGCTCCCCGCAGCACCAGCAAACCGGCCCGGGCTTCCTCTCTGCACTGGTGCTCTGGGGCTCACTCACCTGAGGGGGGGGAGAGACAGACACAGAAGGGAGAAACGGAAGGGCACCGCGGGTGCAGCGGGCCAGCTGGGGTAGCGCCGGCCCCCGTCTCCACGGTGGGGGAATGGGGCGAGGAGGGGAGAGAGAGGAGAGAAGAGAAGAGGTCGTCTGCTGTCCTGCCATCAGGACAGCTGCCAAATGGTCCTCCGCCAGCTCGATTGCCTGATCCAGCGACGCCGGGCGGTGGCACTGGACCCACTCTGCGGTTCCTGCTGACAAACATGCGATGAACTGTTCCAGTACCACCTGGTCGATGAGTCCCTCGGCGTCGCAGTTGTCGGCCCTCAACCACTGCCAGCAGGCGTCCTGGAGTTGCTGGCCAAACGCGAACGGCCGGCCGACTTCCTCCAAGCGCAAAGCACGGAAGCGCTGATGCTGCTGCTTGGGGGTGCGCCCCACACGCTGGAGGATGGCCCGGTGAAGGTCTGCGTAGGCCAGCCGGTGGTCGGCGGGGAGTTAGCAGGGGGAGGAGGCGCGCCGCGCGCTGATCCATCGGCCACCCCGAGGTCTCCGCGACTTGCTCAAAGAGCGTGATGAATGCCTCAAGGTCGTCCTGCAGGCCCATCTTTGTTAGGGTGAGGGGGTACGGGCCCACAGTGGGAGCGTTGGTAGACCCCACCGACGCGAGGAGGTGCTGGAACGCCCGACGATCTTCCTGTTGTGCCAGCACCAGGGCCTCGAACCGTTGTTCTTGCTCCTTTCGGAGGGCGAGCAGTGCCTGGTGCTGGCTCTGTTGGGCCGTGGTGAGGGCGTGGATCAGGTCTGCGAAGGGGGAGGACTCCATGGGGCTGTTCTCTTCTGTGCTCAATCCCGAGTTGCGGCACCACTGTAACAGTTCGTATAGGTGGGTGGAGCACAGAAAGACGGCAGGCCAGAACTGAGTTCACAAAACTCTTTTTATTTGCACTTTTCAGTAGCAAACAGCACACTCTCCCAGCCACCCGCATACACACACATAAGTCATCCGGTTGGGGAGAGAGCTCCCTCTGCTCTCGCTCTCTCTCCTTAAATAGGGCGCGGTCACTGGAAAGACACACAAACACATTAATTAATGACAGGTGTAGTGATTCTGCCACTTACCTTCCCTGACTCCGCCCTCCGGTCACAGACCGATCCTTGACCACGCCCCCGCTGCCACAATGCCTAAGAGAAAAGCTCTTGGACACAGGGTTGAAAAAAAAAGGTCTGTAGTAACACACAAACATATCATTACTCAAATAAGTGATATCTCTGCTGAACAAGATTTAGCCATCACTAACAGGGTGGTACACAGATTTCTACACATTAACAACTGTGCATTCCACACATTAACAACTGTGCAAAAATAAAACCTGTAGGAAAGTGAGGAAAAGCAAGGGGAGTTCACTTCAGTAGTGCCAAAACATCATCCAAAAATCTCACAAATACCAGTTTACTGGCAAACATGGGCATCTGACACAGGACACAAGTGTCATTATCATTTAGATATGTCTGCATGCATGGGCCACAGCCTGCCACCTGCCCACAGCATGCTGTGATAGCAAGCAAAGTAGTGGGTAGGTTTGTGCAGATTTTACATGCTACTGCCTGTCGGAGGCAAGTGTTAATAACACTAGATTGAGACAGCTCACACACCTTTTCCTTAACTTCATCTAATATTTCACATTGTTGCATGACCTGCAATAAACTGGCATTGATGCTACTGAGAGAAATGGATAGCTCCTCAAATTTCTCATCAACTTCTTCAGACACTCTGGCAGAGGACTTCTTTATTTCCAGTTCTACACCTTGCAGGCTCTCTAGCACTTCATTGTCTCCTGGATCGACCCTGAAAGAATTAAAAGCATTACATAAAATCAAATGTATTAAATGCCTGTAATGATCTATAATGTGGGGTTTATGGTGACTGAACAGAATTACTCAAAAAAGTCTATAGTGCCAGTACAGGGATTAGTCTACCCTCATTCACACAGTAATATGCAAAGGGCTAAGCATTGCAGGTTACCTCTTCCATTTGATGGTAGTGTCAAGCCTTCCAGACTTGGTTTTGGCCAGGTCTTCTGTTCGAATAGCATGGAGTTTCCTGGTAGCCATTTTCCAAAAGTCAAGGCCTAATATGGAAGACCGAAATTACTAACAATACAATCAAAGTTTTGCTTTGTCACTTCTCCTAAAGAAACAATGCATTTTACTAAATAGGGCCATGTGTCAAACATAATTCACTTTGCATTGACATTGAAGGAATCTGAATAATAATAATCTTGTACATAACATTTTGGATGTTAATGCATTTCTTTATTATTATTTTTGTATTCGTAAGTTATTTTGTGTTCTTAGAACTCTGTTAGTATCAGACTCCAGTTTCCTGGGTGCTCTGCTGACTTGTGTCTCTGTGCCTTAATTAGGTGTCAAGAGGTGTCTGTATCAATGTGTATTGTTTCCTCCATATGGTGTGTCTGAGGAACTCTCCCAGTCTTATGATTAACATACAGATGCTGTTTGGCACCCTCTGATCCTATTAGGAAGAAGCTCTTTTGCCTTATAGTCCCCTCTATCATACAACTGACTATTGCATATTCATTCAGGGCTGGTACCACAGGGTACGCCCACTTTTCTTTATAGGGCATTTAAGCTTAAGAATATCCTTTGTTAGTAATAAATACTTGGAAGAAAGATGTAGGCAGACAGACATGGGGAGATAGGCATAGAGAGAAGCATGGATAGGCCTTGTATAGCTGGTTTGCTAGGCCCTAGGCTTCTGCCTTCTGGAAGTGACGCTGGCTAGACTTTGCTTTATCTGTGTGTGTGTGTGTGTGTGTGTGTGTGTGTGTGTGTGTGTGTGTGTGTGTGTGTGTCTGTCTGTCTGTCTGTCTGTCTGTCTCCATTGATCCATCAATGATGCAAATAAAACCTTGTTCCTGATTTTCTAACCACCATTCTGACTGAGTATCCAAATTTACCAGTATATATAAAAATATATACTGTCAACACTGACCTACCTCTTGTCTCAGGTGTGTCTGGAAAGGCGCTGCCTTTATTATCACACACAGTGTAACTGTCAGCCGAATTGAGGAACTCTTGTACAGTCTGCCCCACCACCTGCACACCTTCTCCCTCAGAGATTGTTACATGGTTGGTAGCTGAAAAATTGATTACAGATCATCAACCATGTAAGATTTCAATAGCTACACAAACATGGGACAAATCTGATCAACTGATCTTGCTTGACGCAACACAGAACCATAGAGCCAAATCAACATCAATGTAGTCTTCAGAAATAAACATTGGGGCTTGCTGTATATCTCAAAAGGCAGCAATTTCATTTTCAGAGAATGTTTTACAAAGATATTTATTATGACATGCATCGACATACTGGGTAGAGTATGACATGAAGTGAAATTTTATGTTGTCCGTCAAAACTGTGCGGGGGGGTGCTATAAAAATGGTGTATGCTTGTGCGTGTGAGAGTATGTATTGAAGTGTAATGTATTAGGGTGTGTGTGCTGAGGGGTGAATGTGTGCAAAGTCAGTATGGTGTGGGTTGAAGGTTCGGATGGCCTGAGGATAGAAACTCCTCCTTAGTCTTTCAGTTCTAGTCCTAGCCAAGTGGTTACTTAGACCTCAGTGGTTTAAACAGTCCATTACCAGGATGAGGAAAAAAAATTAATATCAAATACTCACTGCATTCTGACACTTTCCCAAAATCGTCTACTTCTGAGACATATATTGGTCTTCGGACAGACCTGGCTCTTGGAGTTGGGTTTTGAAATTTGGTTGGGTGCGTGACACTGCTCATCCATGGGTGACAGGGGTGGGTGGGTGTAGAACTAGAAGATGGTGTAGTAGATGAGGAACTTGCCAAAACATGTTCTTTGAATGTCCCCAACACAGCAAAAGAGTCCCTTTCTCTCATGCGAACTGTTTCGAAGTGCCCTCTCTGGTCCGGGAAAAATGTCTCCCCTGTAATGTCATCCTCTAGGTACAATGTGTCTGGCACCACCTTATCAGGGGAAAGAAAGGAAAAGGGTTGATGAGACTACACTCAAAAATGACCTCACGTGTGACAAAGTCATAATTTTCAGAATGCTAAATCTGGACACCCCTCCCTATCCTGCAGAATATCTACATGTCGCACAACTATGGACTGTAGGTCATCAAATATCTGTACTTTACTGAAGTATTAAAACTTTTGGAAACTTATGACTTTCAGTTCACTGCATTTTCAAGACAAATATTGTATTTTTACTCCACTACATTTGAAATGAGCATGAAGTACTTGTTACATTGACGAGAGGTGGATGCACTCAACCCCTAACTAACAAATAATGGATGCTTATAATTGGTTGATGTCAAAGGCCCACAAACAAAGTTAGATGAGATTGTAAGTTTTTTGCAGGCCTTGCTGCTTTAATTCCATTGTACAGACAACTGTTCAATGATAATGAAATGTCTAAGTATTGAAGTTTTCCTTACATTTTAGAATGGAAGCCTATGGGGACCATACACCGTATAGTAGTGGTGACAGAACAAATAAGTGCGGCTAATACTGAATATTTCAACCTGCTGGAGTTGACAACCCATTTCCCCCAACACACACACACACACACACACACACACACACAAAACCACTCCCAGTATTAGGCTCACACCTATGCACAGTTAGCCTAAATTAAGCATCCAAAAATCATTTGGCTGCTTGCTAAGTGCACGTGCACTTAGCGAACTAGCATGCTAGCGACAACAACCTGTTAACGTTGACACAAGAAACCTACCAACTCAGGATTGCAACCTTTTAAATTACCTGAAATATCACAACGAGTCGGTCCAGTGAGATGTCTCGCGCTGACATTGTTAGGCGTTTGACGCCTTGATGAAGGCTGAATTGTTGCTCCACATCCATGTCCATCCATCCAAGCTCTAAGAGACTGGCTGACTGACTGGTTTGAATTAAAATCGCCATCGTGCGCGCCCTCAGCGTTTAGGGCGTACACCCCCCGCACCCCCACATCGACAATGGTCCAGTCCAATCACAACATTAAAATGAAAAATTACAATAATGACTTAAGTATATAGTTTTTTTAATAAAGGCATTTTTTTCATTGCAAAAAGCATGCCTAAATAATCTAAACAAAAAAATAAATCCAATTTCCCACTTGCCGAGTATACCAGAAAAAATCTAAACAAAAAAATAAATCCAATTTCCCATTTGCCGAGTACACCAGAAAAATGAAAAATTGAAATGACAATTCAATTTTCCATTTCTGTCAGAAGGTGGAGTAAGCGGAACAATGCACTGCAAAGCGTTACACGGACCGATGACATATCAAATGTTTAAACTGAGAAAATGTATCATTTAAAGAGAAAAATTAGGTGATTTTAAATTTCATGACAACAACACCTCAAAAAAGTTGGGACAAGGCCATGTTTACCACTGTGAGACATCCCCTTTTCTCTTTACAACAGTCTGTAAACGTCTGGGGACTGAGGAGACAAGTTGCTCAAGTTTAGGGATAGGAATGTTAACCCATTCTTGTCTAATGTAGGATTCTGGTTGCTCAACTGTCTTAGGTCTTTTTTGTCGTATCTTCCGTTTTATGATGCACCAAATGTTTTCTATGGGTGAAAGATCTGGACTGCAGGCTGGCCAGTTCAGTACTCGGACCCTTCTTCTACGCAGCCATGATGCTGTAATTGATGCAGTATGTGGTTTGGCATTGTCATGTTGGAAAATGCAAGGTCTTCCCTGAAAGAGACATCGTCTGGATGGGAGCATATGTTGCTCTAGAACCTGGATATACCTTTCAGCATTGATGGTGTCTTTCCAGATGTGTAAGCTGCCCATGCCACATGCACTAATGCAACCCCATACCATCAGAGATGCAGGCTTCTGAACTGAGCGCTGATAACAACTTGGGTCGTCCTTCTCCTCTTTAGTCCGAATGACACGGCGTCCCTGATTTCCACAAAGAACTTCAAATTTTGATTCGTCTGACCACAGAACAGTTTTCCACTTTGCCACAGTCCATTTTAAATGAGCCTTGGCCCAGAGAAGACGTCTGCGCTTCTGGATCATGTTTAGATACGGCTTCTTCTTTGAACTACAGAGTTTTAGCTGGCAACGGCGGATGGCAGGGTGAATTGTGTTCACAGATAATGTTCTCTGGAAATATTCCTGAGCCCATTTTGTGATTTCCAATACAGAAGCATGCCTGTACAGTATGTGATGCAGTGCCGTCTAAGGGCCCGAAGATCACGGGCACCCAGTATGGTTTTCCGGCCTTGACCCTTACGCACAGAGATTCTTCCAGATTTCCTGAATCTTTTGATGATATTATGCACTGTAGATGATATGTTCAAACTCTTTGCAATTTTACACTGTCAAACTCCTTTCTGATATTGCTCCACTATTTGTCGGCGCAGAATTAGGGGGATTGGTGATCCTCTTCCCATCTTTACTTCTGAGAGCCGCTGCCACTCCAAGATGCTCTTTTTATACCCAGTCATGTTAATGACCTACTGCCAATTGACCTAATGAGTTGCAATTTGGTCCTCCAGCTGTTCCTTTTTTGTACCTTTAACTTTTCCAGCCTCTTATTGCCCCTGTCCCAGCTTTTTTGAGATGTGTTGCTGTCATGAAATTTCAAATGAGCCAATATTTGGCATGAAATTTCAAAATGTCTCACTTTCAACATTTGATATGTTGTCTATGTTCTATTGTGAATACAATATCAGTTTTTGAGATTTGTAAATTATTGCATTCCATTTTTATTTACAATTTGTACTTTGTCCCAACTTTTTTGGAATCGGGGTTGTAATAAATGGTATTGTTAACCCAACCCCAAACCTCACCCATCCCTACCTTCACCTCATCCTAATTTTAACCTTCATAAATGTTCATACAAATTAAGTCACTCATGACAAATTTTCATGTGTAAGGTTCCACAGTCAAGTTGTGAAGTATACGTTCTGTGTCTTGCACCAGTTGATGCCAAGCTGTTGTGTTTTTTGCTGTCATAGCCTATCCAGTTTTGATACTGTTCTGGTTTTCTCATTTTGCCCTTTGCCTCGCTGAGTTTGTTCTGTTTGCATATCGCCTGACATTTTGTCTGATTCTGACCATGATTCTTGATCCTGATTTGTATTTGTTTGCCTGTTTTATAAAGAATCATTTTACTGCAATTGCATCTGCCTAAGACTTTTACTCGAACGTTTTATATTTCAACACAATATCCCATTTATGTAAAGTCTTTAAAGTCTCTGTCTAAAATCACTGTTGTATGATGACACTTAAAATAAACCTCAGATTTCATCTCCTCTCATTTTTAAGCCATAGTCTTCAGTTTACTCTTTTTCTTCATTATGTACAACATATCATCTTTTCATATGTTTAATTCAGAATACCCGTAATGAGACTATATTCCAGGTTGAAATATAAGTCTAGCGTACAACCTCAATTCCAAAAAAGTTGGGACACAGGCAACAAAAGACTGAAAAAGTTATGCTAAAAAATAATAATAATAATTTGGTTAATTGGCAACAGGTCAGTAACATGATTTGGGTATGAAAAGAGCATCCTAGAGAGGCGGAGTCTCTCAGAAGTAAAGATGGGGAGGGGTTCACCGCTCTGTGAAAGACTGCGTAGGCAAACAGTGCAACAATTTAAGAATAACATTCCTCAATGTAAAATTACAAAGAATTTGGGGATCACATTATCTGTGGTCCATAATATCATTAAAAGATTCAGAGGATCTGGAGAAATCTCTGTATGCAAGAGACAAGGCTGAAAACTGACATCAGATGCCTGTGACCTTCAGGCCCTCAGGTGACACTGTCTGTAATGGAAATCAATGTCTGGGCTCAGGAACACTTCAGAAAATTATCGTCTGTGAAAACAGTTCATCACTATATCCACAAATGCAAGTTAAGACCATATATAAATAATATCCAGAAACACCGCCACCTTCTCTGAGCCCGAGCTCTTTTATGATGGACTGAGGCAAAGTAGAAAATTGTCCCGAGGTCTGATGAATCAAAAGTAGAAATTCTTTTTAGAAATCATGGGCACCACATCCGACTTATCAGTGCACAGTTCAAAAGTCAGCATCTGTGATGGTATGAGGGTGCATGAGTGCACATGACATGGGTAGCTTGTACTGTACATCTAAGAAGGCATCATTAATACTGAATGGTATATACACGTTTCAGAGCAATATGCTGCCATCCAGACAAAATCTTTTTCAGGGAAGGCCTTCCTTTTTTCAGCAAGACAATGTCAAACTGCTTTCTACACATATTAAAACTGCATGGCTGTGTAACAAAACAGTCCAGGTGCTAAACTGGCCTGCCTGCAGTCCAGACATGTCTCCCATTTAAAACATTTGACGCATTATCTCATCTCATCTCATTATCTCTAGCTGCTTTATCCTTCTACAGGGTCGCAGGCAAGCTGGAGCCTATCCCAGCTGACTACGGGCGAAAGGCGGGGTACACCCTGGACAAGCCGCCAGGTCATCACAGGGCTGACACATAGACACAGACAACCATTCACACTCACACCTACGGTCAATTTTAGAGTCACCAGTTAACCTAACCTGCATGTCTTTGGACTGTGGGGGAAACCGGAGCACCCGGAGGAAACCCACGCGGACACGGGGAGAACATGCGAACTCCACACAGAAAGGCCCTCGCCGGCCACGGGGCTCGAACCCGGACCTTCTTGCTGTGAGGCGACAGCGCTAACCACTACACCACCGTGCCGCCATTTGACGCATTATGAAGCGCAAAATGACAAAGGAGACCCCGAACTGTTGAACAACTGAAATTGTATATGCAGCAAGAATGGGACAACATTTCTCTTTCAAAACTACAGCAATTGGTCTCCTCAGTTCCCAAACATTTACAGAGTGTTGTTAAAAGTAGAGGTGATGCAACACTGATAAACATGCCCCTGTCCCAACTTTTTGAAATGTGTTGCTGACATCAAATTCAAAATGAGAAAATTTTTAAAATAAAATGTCTCAGTTTCAACATTTGATATGTTGTCTTTGTACTATTTTCAATGAAAGTTTCCATGATTTGCAAATTATCACATTCTGTTTTTATTTGTTTTACACAGTGTCCTAACTTTTTTTTTAAAATTGGGGTTGTACAAGCAACCTTCATCCGATCTAGCAGGTTATTAATGTTTTAAAGTTGCTACTATACCTTGATTCATTTGATGTGTTTAAGAAAAAATAGAACCTTACAAATTAAACGATACATTGCTCCTAAATTACTGACTCTTTTTAATCAGTTATACATTTTATACATTGTTTACAGAAGTCCAGATGTTCTAGAAAGGATGATTCTCTGTGTGTCTATCAGTATTATGTTGCCAACATAAACAGATTTATTCTCTTGCAGTCCTCCTCCACTCACGAGCAGAATTTGTCCTTCTCTCATGCCCCAACCTGATGCCCTTATCTCATATCCCCCCACCAGGGCAACAAATAATCATGTCTTGTTGCATCCTTTACCTCAGCAACCAAATGGAAACCGTATGGTAGCATTGGTTAATGAGCTATGATGTGGTTTTGTGGAATTGCATCATCACAATATACATTAATCAAAGAAGTCTGGTCCCCCCCCCCCCCCCCCCCACACACACACACACACACAAGTAAGAATGTGTTGTTAGTAAAGGAATAGCCTTGTTAAAAGCAATGAGTAGTTCAGATACAGATGTGTGTGGTATGTTTGCACAACATGTTACAGTAATTGTAATTTCATTCCAGATCATAATGAAAACCAATGAATTACAGAGAAAAGTGTATCCCTATAGACCATTTGTGAGTAAGCTTTCAGATTCGAGCCTAAATAAGTACAGTGTGCCACAAAAAAAAAACAGGCAGAATGTATGAGTTCATTTATTCAAAACTGCAGAAATTGTTTAAACTCTCCCCCAAGTCTTATACAATGGTATATGGGAGTCATCATTTGTGCAGTGTTTTCCACTAAGTTACTGTACAATAGGCCTTAGAATTTGGAAATACAAACAAGCATTAAAAAAAGGTTCATTTGTCATACACAAAACTATTTGCTACATAAACAGAACGGATGCTACATGCGCAAAAGGTGGTCTAAGGCCTGGAGCAGTTCTCATTCAAATGCTTTAGTGTCTCATAAAGATATAGGATCATATCTTTATCCAAAAAAAGTGTTTCACAGCCAAAAAAATTTGTTAAATTAAACTAAACCACAGCTGAACAGAATAGCATTTTGAGCCCTGGAGAATGAAATGTCAAATCGCCTACTCCTACTTCCTTCCAACAACATAACATAACAGTGAGAGCATTCGCAGTCGAGTTTACATTTATCATAAAGCCTGTTTCCAGCACCACATATCAGCACCACATTATTTCCAAGTGTCCAAAGTGCCTCACTTAAAACAATCTTTAATGAGGTGAATGAGAAAGTTTACTGAGAAAGTTCAAGGTCATCTTTTTTAAAACTGGATCTATTCATTAAGTAATGGACAAGCTCAATTAATTTCCCTTTCCTTTCACAAAGAGTGACTGATGAGTCCTTACGAATATCCTCATTTAATTTAGCTTGTGTGACAAGAGATTGTATTTTGTTAGCTACCCAAATTTGACAGTTGGTCCTTTCTATGTGACATGAACCAGCCTGTTGTATGTGACAATAAGATACTCTGCTTGGCCTCATCAAATTAATTCAGTCATACAGCAAAGCAGGGACACCTTTGTTGTTTCAATATGGAAGAAACTGAATGTGCAATTAAAGTTAAAGAAAAGGAAGTCAATATATTCCAGATATCAACCCTGTCTCGTCACTGTTGGCGAGCTTGTCTGGCCATATCTTGGTTAAGTCCATCATCTAGCTAGCTACTCTTCCTGGTGTTTTGCTTAAAAGTCCAGCAATTTTGGCAGCTTTTAAAGTACAGCATACGAGTCAGGCTTCACTGAAAGCATAAGAGCAGCTTAAAGGTTTACTACACTTCTAACACTTCTGTTTTAACTGTAGAAATGTAAATGAACTGCACTATCATACATTACAAGAAACATATTAGACATGACAAAAAAAACAGAAATACATTATAAGAATCATATCAGTAAAACCAGAATCATATAATCTCTCTCTCTCTCTCTCTCTCTCTCTCTCTCATATCATACATACTGTGGTGCTTGAAAGTTTGTGAACCCTTTAGAATTTTCTATATTTCTGCATAAATATGACCTAAAACATCATCAGATTTTCACACAAGTCCTGAAAGTAGATAAAGAGAACCCAGTTAAACAAATGAGACAAAAATATTATACTTCATCATTTATTTATTGAGGAAAATTATCCAATATTATATATCTGTGAGTGGCAAAAGTATGTGAACCTCTAGGATTAGCAGTTAATTTGAAGGTGAAGTCAGGTGTTTTCAATCAATGGGATGACAATCAGGTGTGAGTAGGCACCCTGTTTTATTTAAAGAACAGGGATCTATCAAAGTCTGATCATCACAACACATGTTTGTGGAAGTGGATCATGGCACGAACAAAGGAGATTTCTGAGGACCTCAGAAAAAGTGTTGTTGATGCTCATCAGGCTGGAAAAGGTTACAAAACCATCTCTAAAGAGTTTGGACTCCACCAATCCACAGTCAGACAGATTGTGTACAAATGGAGGAAATTCAAGACCACTGTTACCCTCCCCAGGAGTGGTCGACCAACAAAGATCACTCCAAGAGCAAGGTGTGTAATAGTCTGTGAGCTCACAAAGGACCCCAGGGTAACTTCTAAGCAACTGAAGGCCTCTCTCACATTGGCTAATGCTCATGAGTCCACCATCAGGAAAACACTGAACAACAATGGTGTGCATGGCAGGGTTGCAAGGAGAAAGCCACTGATCTCTAAAAAGAACATTGCTGCTCATCTGCAGTTTGCTAAAGATCTCATGGACAAGCCAGAAGGCAATTGTAAAAATGTTTTGTGGATGGATAAGACCAAAATAGAACTTTTTGGTATAAATGAGAAGCATTATCTTTGGAGAAAGGAAAACACTGCATTCCAGCATAAGAACCTTATCCCAGCTGTGAAACATGGTGGTGGTAGTATCATGGTTTGGGCCTGTTTTGCTGCATCTGGGCCAGGACGGCTTGCCATCATTGATGGAACAATGAATTCTGAATTATACCAGCGAATTCTAAAGGAAAATGTCAGGACATCTGTCCATGAACTGAATCTCAAGAGAAGATGGGTCATGCAGCAAGACAACGACCCTAAGCACACAAGTCGTTCTACCAAAGAATGGTTAAAGAAGAATAAAGTTAATGTTTTGGAATGGCCAAGTCAAAGTCCTGACCTTAATCCAATGGAAATGTTGTGGAAGGACCTGAAGCGAGCAGTTCATGTGAGGAAACCCACCAACGTCCCAGAGTTGAAGCTGTTCTGTACGGAGGAATGGGCTAAAATTCCTCCAAGTCGGTGTGCAGGACTGATCAACAGTTACCAGAAACGTTTAGTTGCAGTTATTGCTGCACAAGGGGGTCACACCAGATACTGAAAGCAAAGGTTCACATACTTTTGCCACTCACAGATATGCAATATTGGATAATTTTCCTCAATAAATAAATGATGAAGTATAATATTTTTGTCTCATTTGTTTAACTGGGTTCTCTTTATCTAATTTTAGGACTTGTGTGAAAATCTGATGCTGTTTTAGGTCATATTTATGCAGAGATATAGAAAATTCTAAAGGGTTCACAAACTTTCAAACATCACTGTACACAAAAAAAAAAATTGGCAAGTACTGTAGAGCAAATCTACAGTTATCATGCTGAATTTTTACACTGAATCAATCAAAATGTCAGTGTGTCCTGTTAAAAATTTAGACCTCCAAGCATCTGATCTAAATTGGGGTGCTTTCCTTTTGTGTATTTGTGTATTGTAGTGCTCCATAAATCACTGTGAATTGATCCGGAATTAGATGTTTCGATCGGCCAGCCACTGTAAATAGATGGTTTTATAGCCTCCATAAAAAACTTGACATTACAAAAAGGAGCTCCAGTTTTGCTGGACTCAAAAACAAGAAGACTCTCTCTCTCCATTTTAAACACTTAAAGAGCTTCATTGTCAATGCAAGTTGCTTATAGTAAACTTTTGTTAGTAACCACTTAAAGCACAAAATAAAATTGTAATGCTTTAGTGTTACAGGTTGTCTTTAGAATTAAGTCAGAAAGTGAGCCCCAATTCACTCACATTCCTGGGTCATTAAAATGTCGCTAAAATTTTTGTGACTAATTATCACCTAGCCATTGGCAGGCAGATAAATTTAAGCCTGCTAGATTTCATACAAGGTCCCTTAGTTTATAAGTATGTGTGTCATCCTACTACATGCACTTCCTCCATGTGGGGGAAGACCTGCAGTGGTCATGAACATGTCATGTATCAGGCTTAATTAGTTTTAACATTTTACCAGTGTTCTGTGTTTGGGGTACATGCAGCCGGTCTGTGTAATTAATATAAAGCATTTTATGGTTGAAAAACTTATTGGAGCCAGGTGCATTTCTTCCTTTGCTGTTTGGGAAAATGAAAATTGTTAGGAAATGAGGAGGCCAAACTATTTTTACCAACACATGCCACTCTGCAGTGCTATTTCCTGCCAAAACAACAACATGTGTTGGAAGTCAAAAGATCCAGATTTCTTACAGATAACAGAATATGAATGCAGGAATATTGAATGGGGGGAAAAAGACATCTTTTTAAGTGAATTCATTGACTTGGTTCCCAGTATTATGTATGTAATACTGATTTGAAATCACAAACACAATAATATATGTGGGGAATTACTGAATATTCTTATTGTGCATTTAAGTGTACAAGTGTGTCCTAGATATTCTAACTCACAATGTGTACTGTACTCACTGCATCCATACATACTCCAGGAAAACAAATTAGCTTTTTTTATGTTTCTATGCATAATTGTGTATGGAGCTCTGTATAGAGTATGCAAAGAGCCTTTTTTTCTTCCATTTTCTCCCCAGTTTAATCCCATGTCAGTTCCCACCCGCCTGCCAGCGCTCTCCAAATCACACGAGTTACCATCTAGGAAGGGTGAAGACTAACATGTGCTTCCTGTGAGACATGATAAGCCCCAGCCAGCTGCATTTGGCTGCACACAGGAAAGTGTGATTTGCCCTCTTCTGCATACATAGTGCTGAAGCTCCATATTAAACACATAGTGGACATTAGAAAAGTTTTAAAGTTGAGACATAAGAGAGAGCACAATATTCAAAATGAAGAGAAAGCTTTTGTTTCTTGACAATTTAAAGAAATGAACAAAATAATGAACATCATGATGGAAATGAGGAAAAATGTTAAATACAACCCCTGATTTAAAAAATAAAACATGAAATTATTACTCTTGGAGGAAGTTCATTCAGCTTTTTTACTTTGTAGCAAAAAAAAAAAATCACAGCTATGACACAAAACTCTTTGTTTAACAGCTGAACATTCTGGCTTTGTAAAATCTACCTCAAACTAATTAAATTAAATTAAATTAAATTGCTATAATTAATGGCATATTTTTCCTGACCAAGCAGAGGAAAAATTATAAAATCACTCAGTGATGAAGAAAAAAATTATGGAATCATTGTCCAAAAAAAAAAAATCACAATTAGTTCATTGTTGCACCTCCTAGGGCTTTTATGACAGCTTGAATTCTTTGAGGCATGGATTTCACTAATGAAAAACAATAATCTTCATCAATCAGGTTCCAACTTTCTCATATAGCAGTTGACAGATCAGCTTTGCAGGATGGAGCCTTGTCATGAACCATTTTTTTCAATTTCCACAATAAATTTTCAATCAGATTGAGATCCAGACTGTTTGCTGGCCATGTCATTGAGTTGATTTGCCTTTCCTGAAGAAAAGTTTTAATGCTCTTTGCTCTGTGGCAAGATGCATTATCATCCTGAAAAATGATTTCATCATCACCAAACCAACTTTCTACTGATGTAATGAGAAAAATGTCCAATATTTCAATGTCCACCTGTGCATTAACTATAGAGGTAATTGTCATCTCCCCTGGTCCTTTACCTGACAGGCAACCCTATATCATCAATAATTGCAGAAATGTGCTTGTTTTCTTCAGGCAGTCATCTTTATGTTTCATTGGAATGGCACCAAGCAAAAGTTCCAGCATCATCTCCTTGGCTAATGCAGATTCGTGATTCATCACTGAACATCACTTTCATCCAATCATCAACTTCTTTTCTAGATGTAAATCCCATTTCCTTCAGCCGATTTCTTACAGTTCAGCCACAGACATTGACTCCCATTTCTGCCCATTTATTTTTCCTTTGTTTTGTTTTGTATTTTCTGTTTTCCAGGTAGGGGGTGGCACGGTGGTGTAGTGGTTAACACTGTTGCCTCACAGCAAGAAGGTCCTGGGTTCGAGCCCAGTGGCCGGCGAGGGCCTTTCTGTGTGGAGTTTACATGTTCTCTCTGTGACTGTGGGTGTGAATGGTTGTTTGTCTCTGTGTGTCAGCCCTGAGATGACCTGGCAACTTGTCTGGGGTGTACCCCACCTCTTGCCCATGGTCGGCTGGGTTGGGCTCCAGCTTGCCTGTAACCCTGTAGGACAGGATAAGTGGCTGCAGATAATGGATGGATGGATTTTCCAGAGATATTGCTGTGAGTTTTCTGTCCTGACACTTTGATGTTTTCCTTTTACAACCTTCCCATTTTGTTTGTACTTGTTCCAAATTTTAGACACAGCTGACTGGGAGCAACTAACATCTTTTGCCACACTCCGTGTTGAATTACCTTCTTGAAGGAGTTTTATAATCCTTTCCATTGTTTCAACTGACAGCTCGCTTGTTGGGGCCATGCTTCCTTTCAGTCAGCCAGGTACAACAGCTCGTTAATGTTTCCTCATCATTGAGGGATTCCATAATTTTTTTTTCTGCACTTGTTAAATAAAAATAGTTTTGTGTCATATCTGTGAACTGTTTTGGCTACCAAGTGTTAGGGATTTGCTGGGATTCGAACCTGGTTCATTGGTGTGATAAGCCAGCAAACCCCCACTAGGCCACCAGGGGGATGACTCAAATGCAGAGGCGTGAGGCGGAAGTAGAAAAAGTATCAAACAACAGTTTATTTACACTATGTACAATATTTACAATCCGATGAAAAAAAAAGAAAATCCAAAAGCTCAGAAGATAACAAAAATAAAAATATCCAAAGGTACAAAACAAAAGCCAAAAAACCAGAAAAGCAAAGTGCAAAACAAAGAACACGGTACAGAGGAAACTGGAGATAAACATAACAGCACAAAGACTCCGTGACAAGAGGACTGAACTCAGGGGATATAAATACACAAACTAAATTGAACACAGGTGAAAATAATCAGGACTAAACAGGCAATGAACACAGATACAAAGCACAGGAACAGTGGTGGCCTCTAGAGGCCAAAACAAACATGACACGAAAAGGAAATAACAGCGGCCTCTAGAGGCCAAAACAGTCCCAGTCCTAACAGGACCCCCCCCCCAGGAGCGTCTCCTGACGTTCCCAGGGCGATCCAGATGGGCTGAATGGAAGTACCGACACAGTTCTTTATCTAGGACATCCCGAGCAGGAACCCAGCAGCGCTCCTCAGGACCATAGCCCTCCCAGTCCACCAGATATTGCAACCCGCCGCGGACCCGGCGGGAGTCAAGCAGGCGATGTACAGTGAACACAGTCTGACCCTGGAAGATGCGGGGGGTGGGGGGTTCCTAGGAGCAGGGGCATACGTAGACGTCAGTACGGGCCGCAACAGGGAAACATGGAAAGTGGGGTTGATCCTTAGAGTCCGGGGCAACTGGAGCCGGTAGGAGACAGGGTTCACCCTGCGCTCCACCTTGAAGGGGCCAATGTAGTGAGGAGCAAGCTTGCGGTTCTCCACCCGCAGCGGAAGGTCCTTAGTGGACAGCCAAACCCGCTGCCCAGGGCGGAAAGCATGTGCAGGTCTTCTATGGCGGTTGGCCTGAGTCTGGTTGGTTCTGGAGGTCTGTATGAGGGTCTTCCTGACCTTGCTCCAGGTCTTGCAACACCGTCTCACATATTGGTTGACCGAGGGCACCCCCGCGTCCTCCTCCTGGTCCGGGAACAGAGGTGGCTGGAACCCGAATTGGCACTGGAATGGCGACAGCTTGGTGGCCGATGACTGCAGGGTGTTGTGGGCGTACTCCGCCCATGGCAGCCAGGTGCTCCACGATGTCGGGTTATCCATAGCCAGGCCTCGCAGGGTGGTTTCCAGGTCCTGGTTGAGCCTCTCCGTCTGACCATTGGACTGTGGGTGAAACCCAGAGGAGAGGCTGGCAGTGGCTCCGATGACCTTGCAGAACCCGTGCCACACTCGGGAGGAGAACTGGGGCCCTCGGTCTGAGACGATGTCCTGTGGGAGACCAAAGACTCGGAAGACATGATTAAACATAAGTTTAGCTGTTTCAAGAGCAGAGGGGAGTTTGCACAGTGGTATGAAGCGGCAGGCCTTGGAGAATCTGTCAACTATGACCAAAATGACCGTGTTACCTTGTGACTCAGGGAGACCCGTGATGAAGTCGACTGCCACGTGGGACCAGGGACGCCAGGGAATGGTCAGAGGATGCAGAAGACCCTGGGGACGCTGTCGCGGGTTCTTGGTTCTGGTGCAAACCTCACAGGACAGGACAAATGACCTTACTTCCTTCTCCATGTTAGGCCACCAGAAGCGTCTTTTCAGGAAGTCCAGGGTCCTCCGAGCTCCCGGGTGGGCGGTGAGAGGGGAAGAGTGACCCCACTGGAGAACCTTGGCCCGGGCTTGATGTGGGACGTACAAGAGGCCCGGTGGCCCTGTCCCAGGACCGGGGTCCTGGCGTTGGGCTCGTCGGACAGCCTCCTCAATACCCCAGCGGACAGGGGCCACAATCCGGGACACAGGGATAATAGGCCCGACTTCACTCTCCCTGTTAGTGGCAGAGAACAGCCTGGACAGTGCGTCAGGTTTGGTGTTCTTGGAGCCGGGGCGGTACGAGAGGGTGAAGTCAAACCGACTGAAAAACAGGGCCCACCTAGCCTGCCGAGGGTTCAGTCTCTTGGCTTGCTGGAGGTACTCCAGGTTCTTGTGGTCAGTCCAAACCAGGAATGGATGTTGCGCTCCCTCCAGCCAGTGCCTCCACTCCTCAAGGGCCAGTTTGACCGCTAGCAGTTCTCGATCCCCCACATCGTACCAGGACTCCGCAGGACTCAGGCGGTGGGAGAAGTAAGCGCAGGGGTGCAGCTTTCCTTCCGAACGTTGAGAGAGCACCGCACCGACACCACTGTCCGAGGCGTCCACCTCCACGATGAATGGTTGGGAGGTGTCCAGGAGGACCAGAATGGGTGCCGTGCAGAAGCGGTCCTTGAGGTCTTTGAACGCCTTTTCCGCCTGAGGAGACCAGACATAAGATCCACCTGTCCCTTTGGTGAGGTCCGACATGGGTGCTGCCACAGAACTGAAGTTCCTGATGAACTTGCGGTAGAAGTTAGCGATTCCTAAGAACCGCTGAACCTCCTTAACGGACTTGGGAGTAGGCCAGTCCCGGACGGCCAGGGTCTTGGCAGGGTCCATTTGGAGTTGGCCTGTCCGTACGATAAATCCCAGAAAGGAGACCTCGGGAACATGAAATTCGCATTTCTGGGCCTTGGCGAACAGATTGTTCTGTAGCAGCCTCTGGAGAACCTGGCGGACATGGTGGCGGTGCTCCTGCACGGTCTTGGAAAAAATAAGGATGTCGTTGAGGTAGACAAAAACGTACAGGTTAATCATGTCCCTTAAGACGTCGTTGATTAGGGCCTGAAAAACAGCTGGTGCGTTGGTGAGTCCGAAGGGCATCACCTGGTATTCGTAGTGCCCAGATGGGGTGTTAAAGGCAGTCTTCCACTCATCTCCCTGTCGGATACGGATGAGGTGGTATGCGTTCCGTAGGTCCAACTTGGTGAAGACGGTGGCACCTTGGAGCAGGTCGAAAGCTGTGGACATCAGCAGAAGGGGATATTGGTTGCGCACAGTGATCTTGTTCAGGCCCCTGTAGTCAATACATGGTCGGAGCCCCCCATCCTTCTTGCCGACAAAGAAGAAGCCGGCACCAGCAGGTGAGGTGGAGGGTCGAATGAACCCAGAGACCAGGGCGTCTTTGAGGTATTCCTCCATGGCCTTGCATTCTGGCTGAGAGAGGGAAAACAGTCTGCCACGAGGAGGGGTAGTCCCAGGGAGCAAGTCGATGGCACAGTCGTAGGCCCGGTGCGGAGGAAGAACGGCGGCCCTGCTCTTGCTGAATACCTCCTTGAGATCCCAGTACTCTGTGGGAACTTGAGATAACTCGGTGAGATCAGGGGGCTCGGCAGGAGACACAGGAGAGCTAGAGAGCAGACAAGAGGCATGGCATGCAGGGCCCCATTCCACAACCTGGCTAGTTACCCAGTCTATGCGAGGGTTGTGGTGAGTAAGCCAAGGAAGGCCTAGAATAACTGGGAACTCAGGTGAAGGAATCAGGTGCAGGGATATTTCTTCCTTGTGACCTTGAGACTGGAGGAAGACTGGAGAAGTAACTTGGGTGACTCTTCCATCACCTAACGCTTGGCCATCGAGGGCAGACACAGACAGTGGGACTTCAAGAGGTGCAGTCGGAATATTGATGCTTTGGGCGAAGTGAATATCCATAAAGTTCCCAGCCGCCCCTGAGTCTATCAAAGCTTGACAAGAGTGGACAGACTCACCCCAGGAGACCGGGATGTAGATTCCTTGGCCAGGGAGTCCGGGAGAGAGGGTAGGCCCCGTCACAACCCTCCCTCGGCTGGACGGGGCGGTCCTTTTCCCAAGAGTTCGGGACATGATGCTCGGAAGTGACCAGGCTTGCCACAGTAGATGCAGCACTTATCCCTCCTTCTGCGCTCCCTCTCAGATGCGGAGAGGCGAGTACGACCCACTTGCATGGGTTCTGGACAGTCACTGAAGGAGGTAGATGGTTTCCAGGTAGAGGTAGGGAGGCTGGGGGGGCTCAAGGCTTGGTGGCGTTCTCTCATCCTGTTGTCCAGACGAATAGCATGTGAGATGAGGGTTTCGAGGTCACTTGGGCATCCAATAGAGGCCAGACCATCCTTGATGGGGTCAGACAGACCATGGTGGAAGGCTGACACCAGGGCAGTCTCGTTCCATCCACTTACTGCTGCGAGCGTTCGGAACGAGATGGCGTAATCTGCGACGCTTCCTCCTTGCCGGATGGACATGAGCTTTCGGGCTGCGTCGGTACTGATGTCTGCCTGATCGAAGACCCGAAGCATCTCTTCAGAAAACAGCTGGAAATCAAAGCACTCAGGTCCCTGTCTCTGCCAGATAGCAGTAGCCCAGGCTCGCGCCTTACCAGCTAATAAGGTTATCACAAAGGCAATCTTGCGGCGATCCGTAGTGTAGGTGGTAGGCTGAAGCTCAAAGGTGAGTTGACACTGGGTAAGGAACTCTCGGCACTCACTGTGCTTGCCGTCATACCTCTGTGGTGCAGGAAGGCTGGGTTCGCGAGGTGAAGAAGGCAGCATGGCAGGAGGCACTGGAGCAGGAGCGGGAGCTGGATCAGGAGCTGGATCAGGATGAGGAGATGCAGGCAGAGATGTCAGCTGTGCCAGGGTTTTCCCAATTTGCTGAAGCAGTTCCTCGTGGCGAGCAAGGGCCTCACGTTGGCTGGTGAGCGTACGTCCATGAGCGTCCATGGTCGCTCCGAAGCGTGTCAAAGCTGCCATAATTCCCTGAAAGTTGGCCGGGTAGACAGTTGAAGCAGCCTCTGCTGAGTCGGTCATGACGGAGTCTTTCTGTTAGGGATTTGCTGGGATTCGAACCTGGTTCGTTTGTGTGATAATCCAGCAAACCCCCACTAGGCCACCAGGGGGATGACTCAAATGCAGAGGCGTGAGGCGGAAGTCGAAAAAGTATCAAACAACAGTTTATTTACACTATGTACAATATTTACAATCCGATGAAAAAACAAAAAAAAAGAAAATCCAAAAGCTCAGAAGATAACAAAAATAAAAATATCCAAAGGTACAAAACAAAAGCCAAAAAACCAGAAAAGCAAAGTGCAAAACAAAGAACACGGTACAGAGGAAACTGGAGATAAACATAACAGCACAAAGACTCCGTGACAAGAGGACTGAACTCAGGGGATATAAATACACAAACTAAATTGAACACAGGTGAAAATAATCAGGACTAAACAGGCAATTAACACAGATACAAAACACAGGAACAGTGGTGGCCTCTAGAGGCCAAAACAAACATGACACGAAAAGGAAATAACAGCGGCCTCTAGAGGCCAAAACAGTCCCAGTCCTAACACCAAGTAAAAGAGTAATTTGTACTCTTTTAACATTTTAACAACTTTGACTTTGTACATTTAACATCATTTAACTTTGTACTCTTTTAAGAACATGAACATCCTCCAAGAGTAGTGTCCCCCCCCCCCCTTTTTTTTTTTTGGCCAGGAATGACTTTTCTGTGGGTTTTTGTACACAGTTGTGTTCCTGTGCCTGGATTATATGATTAAACAGCCTTATGTGAAATTTATGTTGCTCTGTGTAGACTTCAGAGCAGGTGGGTGGAGCACAGAAGGGCGGCAGGCCAGAACTAAGTTCCAAAAACTCTTTATTTTTGCACTTTTCAGTGACACACACGTACACTCTCCCAGCCACACGCATACACACACACATAAGACATCTGGTTCAGGAGAGACCCTTCCTCTGCCCTCTCTCTCCTTATATAGGGCATGGTTGCTGGGAAGACACACAAACACAGGTTAATTCACATCAGGTGTAGTGATTCTGCCACTTACCTTCCCTGACTCTGCCCTCCGGTCACAGACAGATGCTTGACCACGCCCCCACTGCCACATACCCCCTCCGGCCCGCAGCCGACTCCCCCCCCCCCCCCCCCGACAGGAGAAGAAGTCCGCCATGACCATCTGCACCCCCGGCCTGTGGACCACCTTGAAGTTAAAGGGTTGGAGTGCCAGATACCAACGGGTGATCCGCGCGTTGGCATCCTTCATGCGGTGGAGCCACTGGAGGGGCGCGTGGTCCAAACAGAGGGTGAAAGGGTGTCCCAGCAGGTACTAACGGAGGGCGAGGACCGCCCACTTGATGGCCAGGCACTCCTTCTCTATGGTGCTGTAGCGCCCCTCACGCACTGACAGCTTTCGACTTACGGTATATACAGCACTGGGCGATCCTCCCCCTCCACCTCCTGGGACAAAACAGCCCCCAGCCCTCTGTCCGACGCGTCCGTCTGCAATATAAAAAGGAGAGAAAAGTCAGGGGAGTGGAACAGTGGCCCCCCACACAGTGCAGCCTTTACCTCAGAAAAAACCTGCTGGCATTGCTCTGTCCACTGGACCGGATCTGGTGCCCCCTTTTGAGTGAGATCAGCCAGCGGGCTGGTGATGTCCGAATAATTAGGTATAAACCTACGATAATAGCCAGCCAGCCAGCCCCAGGAACTCTCTCACCCCTTTTTGGTCTTGGGCCTCGGGCAGGCCACAATCGCTGCAGTCTTGTTAATTTGGGGATGCACCTGCACCCAAGTGGAAGCCCAGATACTGTACTTCCACCCGCCCAATCGCACACTTCTTCAGGTTGGCTGTGAGACCTGCCCGCCTCAGCAACCCAAGGACGGCCCTCAGGTGTTGTAGGTGCCGCGGCCAGTCATTACTATAAATAATGATGTCGTCAAGGTATGCGGCAGCATAGGTGGCGTGGGGGTGGAGGACCCTATCCATCAGCCGCTGAAACGTAGCAGGAGCCCCAAACAGCCCAAAAGGAAGTCTGACAAACTGGTGTAAGCTGAACGGTGTGGAAAAAGCCGTTTTTTCTCGGGATAATGGAGTCAAGGGGATCTGCCAATAACCCTTTGTCAAATCCAGTGTCGAGCCGTGCCTAGTCGATCGAGCAACTCATCAATATGAGGCATTGGGTACGCATCGAATTTAGACACCGCGTTGACTTTTCTATAGTTTACACAGAACCGGACCGACCCATCGGCCTTGGGTACCAAGACCACCGGGCTGCTCCAGTCGCTGTGGGACTCCTCGACGATGCCCATTTTGAGCATGGCCTCGAGTTCTTCCCGAACCACTTTTTTCTTGTGTTCGGGTAGCCTGTAAGGGCGGCTGTGCACTACCACCCCCGGGGGCGTCTCAATGTGGTGCTCTATGAGGTCGGTGTGGCCGGGCAGGGGCGAGAACATGTCCGAAAATTCGGTCTGCAACTGGGCAACCTCCGCGAGTTGTGTCGGGGAGAGGTGGTCTCCACAGGGGACTGGAGAGGTACGCGATGCCAATGCTCCCTTTTGAACCTCCAGCCCCGGCTCCACCTTCTCCGGAACCACCGACACCAACGCCACAGGGACCTCCTCATTCCAGAATTTGAGTAGATTGAGGTGGTAAATCTGTAGTGCCCCACCCCTGTCCGTTCGCCTCACCTCGTAGTCGACGTCCCCGACTCGCCGTGTGACCTCAAAGGGTCCTTGCCACTTGGCGACTAATTTGGAGCTCGATGTGGGCAACAGTACGAGTACTTTATCTCCCGGTGTGAACTCCCTAAGGCATGTACCCTTGCCGTACAGGCGGGTTTGCCTTTCTTGGGCCTGCCGCGAATTCTCCTGGGTTAGGTGCGCGAGTGTGTGGAGTTTTGCACGCAGGTCAATAACATATTGAATTTCGTTTTTACTTGGTGAAGGTCCCTCCTCCCAATTTTCTCGCAGCACATCTAAAATGTCTCGCGGCTTACGCTCATATAACAATTCGAATGGGGAAAACCCCGTGGAGGCTTGTGGGACCTCTCGCACTGCAAACAACAAGGGTTCGAGCCATTTATCCCAATTATGTGCGTCCTCACTCACAAATTTCTTAATTATATTTTCGAGGGTGCAATTGAATTGTTTGACTAAACCGTCCGTTTGTGGGTGATAAATGCTGGTGTGGATCGGCTTAATACCTAATAACCCATACAGTTCATTCAGTGTTCGTGACATAAACGCAGTGCCTTGATCAGTCAGAATCTCTTTCGGGATTCCAACTTGGGAGAGAACGTGGAAGAGTGCTTCCGCAATACTGCGTGCTGAGATATTGCGAAGAGGCACTGCTTCCGGGTATCGCGTTGCATAGGCCACTAGAACTAATATAAAGCGGTACCCTCGTGTTGACCGATCTAATGGCCCGACGAGATCCATCCCAATTCTTTCAAATGGGGTCTCGATTAATGGTAGAGGGTGCAAAGGCGCTTTTGGAATGGCCGCTGGATTTACTAACTGGCATTCGCGGCACACCGTACACCACCTACGGACATCGCCGCGAATCCCTGGCCAATAGAACCAGGCCATTATTCGGGCTAGTGTTTTATCCTGCCCTAAGTGTCCAGCCATGGGATTAAAGTGAGCCACCTGGAATACCAATTCCTGGCGGCTTTTTGGAATCAAGAGCTGCGTGATTTGTTCTTTAGTTTGAGTGTCCTGCATCACTCGGTATAATCTATCCTTCATAATAGAAAAGTAGGGGAAGGATGGGGTGGCATTCGGCTGGAGCGTTTGACCATCGATTACTCTCACTTGGTCAAACGCATGCTGCAGAGTCTCGTCTTGCAACTGCTCTAACAGGAAATCCGCAAGGGATTCCCCGAGAGAGGGAGGAGGAGCCGGCAGCTCCTCACTCTGATGCGGAGATGACATAGACAGCTCTGTGACAGCTGCTCCCGCCAAAGCAACACCAGGACCTCCCCTTGCTGAAATATGGCAGGACCCACTCTTCACTAAATGCCTCATTAATTCCCCGAATCCCGGCCAATCAGTCCCCAAAATTATCGAGTGGGTGAGGCGAGGATTAACCGCCGCCTTTACACTAAAATTTTTCCCCTCTGAAAAAAATGTGGCCTGACACTAAAGGGTTGTTAGGACTAGGACTGTTTTGGCCTCTAGAGGCCGCTGTTATTTCCTTTTCATGTCGTGTTCATTTTGGCCTCTAGAGGCCGCCACTGTTCCTGTGTTTTGAGTTTGTGTTAATTGCCTAATTATCTTCACCTGTGTCCTTAATTAGTTTGTCTATTTATACCCCTGAGTTCAGTCCTCTTGTCACGGAGTCTTTGTGCTGTTATGTTTATCTCCAGTTTCCTTTGTACTGTGTTTTTTGATCTTCTTAGCTTTTGTATTTTTGCACTTTGCTTTTCTTTTGGATTATACTCTTTGGTTTTTTTTTGTCTTTTGTTTTGCCCTGTATATAGTGTATATAGTTTAAATAAACCTTTTGATTCTTTTTCTACTTCCGCCTCACGCCTCTGCATTTGAGTCATCCCCCTGGTGGCCTAGTGGGGGTTTGCTGGATTATCACACCAACGAACCAGGTTCGAATCCCAGCAAAACCCTAACAGAAAGACTCCGTCATGACCGACTCAGCAGAGGCTGCTTCAACTGTCTACCCGGCCAACCTTCAGGGAATTATGGCAGCTTTGACACGCTTCGGAGCGACCATGGACGCTCATGGACGTACGCTCACCAGCCAACGTGAGGCCCTTGCTCGCCACGAGGAACTGCTTCAGCAAATTGGGAAAACCCTGGCACAGCTGACATCTCTGCCTGCATCTCCTGCTCCTGATCCAGTTCCTGCTCCTGCTCCAGTGCCTCCTGCAATGCTGCCTTCTTCACCTCGCGAACCCAGCCTTCCTGCACCACAGAGGTATGACGGCAAGCACAGTGAGTGCCGAGAGTTCCTTACCCAGTGTCAACTCACCTTTGAGCTTCAGCCTACCACCTACACTACGGATCGCCGCAAGATTGCCTTTGTGATCACCTTATTAGCTGGTAAGGCGCGAGCCTGGGCTACTGCTATCTGGCAAAGACAGGGACCTGAGTGCTTTGATTTCCAGCTGTTTTCTGAAGAGATGCTTCGGGTCTTCGATCAGGCAGACATCAGTACCGACGCAGCCCGAAAGCTCATGTCCATCTGGCAAGGAGGAAGCGTCGCAGATTACGCCATCTCGTTCCGAACACTCGCAGCAGTAAGTGGATGGAACGAGACTGCCCTGGTGTCAGCCTTCCACCATGGTCTGTCTGACCCCATCAAGGACGGTCTGGCCTCTATCGGATGCCCAAGTGACCTCGAAACCCTCATCTCACATGCTATTCGTCTGGACAACAGGATGAGAGAACGCCACCAAGCCTTGAGCCCCCCCAGCCTCCCTACCTCTACCTGGAGACCGTCTACCTCCTTCAGTGACTGTCCAGAACCCATGCAAGTGGGTCGTACTCGCCTCTCCGCATCTGAGAGGGAGCGCAGAAGGAGGGACAAGTGCTGCATCTACTGTGGCAAGCCTGGTCACTTCCGAGCATCATGTCCCGAACTCTTGGGAAAAGGACCGCCCCGTCCAGCCGAGGGAGGGTTGTGACGGGGCCTACCCTCTCTCCCGGACTCCCTGGCCAAGGAATCTACATCCCGGTCTCCATCTCCTGGGGTGAGTCTGTCCACTCTTGTCAAGCTTTGATAGACTCAGGGGCGGCTGGGAACTTTATGGATATTCACTTCGCCCAAAGCATCAATATTCCGACTGCACCTCTTGAAGTCCCACTGTCTGTGTCTGCCCTCGATGGCCAAGCGTTAGGTGATGGAAGAGTCACCCAAGTTACTTCTCCAGTTTTCCTCCAGTCTCAAGGTCACAAGGAAGAAATATCCCTGCACCTGATTCCTTCACCTGAGTTCCCAGTTATTCTAGGCCTTCCTTGGCTTACTCGCCACAACCCTCGCATAGACTGGGTAACAAGCCAGGTTGTGGAATGGGGCCCTGCATGCCATGCCTCTTGTCTGCTCTCTAGCTCTCCTGTGTCTCCTGCCGAGCCCCCTGATCTCACCGAGTTATCTCAAGTTCCCACAGAGTACTGGGATCTCAAGGAGGTATTCAGCAAGAGCAGGGCCGCCGTTCTTCCTCCGCACCGGGCCTACGACTGTGCCATCGACTTGCTCCCTGGGACTACCCCTCCTCGTGGCAGACTGTTTTCACTCTCTCAGCCAGAACGCAAGGCCATGGAGGAATACCTCAAAGATGCCCTGGTCTCTGGGTTTATTCGACCCTCCACTTCACCTGCTGGAGCCGGCTTCTTCTTTGTCGGCAAGAAGGATGGGGGGCTCCGACCATGTATTGATTACAGGGGCCTGAATAAGATCACTGTGCGCAACCGATATCCCCTTCCGCTGATGTCCACAGCTTTCGACCTGCTCCAAGGCGCCACCGTCTTCACCAAGTTGGACCTACGGAACGCATACCACCTCATCCGTATCCGACAGGGAGACGAGTGGAAGACTGCCTTTAACACCCCGTCTGGGCACTACGAATACCAGGTGATGCCCTTCGGACTCACCAACGCACCAGCTGTTTTTCAGGCCCTAATCAACGACGTCTTAAGGGACATGATTAACCTATACGTTTTTGTCTACCTCGACGACATCCTTATCTTTTCCAAGACCGTGCAGGAGCACCGCCACCATGTCCGCCAGGTTCTCCAGAGGCTGCTACAGAACAATCTGTTCGCCAAGGCCCAGAAATGCGAATTTCATGTTCCCGAGGTCTCCTTTCTGGGATTTATTGTACGGACAGGCCAACTCCAAATGGACCCTGCCAAGACCCTGGCCGTCCGGGATTGGCCTACTCCCAAGTCCGTTAAGGAGGTTCAGCGGTTCTTAGGATTCGCTAACTTCTACCGCAAGTTCATCAGGAACTTCAGTTCTGTGGCAGCACCCATGTCAGACCTCACCAAAGGGACAGGTGGATCTTATGGCTGGTCTCCTCAGGCAGAAAAGGCGTTCAAAGACCTCAAGGACCGCTTCTGCACGGCACCCATTCTGGTTCTCCCGGACACCTCCCAACCATTCATCGTGGAGGTGGACGCCTCGGACAGTGGTGTCGGCGCGGTGCTCTCTCAACGTTCGGAAGGAAAGCTGCACCCCTGCGCTTACTTCTCCCACCGCCTGAGTCCTGCTGAGTCCCGGTACGATGTGGGGGATCGAGAACTGCTAGCGGTCAAACTGGCCCTTGAGGAGTGGAGGCACTGGCTGGAGGGAGCACAACATCCATTCCTGGTTTGGACTGACCACAAGAACCTGGAGTACCTCCAGCAAGCCAAGAGACTGAACCCTCGACAGGCTAGGTGGGCCCTGTTTTTCAGTCGGTTTGACTTCACCCTCTCTTACCGCCCCGGCTCCAAGAACACCAAACCTGACGCACTGTCCAGACTGTTCTCTGCCACTAACAGGGAGAATGAAGTCGGGCCTATTATCCCTGTGTCCCGGATTGTGGCCCCTGTCCGCTGGGGTATTGAGGAGGCTGTCCGACGAGCCCAACGCCAGGACCCCGGTCCTGGGACGGGGCCACCAGGCCTCTTGTACGTCCCACATCAAGCCCGGGCCAAGGTTCTCCAGTGGGGTCACTCTTCCCCTCTCACCGCCCACCCGGGAGCTCGGAGGACCCTGGACTTCCTGAAAAGACGCTTCTGGTGGCCTAACATGGAGAAGGAAGTAAGGTCATTTGTCCTGTCCTGTGAGGTTTGCACCAGAACCAAGAACCCACGACAGCGTCCCCAGGGTCTCCTGCATCCTCTGACCATTCCCCGGCGTCCCTGGTCCCACGTGGCAGTCGACTTTATCACGGGTCTCCCTGAGTCACAAGGTAACACGGTCATTTTGGTCTTAGTTGACAGATTCTCCAAGGCCTGCCGCTTCATACCACTGTGCAAACTCCCCTCTGCTCTTGAAACTGCGAAACTTTTGTTTAATCATGTCTTCCGAGTCTTTGGTCTTCCACAGGACATCGTCTCAGACCGAGGGCCCCAGTTCTCCTCCCGAGTGTGGCACGGGTTCTGCAAGGTCATCGGAGCCACTGCCAGCCTCTCCTCTGGGTTTCACCCACAGTCCAATGGTCAGACGGAGAGGCTCAACCAGGACCTGGAAACCACCCTGCGAGGCCTGGCTATGGATAACCCGACATCGTGGAGCACCTGGCTGCCATGGGCGGAGTACGCCCACAACACCCTGCAGTCATCGGCCACCAAGCTGTCGCCATTCCAGTGCCAATTCGGGTTCCAGCCACCTCTGTTCCCGGACCAGGAGGAGGACGCGGGGGTGCCCTCGGTCAACCAATATGTGAGACGGTGTCGCAAGACCTGGAGCAAGGTCAGGAAGACCCTCATACAGACCTCCAGAACCAACCAGACTCAGGCCAACCGCCATAGAAGACCTGCACACGCTTTCCGCCCTGGGCAGCGTGTTTGGCTGTCCACTAAGGACCTTCCACTGCGGGTGGAGAACCGCAAGCTTGCTCCTCGCTACATTGGCCCCTTCAAGGTGGTGCGCAGGGTGAACCCTGTCTCCCACCGGCTCCAGTTGCCCCGGACTCTGAGGATCAACCCCACTTTCCATGTTTCCCTGTTACGGCCCGTACTGACGTCTACGTATGCCCCTGCCCCTAGGAACCCCCCACCCCCCCGCATCTTCCAGGGGCAGACTGTGTTCACTGTGAATCGCCTGCTTGACTCCCGCCGGGTCCGCGGCGGGTTGCAATATCTTGTGGACTGGGAGGGCTATGGTCCTGAGGAGCGCTGCTGGGTTCCTGCTCGGGATGTCCTTGATAAAGAACTATGTAGGGACTTCCATTCGGCCCATCCGGATCGCCCTGGGAACGTCAGGAGACGCTCCTAGGGGGGGGGGTCCTGTTAGGACTAGGACTGTTTTGGCCTCTAGAGGCCGCTGTTATTTCCTTTTCATGTCGTGTTCATTTTGGCCTCTAGAGGCCGCCACTGTTCCTGTGTTTTGAGTTTGTGTTAATTGCCTAATTATCTTCACCTGTGTCCTTAATTAGTTTGTCTATTTATACCCCTGAGTTCAGTCCTCTTGTCACGGAGTCTTTGTGCTGTTATGTTTATCTCCAGTTTCCTTTGTACTGTGTTTTTTGATCTTCTTAGCTTTTGTATTTTTGCACTTTGCTTTTCTTTTGGATTATACTCTTTGGTTTTTTTTTGTCTTTTGTTTTGCCCTGTATATAGTGTATATAGTTTAAATAAACCTTTTGATTCTTTTTCTACTTCCGCCTCACGCCTCTGCATTTGAGTCATCCCCCTGGTGGCCTAGTGGGGGTTTGCTGGATTATCACACCAACGAACCAGGTTCGAATCCCAGCAAAACCCTAACAAGGGTAGCTGTGAAGATCCCCGTGCACACACACAACACCCTCACCAATTGTGCTCCCCCCAATGCCTCGTCTTGCACCAGGCTTTGGTGGATTGAGGTCTGATTACAGCCAGAGTCCACCAACGCCTGATATGTATCCCCTTGGATACTCATCGGTATGTGATATGCTCCGGCCCGATCGAGGGTGGCTCCTGGCGCGTTGGGGATCCGAACCACCGCGCCCACTTCCATCACCAAGCACTGCTGTTGGAGGTGGCCCGGCTCCCTGCAGCGCCAGCAAACCGGCCCGGTCTTTCTCTCTGCACTGGTAGTCTGGGGCTCACTCACCTGAGGGGGGGAGAGACAGACACGGAAGTGGGAAACGGGAGGACACCGCGGGGGGCGGCAGACCGGCTGTGAGGGAGCCAGCCACCACCTCTGTGGTGGGGGAACGGGGCAAGGACGAGACACAGAAGGGGAGGGGGAGAGAGAGAGAGGAGAGAAGCGAAGAGGGGATTTGTGATCCTGCCGCGGGAACAGCCGCCAAATGATCCTCCGCCAACTCAATGGCCTGATCCAGCGATGCCGGGCAATGGCATTGGACCCACTTCGCCATTCCTTTGGGAAGTTGCGCGATGAACTGCTCCAGCGCCACCAGGTCGACGACTCCCTCGGCATCATGGTTGTCAGCCCTCAGCCACCGCCTGCAGGCGTCCCGGAGTTGCTGGCCAAACGAGAACGGGCGGCCGACCTCCTCTAGGCGCATAGCGCAGAAGCGCTGACGATGTTGTTCGGGGGTGCGCCCCACACGCTGGAGGACAGCCCGGTGCAGGTCCGCGTAGACCAGCTGGCTGTCGGCGGGGAGCTGTAGCACGGCCAGCTGTGCCTCGTTAGCAGGGGGAGGAGGCGCGCCGCATGCTGTTCCACCGGTCACCCCGAGGCTTCTGCTGCTTGTTCAAATAGCGTGAGGAAGGCCTCGGGGTCGTCATGCGGGCCCATCTTCGTTGGGGTGAGGTGGAGTGGGTCCGCAGCGGTGGAGATGGTGGACCCCGCCGACGCGAGGAGGTGCCGGAACACCTGATGATCCTCCTGTTGTGCCAGCACCAGGGCCTCAAAACGTTGTTCTTGCTCCTTTCAGAGGGTGAGCAGCACCTGGTGCTGGCTCTGTTGGGCCGTGGTAAGGGCGTGGATCAGGTCTGCAAAGGGGGAGGACTCCATGGGGCTGTTCTCTTCTGTGCTCGGATCCCAGGTTTCAGCACCACTGTAGACTTCAGAGCGGGTGGGTGGAGCACAGAAGGGCGGCAGGCCAGAACTAAGTTCCAGAAACTCTTTATTTTTGCACTTTTCAGTGACACACACGTACACTCTCCCAGCCACACGCATATACACACACACACACACACACACACACACACACACACACATAAGACATCTGGTTCGGGAGAGACCCTTCCTCTGCCCTCTCTCTCCTTATATAGGGCGTGGTTGCTGGGAAGACACACAAACGCAGGTTAATTCACATCAGGTGTAGTGATTCTGCCACTTACCTTCCTTGACTCCGCCCTCCGGTCACAGACTGACACTTGACCACGCCCCCACTGCCACACTCTGTAATGCTGATATTGGTGTGAAGTGATTTTTTTTTTTTTAACTGCAGATATGGGCTACGCTGTACACTCACTTTCCACACAAAGGGAAATTGGCTTAGCTTCACCCCAAGGATATAGATATTGTGTTTGGCCAGCTTGGTCAACTCTTTCATTTAATTTCATTGCTCTTTAGAGACTATTTTGGGGTCATCTCAGTTAGCTCCATCCTGTCACAGTGGTGTGCATTGCCAGAGTGTAGGAGATCTCATCAGGTAACTAGGCTAGTCCTATAAATCACTGACTATTTATTCATTCATTCATATATGGACCAACTAATGCCTGGGTCAAAAAATGTGCATTCAATTCAAGACCAAGAATCTGAATTTGAATAATCAATCAATCAATCAATCAATCAATCAATCAATCAATCAATCAATCACAAACTAAACCATGTAAAATTTTTGAGTAAAGTTTACTTTTCACTTAAGAATTAAACACATGCGCACACATTTTTAGTAATTTGGTTATACTGATTCTTGTTCTAATGACATTTAACTTGCAATGGATGTCTTAAAATTAAAAATACAACCCCGATTCCAAAAAAGTTGGGACAAAGTACAAATTGTAAATAAAAACGGAATGCAATAATTTACAAATGTCAAAACCTGATATCGTATTCACAATAGAACATAGACAACATATCAAATGTCGAAAGAGAGACATTTTGAAATTTCATGCCAAATATTGGCTCATTTGAAATTTCATGACAGCAACACATCTCAAAAAAGTTGGGACAGGGGCAATAAGAGGCCGGAAAAGTTAAAGGTACAAAAAAGGAACAGCTGGAGGATCAAATTGCAACAGGTCATTAACATGACTGGGTATAAAAAGAGCATCTTGGAGTGGCAGCGGCTCTCAGAAGTAAATATGGGAAGAGGATCACCAATCCCCCTAATTCTGCGCCGACAAATAGTGGAGCAATATCAGAAAGGAGTTCGACAGTGCAAAATTGCAAAGAGTTTGAACATATCATCATTTACAGTGCATAATATCATCAAAAGATTCAGGGAATCTGGAAGAATCTCTGTGCGTAAGGATCAAGGCCAGAAAACCATACTGGGTGCCCGTGATCTTCGGGCCCTTAGACGGCACTGCATCCGGGTACTGAACTGGCCAGCCTGCAGTCCAGATCTTTCACCCATAGAAAACATTTGGCGCATCATAAAACAGAAGATACAACAAAAAAAGACCTAAGACAGTTGAGCAACTAGAATCCTACATTAGACAAGAATGGGTTAACATTCCTATCCCTAAACTTGAGCAACTTGTCTCCTCAGTCCCCAGACGTTTACAGACTGTTGTAAAGAGAAAAGGGGATGTCTCACAGTGGTAAACATGGCCTTGTCCCAACTTTTTTGAGATGTGGTGTTGTCGTGAAATTTAAAAATCACCTAATTTTTCTCTTTAAATTATACATTTTCTCAGTTTAAACATTTGATATGTCATCTATGTTCTATTCTGAATAAAATATGGAATTTTGAAACTTCCACATCATTGTATTCCATTTTTATTTACAATTTGTACTTTGTCCCAACTTTTTTGGAATCGGGGTTGTACGGACCTACAATGTTTAAGTAATGGGGGAAATGAATAAAAGCATAAGGCAAGATTGAAGCAAGATGTTTGTGGAAGACAAACTTCACTGGCATATAATCTACATGACCACATCTCACTGCATCAGTTGAGCGTATGATTATTGAAAAAAATACATATGACGTGTGTGTGTTTGTGTGTGAGAGAGAGGGGAGGGTGGCTTGGGGCAAGCTGTTCTTGTGTTAGAGCCTACAGTGTGGTTTATTTTCCCTCAGTGTGGCGCTCTAAAGCATGTTTTAAAATCATACAGCTGTGGTTAGACTGTAAATATATTATTATTATTATTGGATGCTGGGGGTGCCCTTGTTCTCCCCAAACCCCCGCTCCCTAAAACATCTCTGCACATTCCTGTTTTAATAATTATTGTAAATTGAAGCTGTGATGGCCTAAAGACATTGCACGACACATTTGGGTGCCTCTGCCCTTTATTATAAGGGAAAGATATGCCTCATTAGAGGAAGGGCATAACCTCTTTAAAAACAGATCTCTCCGTGGTATTGGAGAGATGCAGGCTGGCATATTTATAGGTTAATGGTTTTTTCTGTTTGCATCACATATTATTAAAGATCTGTCATTTCATTTGCTTTGGTGTGTGTGTGTGTGTGTGTGTGTGTGTGTGTGTGTGTGTGTGTGTGCGCGAACATTTCCACTTCTGGCCTTGGCCCATTTGCTGACTGTCAATCCTGAACATAAAATGCCATTTTATCTTTTTGTGTGTGTGTGTGTGTGTGTGTGTGTGTGTGTGTGATCTCAAGATGTAAATTTAAAATCATGGTGATGAGTTCTTGAATATCCAAACAAAACTGCTGTGAATGTTAAGATGCACAGTGCATCACTGGATTGACCATGTAGCCACCATTTACCTTGATGATGCTTTGCACACTATTGGCGTTATCTTAACCAGCTTCATGAGGTAGTCACCTGGAATACTTCTCAAATAACAGGTGCCTCATCAAAAGTTAATTAGTGCAATTTCTTTCCTTCTTAATGCCTTTGAGATTTCATCTCATCTCATTATCTCTAGCTGCTTTATCCTGTTCTACAGGGTCGCAGGCAAGCTGGAGCCTATCCCAGCTGACTACGGGCGAAAGGCGGGGTACACCCTGGACAAGTTGCCAGGTCATCACAGGGCTGACACATAGACAACCATTCACACCTATGGTCAATTTAGAACCACCAATTAGCCTAACCTGCATGTCTTTGGACTGTGGGGGAAACCAGCGCACCCGGAGGAAACCCACGCAGAGAACATGCAAACTCCACACAGAAAGGCCCTCGTCGGCCACGGGGCTCGAACCCGGACCTTCTTGCTGTGAGGCGACCGTGCTAACCACTACATCACCGTGCCACCTGCCTTTGAGATCAAACAGTAAATGGTAAATAATAATAATACAGTAAATAGCCCTATTCCACAACTGTAGTAATCCATATCATGTTAAGAACTGCGCCACTAAGTAAAGAGAAATGACATCCATTGTTACTTTAACAAATGAAGTGTCTTTTAATTAATAAAAATAAAGAAAAACCACTGAATTAAAAGGTGTGTCCAAACTTTTGACTGGTACTGTACCTCCTTTTATATACAGTATATGAGCTTAAAAATAACCATTGTGGCTATTGTATGTCAATTTATATAGTATTTTAAAATGTGTTTACTCTTATGATGTGATTCTTTGGTAAGCTACATTACACATTTTGCATGCACCTCTTAATCAGGTAACCAGGCAAACTAACACTTGTTTCCAAAATTCTACTGATTTTATAAATGCTTTCTACCCTAAACATGCTAGAGATGCATGCGAGTCATAAAGTTTCTCTGTCACTACCTCTAAGGCACTGACATGGAGCCATCTACGCCAATGATTTAAATTGTTTAATTTCTGAAAATGGGCTCTTAGGAAATATAATATGCATAATATCTCAATATTGTGTAATTTAGTCCAATAAAACTTGCATAAAATCTCTTTTTTTATGATACACAGAAGTATATGTATGTGTGTGGCTATAATACTGTATCCATTGTTGAAATAAAGGTGGTCATCTAATGTATTAATATTGGAACAAAGCTACATTCATTTAGAAGTTAAATACATATTTTACAACTTGTGTCTTGGCAATATTCAGATTTTCATATAACTGCATTGGCATTGGCTACTGGATATTTTTGGGGGAACTATATGTTATATTGTACTTCTTAAAGGTCCAAGTAGACTTGGGCCATGAATTATCCAAGACGCTGATTCAAACCACTGGTTTAAACCCTCTGCCTATATCTATATTAGCTCCTCTACCTGTTTTATCAGTTGGAGGTAATAGAAGCAGATAATTATACTTCTGTTTGATGTTGGATTTAAAGCATCACATGTCATACTTGGTCCAAGGAAAAGCATACAGCAGATATAATAAAAGCACAAATTCAAGTTTCAAAGCCTGAACAGCACACAAGGCACAGGGGCAAATGAAGACATTGAGAAAATGTTGAATTTTTTTGCTCAAGTTTGCAGAGATCAGGAAGGGTTTATTAGTCTGTCAGATGAATGTTTAATGATAGGTACATTATCTGTGAATATGGTTCACTATTTGTATAACCAACATGGGGGGGGATGGAGATGGTGCAATGTACTGTGTGTGAACTTTGTCTGTGATTTGAGGAAACTTGTGATTTGTCCTGGAACACCAGCATGGTCTCCCAGGGCTAGCAGTCATGCATTACACTACATTGCATTACAGGCATTTAGCAGATGCTCTTATCCAGAGTGACGTACAACATACCCAAAGCAGCCTGGGAAGCAGTTGGGTGCCTTGCTCAAGGGTACTTCAGCCATTCCTGCTGGTCCAGGGAATCAAATCAGTGACCTTTTGGTCCCAAAACCACTTCTCTAAGCATTAAGCCATGACATATGCAATTTCTTTTTACTTCAGTGATATCGAATAAAATCCAGTCGCATCACACTTGTTTGACTGATTGAATTCATATGGGTTCTCAAGGGATCAGGCTGAAATGCTATATATTAAATGAAGTTCTACATCTGAAAACGAAGCCATGTTGTAAACCTAAACCTTGTTTCCACCTGACTGGATTTTTAAAAAATGATGGCACTAAGAAACACAATACAATTTAAAGTATACAGCAACAGTTTAATTTAATCAACATGAAATTGAGCATGAATCCAGAGATCATATTTCCATTCCCAGTTCTTCGTGAGAAGGTAGTTTGTAAGGCTGGGGTTGAAAATATTTGGCTATCACAGAAATATGTTCCTCCATGGATTTTATTAACAATCCTAAGCCAACTTCTTCATTACTTCTAGCCGAAGAGTCTTCATTCCTTTTAGCTACCCAACCCTGTAAAACATGCATCCCTGATTCACTGCTGTTTCCTATTTGTTTGTTTCTGATGACTTTCCTTACCAAACCCATGTGTGATGGATCACCAGTAATAAGAAATCTATAAACCACCAGGTTCTTTAATTTGTGATTCTGTCAGCAGATGACTATATTCTCATGTTAAATTTTACATGTGCAATTTAAGAAGCTGTTCTCAGCAGCAAATTAATATTACTGAGCTGGGGGTAGTTTTATTAAGCAATAACTACTGCTCCAGTTGAAGTCTGGATTAATTCCAGCAATACCTGTAATTTATGACAATTCTTCTCCAACATACGCTTTATAATGTTTTAAATTTTCATCAGTAAAAGATGGGTATAAGTATTAGTAATAATGTAGAGTTTAAATTTTTCAATTTCATACTTTTTTTTCCATTTTTGAGGCCTTGGCTATTCAAACTGTTTTAGTCTTTGGTATGTTATACAGACGATTAGATTTTGACACATGAATACTCCAACCTTGAAAACAGCATACACATATAACAAAATAATTAATTTGTAATGACTTGTAATGACCTACTGTTATTGAATATAGGAAGGGTACACATCTATTTTTACTACTTTAGCATGCAACTGAAGGCTACAATACCAAATTTCCTGGTTTCATATCAAACTGATTGTGGGTCTCTATTCTCAGGTGTTGTGTTTAAATACGGACAATGTCTATGTAAATCTTTGCACTGTTCATATCAGGATCACATCTTAAATGGTGGCGGCATGGTGGTGTAGTGGTTAGCACTGTTGCCTCACAGCAAGAAGTCACAGCAAGAAGAAGGGTTCGAGCCCTGTGGTCGGCAAGGGCCTTTCTGTGCGGAGCTTGCATGTTCTCCCCGTGTCCGCATGGGTTTCCTCCGGTTTCCTCCTGTTTCCCCCACAGTCCAAAGACATGCAGGTTAGGTTAACTGGTGACTCTAAATTGACCGTAGGTGTGAATGTGAGTGTGAATGGTTGTCTGTGTCTATGTGTCAGCCCTGTGATGACCTGGCGACTTGTCCAGGGTGTACCCCGTCTTTCGCCCGTAGTCAGCTGGGATAGGCTCCAGCTTGCCTGCGACCCTGTAGAACAGCATAAAGCGGCTACAGATAATGAGATGAGATCTTAAACGGTGGTGGCACAGTGGTGTAGTGGTTAGCACAGTTGTCTCACAGCAAGAAGGTTCTGGGTTCGAACCCAGCAGCCGGCAAGGGCCTTTCTGCGTGGAGTTTGCATGTTCTCCCCGTGTCTGTGTGGGTTTCCTCTGGGTGCTCTGGTTTCCCCCACAGTTCAAAGACATGCGGTTAGGTTAATATGGGACGGTCTTGGCTGGGTACCCTTGAGCGAGGCACCTAACTCCCGATGGCTCCCTGGGTGCTGTTAGCATGGCTGCCCACTGCTCTGGGTATGTGTGTGTGCTCATTGCTTACGTGTGTGCATGTGTGTGTTCACTGCTTCAGATGGGTTAAATGAAGAGAGGAAATTTCATAAGTGTGTGATGAATAAAGTTGTGCTTTCTTTCTTAAACTCATCTTTGTTTCCCAATCATGTGTCTCCAGTCCTGTGAGCATCAGTTTTCACCTGTCATTTAGGCATCGTTTTCCTGTTAATTCATTTCTAGGCATTATACCACAGTGCTGTTGAATCCCTGAATATGATAGGTCAGAAGGTGTTGATTCATTTCTTCTATAACAGCAATTCTGACAATAGTGCTAGCTGTAATTCCAATCACAGGTTTATATTAAATTGTTCATTTCATTCTAGTACTTTATTGTTTCAGGAACAAACTTGTCTCAGAGACATTCCACAATATTAAATGTAACTATAAACAGTTAAAAGTATGATTGCGTGTCATCCTTTAATAAATTTAAATTTGTAATCATTGAAAAATTGCTGTGGTAAAAGAGGAACGACACCTAACAGTGCATGCTGTTGTAGGAAAATGATCAACTGCAAACCACACTTACTGTTCCCAACCTGAAGTAACCTTGTGATGTGCAGTGCACCTTATTTATGTCTCTGCTTACTGATTTTCTACCATTAAAGTGTCCTATTCTGAATCTGAACCACACCCTCCTGAGTGCTTGTCTCCTCTAACCAGGAAGGCATCCTTAAATACAACTAACATATGAAATATTTGTTTCTTTGAATAGAGATAAAGCTGCATTTTCACTCCAAAAATCTTCTTGCTGTGCTGCAAAAAGATCTGATATTATACATACTAAACAAATTTATTCCTGACTCAGAAATTGGTTCTGTCCATGACCGAGACCCAGCTTGCATCCAGCGATAAGCTCGAAGTTATCAGTTTGGAAAATGTAATTTCATATTAACTTGTTTCTGTCAAATATACTATTTGGAAGTAAGATATGATATGGTAAAGGATAGAAGAAGGATATGAGTTTATCTTCGGTGTTCTCAAATGGTTCCTAGGTTTTAAAAATGTTTATCCATCCCCACCCTGGACAGCATGTGAGAGGCAGCACTGGGGAGGAAAATGGATGATAATGAGCATTTCACAGACATTTTCTCTGTGAGTTAAATAAGCTGACACAGCACAGCATAAGTGCTGAAGGTGAAATCTGTTTCAGTGGTATTGCAAAATGCTTCATTGTAAAACATATCCACCAGCCCTAAGGTTGATTAGGTTGGGGAATAAAACTTTATACTTAAGTTGATCCAAGTGCTACATTTCAGAAATGCTGGTGTAAGCCTAATACTGTCTTAAAATAGGAACCAGTTTTGCTGTAAATCCTGAATCGTATAGTTCAGGACTTCACATGTTCATTAGTGTAAACGCAACAGTGACGAAGCAGGAGAGTGAAAGGTGTACATCTGATTACTTTCAGAGTATATGGGGCTTTGTATCATAAAGAACAGAAATTTTCGAAATTACTTGCACCCTTTGTGAAAATGAGCTTTAAAGGAGTAGTACAAGGTTATCTGCAAAAAAAAAACTAATGGCACCCAGAGATGAAACCTTCTCTGGACAGAGTAACAACACTGAATTTCATCTTGAAATGCATAATAAAATTGGAGACAGAATGATCTTGGCCCCCTCCTCTGTGCCGAACATTTCAAAATCTGTTACATTCTCAGAGTTATGTATGTGGACTGTTCTTTATCATTCAGCCTGGAATTTTCTGATTAAAACCAGGGGACTGAAACGACCACTTGTGGTGATATGTTTGTTGTCCTTATCTAGTTAAAAGATCTACTTATCACAAAGTCATTACCTCCTGTCAGAGTCAAGTAAGTTTAACACTACAGTATCGTGATAATTAATGCAATTATAATTCCACAAAGTTTCACAAGGTTCACGCACTTCAAAACAGCCACAAAGCACAAATAAACCACCTCCATGTTTTAGTGGGATTGATTTTTGGCTGTAGTCCCGTTTTCTGATGTTGATGTTGTGCATGGACAGTTTTCATTTTAATCCCATTTGACTGCAATACATGATTCCAAATTTAGTTCTGAATTAAGTGGTTTGTGCTAAAATGTGTTTTCTCTTATTACATTTGAAAACAAGTGTTGCCAGGCAAAAACAAACCTTGTCCGGTAGCACTTATGATGAATATGAAGGAAGATATCGCAAAAAAATGATTTTGACCTTTTTGGTGACCTTGACTTTGACCTTGTGTGTGAACATATTTGGCCAATAAACATGGTTCTGATTCTGATTCTCTGCTGCTCTCAGCCAATCAGAACACACTGTACTGCTTACTGTTCTCAGCCAATCAGAACACACCATACTGCTCTCACACCGTCCAGAGCAATTGTTGCACTCTTACATTCTTACGGCACAATGACATAGTGGCTACCGCCTCTATTACCCCTTTTCCACCAAATTAGTTCCAGGGCTGGTTCGGGGCCAGTGCTGGTGCTGGTTCACAACTCTTTCAACTTGCGAGCCAGCTGAGAACCAGTTTGCTTTTCCATAGCTCGCGGTGCTAAGGGAAGCCACGTCATTACGTCACTGTATACGTCAGTTACGTCGCTACGTTTGCATAAACCTTGTCGCGAATATCGAAGCAAAAACAAAGTGGAAGAAGCAGCAGCAACAACAACAACAATAATAATGGATGACTTCACGTTTGTACAGCTGCTGCTTCTCGTAGCTTAAAAATGGCGATCTTTTGCGGTCTTGTTATCGTTGTTGGTCTTAACAACTCCGCCACCCCCCCCGCTGACGTAAGCGGTTCTTTCGTCTGGCCCAGCAGAGAGTTGGTGCTAGCCTGGAACTGGTTTTTCTGGCCCCAGAGCCAGTTCTTTGTCAGTGGAAACAGAAAACCCGGTTCCAAACTAAGCACTGGCCCCGAACCAGCCCTGGAACTGCTTCGGTGGAAAAGGGGCAACTATGAGGCAGTAGCCACAAAAACCTTGACCTTGATTGGATGACCCCCAAAATTTTGGAGGTTCTATTTGAGACCAATGCCCATCTATCCTGAAAGTTTCGTGAACATTGGTTCAGCCATTTTCCCATAACATTGTTTACAAAAAAATAAAGAAACAAACAAACCCGACTGAAAACAATACCTTGCCCCCTAGTGGACTCCATCCCAGGCAAGGTAATAACTGCTCTATGTTTGTTTTGGGGGTTTATGCATTATATATGGTTTGCCACAACAATAGGGATGGGAATTTCATAATATTAGGGATGAGAATTCCTTAACAACAGGGATATGCCAAAAGGGATGGAAATTCCACAACATTAAGGATGGGAATTGCACAACATTATGGGAATTCCATAACAATAGGGATAGGAATACCAAACCATTAGGGACGGGAAGTCCATAACAATAGGGATATGCCAAAAGGGATGGAAATTCCACAACATTGGGGATGAGAATTCCATAACAATACGGATATGCCAAAAGGGATTGGAATTCCACAACATTAGGGATGGGAATTGCACAACACTATTGGAATTCCATAACAATAGAAATAGGAATACCAAAACATTAGGGATGGGAATTCCACAACATTAGGGGTGGAAAGTCCATAACAATAGGGATATGCCAAAAGGGATGGGAATTCCACAACATTAGGGATGGGAATTGCACAACATTATTGAAATTCCATAACAATAGGAATACCAAAACATTAGGGATGGGAAGTCCATAACAATTGGGATATGCCAAAAGGGGTGGAAATTCCACAATAGGGATGGGACTTGCACAACATTATGAGAATTCCATAACGTTAGGGATATGCCAAAAGGGATGGGAATTCCACAGCATTAGGGATGGGAATTCCACAACATTATGGGAATTCCATAACAATAGGAATAGGAATTCCACAACATTAGGGATGGAGATTTCATAACAATAGGGATCCGCCAATAGGGATGGGAAGGATACGCTAAAAGAGATGGGAATTCCACAACATTAGGGATGGGAATTCTAGCTCTTGTTAGTGAGTCGGGTAATTTGGCTCGGCTCACGAATAGCAAACATCATCTCCATCTGACCAGAATAAAGCGGTTACTAAAGAGAAATGAATCCATGCTAACGAACAACAGAGTTGAAAGGATGATTTGATTAATTTACACTGCAAAATTAATGGCCTACGTCTCCAAAATGTAGTAGTAAAAAGAGCTCAAAGATGAGACTCGCCTCGCTGCTTCTTTCGATTCTAAAGGAGCCGTGAACCGACTCGTTCGTGACCGACACATCACCAGTGTGTCAGTGCTTTGGCGGACACTGCCATCTTGTGGGAAGACTTGGAAATGTAACGATTTTTCATCAAAAATCCAAGGATATGTGTCCAAGATGTACATTGTTGGCAGGCTACATTTATCTGGGCCGTAAAAATGTTTAAAACGGACCAAAAAAAAAAGACACATCCGCTTTCGCTGGCTAAGACACGCGCGCGTGAAGATATCAGCCTGCCGTGTGTGCACGAGCGCGCACCAAAAACAGGAAAACTACAAATCCCAAGAACCAAAGCGAAACACGACATCCGGAAGTAGGTTTGAAAGCGATACGGGATTCCGGTTGCTGTGTTTTAGAAGCAAATTAATAAAATATAACTTGAAACCGACTTGCACAAAGCCGTAACTCTACACCATGTCGAGGCAGTCTAACAGAACCACAGACAACAAGAAGATGGTGAGTTTGTGTGTGTACAGGCAGGATTAGCTCAGTTAGCAAGGTGTTTAGCTAATGAAAGCAAAGCATTTCCACTGGTTAAAATAAATAAATAGTCAGTTACTCTGTTTTTGGTGTTAATGTGTTTAATATTTATTCCTATTGATGTTTGAAACTGGTTTATAACTGGCCTAGTTAAATGCTGTTTGCCGTTTTTTCGTTACAGTTGTCAAAAGCCAGTTGGTTTTTAGTATATTCGTCAAATTTGAACACGAAATGTCTGTTAATTTGTTTAAACATTGTGTGCATTAATGGTAAAACCTGGGTCTGTGTGATATTCCCATGTGTGCTGGTGTTTAAAGTGGAGCTGAAAGACTGCATGCATTCATATGACAGGTTTTCCAGGTGCACTTACTATAGTTGCACTTGTGTATATGTAGGCAATAAACAATACAATTACTGACTGTAGTTCATCTGTTCCTGTACACACATTTACCTCCTACCTCCCTAAACATCTATCAGTGAAAATAAGCTGCCATAGGAGCATCACACATTTGTGTCCTGGACCATTTTCAGCACAGAATTTTATGGATATTGCAATGTATGTATGTACACACATGTATAACCCTGATTCCGAAAAAGTTGGGACAAAGTACAAATTGTAAATAAAAACGGAATGGAATGATGTGGAAGTTTCAAAATTCCATATTTTATTCAGAATAGAACATAGATCTCATCTCATCATCTCTAGCCACTTTATCCTGTTCTACAGGGTCGCAGGCAAGCTGGAGCCTATCCCAGCTGACTACGGGCGAAAGGCGGGGTACACCCTGGACAAGTCGCCAGGTCATCACAGGGCTGACACATAGACACAGACAACCATTCACACTCACATTCACACCTACGCTCAATTTAGAGTCACCAGTTAACCTAACCTGCATGTCTTTGGACTGTGGGGGAAACCGGAGCACCCGGAGGAAACCCACGCGGACACGGGGAGAACATGCAAACTCCGCACAGAAAGGCCCTCGCCGGCCACAGGACTCGAACCCAGACCTTGCTGTGAGGCTAAACACTACACCACTGTGCCGCCTAGAACATAGATGACATATCAAATGTTTAAACTGAGAAAGTGTATCATTTAAAGAGAAAAATTAGGTGATTTTAAATTTCATGACAACACATCTCAAAAAAGTTGGGACAAGGCCATGTTTACCACTGTGAGACATCCCCTTTTCTCTTTACAACAGTCTGTAAACATCTGGGGACTGAGGAGACAAGTTGCTCAAGTTTAGGGATAGGAATGTTAACCCATTCTTGTCTAATGTAGGGTGAAATCATCAGATTTTTCAAAATCTTCCCAGGTCACCGACTCGGATTCTCATTATTTTATTTTTTTTTTACAAGTACCCACATGTCTGATGAACACATGCAAAATATTTCTGCTTAATTCCAAGTAGTTTTTTAGATATAATTTTTTTTTTAATCAGGGTACCCACAATCCTATTTTACACTCGTGAATGCATTTTGAGCCTTTTTTTTTTTTCTTCCATTTTAAAAGGCATTATCTCAGCTAAAACTGCAGATATAAAGCTCAAATTTGGAATACACCCTATTTGGGCACCCCAGATACAGCAGTAAATTTCAAAAATGGGATACAGAGCTAATTTTTCATTCTGTAGCATCACAAAAATGGCAGTTTGTCCATTCTCGCAAAAAATTACAAAATTTCAAAGAGCTGTACTAAAGAAGGGATTCAACGGATAATCTTCATATTGTAGAATACACATATCTGGGGTACTAGTTATATGTGTGTAAAACATTGTGGTCATAACTTGAAGGGTTTTTGAATTATTGACTCTTGAAAATCGAACATGATCGTAGAATGTCAAAAATAGGCCTCCAGTCTCTTTATGATTTGACCATGTGGGCAAATGTATGCATGCTGTTCCTTTTTTGTACCTTTAACTTTTCCAGCCTCTTATTGCCCCTGTCCCAACTTTTTTGAGATGTGTTGCTGTCATTAAATTTCAAATGAGCCAATATTTGGCATGAAATTTCAAAATGTCTCACTTTCGACATTTGATATGTTGTCTATGTTCTATTGTGAATACAATATCAGTTTTTGAGATTTGTAAATTATTGCGTTCCGTTTTTATTTACAATTTGTACTTTGTCCCAACTTTTTTGGAATCGGGGTTGTATATCACGTGTATGTATGGTGGTGATGATGCTGGTTTAACAAGTGTATCAGGTGCAGTGGTTGAAGTGTGTTGAGATACAGGTCACCAACCAAAAATATTCAGCCATGTGCAGTCCTCTGGTCAGAACCGGTAAAGGACGAGGTGAGGAGGATTAATATAAACTGTGTTGAATGAAAATAAATATATATATATAAATATATATATTTATATTTTATATATATATAATTTTTTTTTTTTTTTTTTAAATATACATGCATGTTATAAAATTTGGGGTGGGGGATCCACTTTCTGGTGAAGTACCTTTGTCTCTCACTGAAAAAAATAGGAAAAATCCAACCTTATATTGATGTAAATTTATTCAGAGGACAAACAAATTTCTTCCCTCATCAAGAAATGATTATTTTCCACAAACACACGTGCCACTATTACTGGCACCCCTGCATTCAATACTTTGTACACCCTCCCTTTGCCTGTAAAACAGCACTGAGTCTTTTCCTTTAACATTGTATAAGGTTGGAGACACAGAGCAGGGCATCTGAGACCATTCGTCTTTACACAATCTCTCCAGATCATCCAGGGTTCTTGGCCCTCTCTTAGCCCATGTTTACATTAGACCGTATCAGCGGATCATCAGATTAACGTTTTAAAAACGATTAGTGTGTACACAGCAACACCAATACACGATTTGCGTGCACATAGCAACGCCAATACACGGATACGCTCGGCTCCGCAGGCATCCTGCGCTCCAAATCACTCCGCCCTGAACAGCGAGTGCCCTCTGGAGGGTGCGCACTCCGGCCCTGCGCAGCTCACACAGCGCGCGAGTGAAGTGAACAAGCTGTGATTCGGGACTGAGCCGCTGTGTGTGTGATCCCAGCGCATATCACTTACTACTTGCAAGTGGAAGGATGGCAAGCCTAAAGACAATCATAACTACACAATGGGCAGTATTTGCATCAGTATTTGCAGTATTTTCATACTTTTATACTCTTTAATGAAAGGTGATACAAGGCGGAAGTCCGCGCCGTTTTTCAGCAGTCACGTCACATGACCAACGCCAGCGAATCAGGAAGGTCGATGTCACAGTGATGATGTCCAATGAGACGCCAGCTAGAGCTCAGCACAGCGTATCCGCGTATTCTGAATGTTTACACAGCACCGGAGCTGACACGATCTGGATTGAATACGTGGACGCTGGCGGATTCCCGTTTCCAGGCGGTTTAATGTAAACGGACAGTGCATCCGCGAAGAAAACAAGACAGATACGGTCTAATGTAAACGTAGCCTTATGCTCTCTCATCTTCAGCTTACCCCGCAGGTTTTCACTGGGGTTCAGGTCAGGGGACTGACATGGCCATGGCGGAAGCTGTTCCTGTGGTCAGCGAACCCTTTTTGTGTTGATTTGGACACGTTTTAGATCATTGTTCTGCTGGAAGATCCATTGATGATCCAGCTTTAGTTTCCTGGAAGAGGAAACTAAAACCAGATTTTGATTTAAAATGTCCTTGTATTTCATGGAGTCCATGTACCCTAACAAGGTTTCTAGGGTCTTTGGAGGAAAAATAGCCCCAAAACATCACAGAACCTCCACTATGTTTTACATTTGGGATCGGGTTCTTTTCATTATAGTCATTCTTCTTTTTACACCAAACCCACCTAGAGTGTTTATTCCCAAAAAGCTCAATTTTTGTTGCATCAGACCATAGAACACGGTTCCAGTCAAAGTTGTAGTAGGGTTTTGCAAACTTCAGGTGCTTACATTTGTGGTTAACTGATAGAAAAGGCTTTTTTTTCTGGCATACCTTACAAGTAATCTGGTGGAGGTTTTGGAAACCCCAGGATTTTATGTCTTCTTGTAATTCACAAATGGTAATCCCTTTTTTTTTTTTTTTTTTTGGGGGGGGGGGGGGGGGGGAGTGTGTGTGTGTGTTTTATACTGTGATACTGAGTCTCACTTCTGTGCTGAAAATGATCCACCCCTCAGATAACAAGTGGTCCTGTGGTGATCTATTTCCACTAATTTGTGAAGAGGTACACAATCAGTAATTGTGTCCCTGGGGGGGGGGGACCAAGCAAGGTAGAGACCTTGGTGTACCTAATAAACTGGCCACTGAGTATGCACAATCTTTGTTCCGTACACATGTTATAAACCACAAGATGGTGCCCAAGACTAAGAAATGGGGGTCAGCACAGAACATAACTATATTATCATTTAAGCAAGGCCTTCTGTTTTCCCTGCTGTAACGTCACTAGCTGATAAGTTGAATCATGTGTAAACGCAAGTGATTGATTTTTTTGTTGTTCTTAATGTTATAGCATATTTCATCTAGACTTTCACCTAAAAAATGCTTTATGATTTGTTCAAAACAACTATCTGAGTAGTATACTAAATACAAACTATATTTAAAAATAAATAGATGCTCATTCATTCATCTTTGATCAATTTATCCTGGTCAGGGTTGCAGTTAATCCGGAGTCTATGCCTGGTGGGAATGCACCCTGAATATGACAGTTGATCACAGGACCACACACATGCACACATTATGGCCCTTTTCCACTACCCTTTTTCAGCTCACTTCAGCTCGCTTCAGCCCGACACGGCTCGCGTTTCGACTACCAAAAACCAGCACGACTCGGCTCGCTTCAGCCCTGCTTAGCCCCTAAAACTCGCACCGTTTTGGAGTGGGGCTGAAGCGAGCCAAAGCGAGCCGAGTGAGGCTGGGGGCGTGAGCAGACACTCCCCTGTGCACTGATTGGTGAGGAAGAGTGTCCTCACATGCCCACACATGCCCCGCGAGCACGCTGGGATCTGTAAACCCGGAAGAAGAAGAATTACGAATTACGAGAATTTCTGAAGCCTTATGCGCCTCGCCTCATCTATACGCTCTTGCCAGTATCTGTTGGCGTTGTCGGTGACTAAAGCCACAGCACCAAGACCAGCAACACTAACGACTCCATGTCCTCCATGTTTATTGTTTACTATTCGGGTTGTGAGACTACCGCTTAAAAGGTCACTGATGTCACTGTTTGCGCTGCTTAACGACATCACCTGACGTCCACCCACTTTCGCTAACTCCACCCAGTGTGTCCACCCACTTCCAGCCAGCACGGTTCAGCGCGGTTGTAGTCGAAATGCAACTCCAACAGCCCCGCTCAGCTCGACTCAGCACGGCACGGCTCAGCCCGACTCAGCCGCGTTTGTAGTGGAAAAGCGGCATTAGTGCCCTGTTTCACACCTGCTATTGCATTATGAATACATAAATAAATAATATTATATTGCACATGGGTCATTCCATGTCAAATCTCCGAATGCTCCCACTCGACCATCTCAGATTTGGCTGAAAAAATTCCAGGAGGTTCACACACTTCCCAATAGGAAAAGTCCCAAATTTTAGCTCCCAACTCCTTATAGACCCCTTTCACTGACGTCACCCGAAACCGGAAGTAAACAGACCCTGCGCCATTTTGGAAGACCAACAAACTCGTGATAAGGGGATAATAACGGCAGCGGTATGTGAACCCACGAGAATAAAGTGGAGTGGCAAACGACTTAAACACATCTGAGCTGTTTTATTTATGATTTATTGGCCCAACAGTAGACTTGAAAGAAACCTGTTGAGACTTGGCAAAAAACTGTGGATATAATGGATAAGTCTCTGCATGATCTGCGGACACTTTGAGGTAAGCAAACGCAAGAAATTCAGATTTAAAACATGATAAAGTGGCCCCAAGTTGATAACTGTATGAGGAACAAGCCTCCCAGACTTCTACAATTTAATAATAATAATAATAATAATAATAATAATTTAGGATGGTTTGGGGCTTGCTTGCTGCTGCCAGGTTGGTTGTTGAGTAGCCTGACTGTTTTTTTTTTTCCTTGCGTGTGGTATCATTGTTGATGCGAGGTTGTTTTTTGAACATGCCAATGCGGACACGATTTCCCCTGATGAGTTATGACTTCAGACGCGATGCGTGTGTGGAGTCCGCGTGATATGTGCGTAAGATAGGCTTCTCATGTGTTTGGAGATCCGCGCTCTGAGACGAGCGCAAACACACACACACACACACACACACCCCAAGGGAAAAAAAAGGGGCCCCCCCGAAAATATCGGCATAGTTCGAACACTGAGTGTAGGCACTGGGTGTAAACAACAAATAGTTTACAATGTCTGGGTAGCAAACAAATGGCAGAATTGGTGTCAGGTCCTCCTTATGTTTCCATTCTCCCTTGCCCCGAGTCTTATCATATGGGTCAAACCCATCAATCACAGCGAGTTTCTCCACATACCATGCCCTTTCTGCAGCTGGTAATGTACTCACATAACCAGAATTATCATCCATCGTGTCGCTTTACTCTCGCTCGTACTTTGTTTTATATTGTGAGTGCATGTACTTGGTCTTCCAATATGCCGCCTAACAAAATCTCGCGGCGCGGTGACGTCATGTGAAAGGGGTCTATAGTTTTGTCATTTAAAAAAATATATATTTTTGCAACTAACCTCGGACCCGTTTTGAGCAGAGTTTTTTGGGGAGCCACTTTGAGATTGCTGTATCTAGAAAAGTATTTAAGCTAGGTCCTTCACATTTTCAAAGGTCAATGTATACGCGGTGTATGCGCAGTGTATACGCGAATGTGTCCTGGGCCATGTTGCAGGACCGCTGACTTGAATGACATCCTCTGTAAGTAGAAGTACATACTAATTCACACGCCAACGGTATCATTTTAAAGTGTTTTATTTTTCTTTATTTTCTTTTAATTTCCAGAAGACTAAATATGGGAAGTGCATTGCTGCCTCCCACTGGTTAGAGACATCATATTAGGTTTTTGCAGCCAGAAATGATGTACGTGTTTATTTGCATCTAAAGCGAGGAAGTGAGAGCCAGTCACAGTCACTTGCGGAAATGCATTCTAATGGCAGGTGTAAACTAACTGTATTTAGAAGTGTCCACTTGTGATCAGATCACCCAGGATGCATGGTAATGCCAATTGTGAACAGGGCCACAGTCATATGCTCACACCTAATAGTACTTTTTATCCCCCGCTGACCAAAAGGCCCGAAGGGGGATTATGTCATGGCGATGTCTGTCCGTCCTGGGAAGGGTACTCGTCTTCTGAAATCAACTTTTCTCACAAGTTTTGGAGGAATTTCACGAAACTTGACAGGATTCTTTGTTATATGTCGGTAATGCGCGTATTGCATTTTCATTCAATTCAGTCGCATTTTACCAGAGTTATGGCCCTTGATTACTAAACTTGTACTTTGACAAGTTCATGAGGGTGTATTAAGCACTTATAGCATAGATATAGTTGCCAGCAGGGGATATTGTGCTCTCAGAGCACTCTTGTTAGTGTACTTTATCCACCCAGTAGTGGGAGGGAAGCAGAGAAAACCCACACAGACATAAAATATTGATAAGCATAAAATCTTATCACTGATTGATGTATAATAAAGAAGTATCTTTTTTTTGAATACCCACAGAAACTGCTCTGTCATGCATGATTTATGTTCTGTAATTTAAGAGCATCATAACAAAACCTAACTCTCTCATCGTCTTTTGCTTAAGGTCTGGAATTCCACATTTAGACAAAGAGGACCATCAAGTACAGGTCTGAATTTAGCAATTCAGGAATCTATGCAAAAAGTCTTCTTCCATTAGATGTGTGGTGAATGTAGTCAGAGCAGCAGTCCTTAGTTTCACAAACAGATCCAGTTTTAAATATAGAAATTTTGATGACTGAGACTTGTCCAAACTTCTGCCACAGCTCTCGATCAGTACACCTGTCCTAAAACACACTTAAATTATTTTGTGCCAAATCACATTTGAAGGATTTTTGCCGGAAAAGGACTGAATTCCTATTCTTTGTTTTATCATGACTGGTAATCCTATCTTAATAAGCTTATTGATTTGTTTTATTAATATCCCTGCATGAGCAGCATTAACATTCCTCAGCTGTTCATTATTCCACAGCAAGTGGCCAACAATTTCATTTTTTAATTTTTGTTAATAATCAACACATTGTACTTTTATCCATTTATAGTTGCATTTAATGTTGTGGAAGACCCATGAGACAAGTTAGTTCCTGTTATCATTTGCATTGTAACAGCTATAAAGAGCTGTTCCCTTGCCAGTTTCTCTTCCCCCCCCCCCCCCCCCCCCCCGTCACTTGAAGTTAAAGGGGCTGACTCGCCCTTCCCAGAATCCAGTTCGTTGTTTTTGTTTTGAAAGCACATGATCACTACCCCCCTTCAAAGAATCTCCACCTTAACGTGGTGGAGGGGTTTGGGTGTCCTGGTGATCCTGGGAGCTGTGTTGTCAGGTGCATTAGCCCCTGATGGGATCTCTCAAGGCAAATTGGTTCCAGGGAGGAGCCAGACAAAGAGTGATTCAAAACCCTGATGAAACAGCAAAAAAGGAACTGCAGCACCTTGTCTGGGAGCAAGAAACCAGGGCCTCCTCCTGGAGCCAGACCTGGGAGGGGAGCTTGCCGGTGAGCGTCTGGTGGCTGGGCCTTGGCCCATGGGGCCCGGCTGGGCACAGCCCGAAAAAATTACATGGAGCCGCTGCCGTGTGGGCCCACCACCCGCAAGGACAAGCACCGGGGTCGGGTGCGTGAGCCGGGTGGCAGGCAAAGGCGGAAGCCTGGGCGTGCTGATCCTCAGCAGCACAGACTAGTGATTGGGATGTGGAACGTCACTTCTCTGGTGGGGAAGGCGGAGCAGTACCAATTAGATATAGTTGGCCTCACCTCCACACATAGCACTGGTTGTGCAACCAAACTCCTGGAGAGGGGGTGGAATCTCTCCTTTTCCGGTGTTGCCCAGGGTGAGAGGTGCCGGGCAGGTGTGGGGATACTCACGAGCCCCTGGCTGAGTGCCGCTGTGTTGGAGTTCTCCCCAGAGAATGAGAGGGTCACCTCTATGGGACTGCAAGTTGTAGAGAGGAAAACTGTGACTGTTTGTGCTTATGCACCAAACAGCAGTGCAGAGTATTCAGCCTTCTTGGAATTGCTGGGCGGTGTCCTGTAAGGGGTGCCGACTGGGGACTCCATAGTTCTCCTGGGGGACTTCAACCCTCATGTGGGCAATGATGGAGAAACCTGGAGGGAGGTGATTGGGAGGAACGGCCTGCCTGATCTAAACCTGAGTGGTGTGTTGTTGTTGGACTTCTGTGCTCGTCATGGATTGGCCATAACAAACACCATGTTCGAGCATAAGGTGGTTCATAAATGTACCTGGGACCAGAACACCTTAGGCCAAAGATCGATGATCAACTTTGTGGTCGTATCATCAGATCTGCAGGCATAATGTCTTGGACACTCGGGTGAAGAGAGGAGCAGAGCTGTCAATCGATTACCACCTGGTGGTGAGTTGGATCAGAGGCTGGGGGAGGCTGCCAGACAGACCTGGTTAAACCCAAGCGTGTAGTGAGGATGAAGTGGGAACGTCTGGTGGAGTCCTCTGTTCGTGAGGTCTTCAATTCCCACCTCCGGAAGAGCTTTTCGTGCATCCCAGTGGAGGTTGGGAACATGAAATCCAAACGGACTGTGTTCAAAGCTTCCATAGTAGAGGCAGCTGGTAGGAGCTGCGGCAAAAAGGTCGTCAGTGCCTGTTGTGGTGGTAACCTAAGAACCAGCTGGTGGACACCGACAGTGAAGGAAGCCGTCAAGCAGAAAAAAGAGGCCTTTTGGGCTTGGCTGGCCCAGGGGTCCCTTGAGGCAGTAGGCAGGTACCGGGAGGTCAGAAGGGCTGCAGCTTCAGCAGTTGCTGAAGCAAAAACCTGGTTGTGGGAGGAGTTCAGGGAGGCCATGGAGAAAGTCTTTTTGTTGGCCTCAAGGAAGTTCTGGCAAACTGTTCAGCGACTCAGGAAAGGGACACAGGGCTTGCCTCAGGCTGTACACAGCCAGAGAAGAGAACTGCTGACCCGAACTGGGGATATTGTCGGGCAGTGGAAGGAGCACTTTGAGGAACTCCTGAATCCGTTCTACACGTCCTCCATGGAGGAGGAGTCTGAGGACTTGGGGGGAGGAAGCTTCACCCATATCTCTGACAAAGGTCGCTGAGACAGTTAAGAAACTCCGTGGTGGCAAGGTACCAAGGGTGGATGAGATTCACCCTAAGATGCTGAAGACTCTGGACATTGTTGGGCTGTCTTGGCTGACACGCCTCTTCAGTGTCGCGTGGAGGTCGGGTACAGTGCCTGTGGAGTGGCAGACCAGGGTGGTGATTCCTCTTTTCAAAAAGGGGGACCAGAGTGTGTGCTCCAATTATAAGGGTATCACACTGCTCAGCCTCCCTGGGAAAGTTTATTCCAGGGTGCTGGAAAGGAGGCTCCAACCAATCGTCGAACCACAGATTCAGGAGGAGCAATGTAGATTCCATCTTGGCCGTGGAACGGTGGACCAGATCTTTAGCCTAGCAGGGTTGTTTGGGGGGGGGCGGTTTCATGGGAGTATGACCAGCCAGTCTACATGTGTTTTGTAGATTTGGAAAAGGCTTATGACCCTGTCCCCCAGGGGCTCTTGTGGGGGGCACTGTGGGAGTACGGGGGTATTGTGGCCATTTCTATGAGCTATGTGGTCCTTGTACAACCAAAGTAAGAGCTGTGTCCAAATTCTTGGCAAACGTTCCCAGTGGGTGTTGAATTCCGCCAAGGCTGCCCCTTGTTGCCGATCCTGTTTCTGATGTTCATGGATGGGATCTCAAAGTGCAGCTGGGGTGAGGAGGGCATCCAGTTTGGGAACCTCAGAATTGAATCTCTGCTCTCTGCAGATGTGGTTATGTTGGATTTTTCAGAGCATGACCTTCAGCAAGCACTGGAACGGTTTGCAGCCAAGAGAGAAGCGGCTGGGAGGTGCTGACTCTCATCCAAGTCCGAGGCCATGGTTCTCTGCTGGAAAACGGTGGAGTGCTCCCTCCAGGTTGGGAGTGAGTTGCTGCCCCAAGTGAAGGAGCTCAAGTATCTCGGGGTCTTGTTCACGAGTGATAGCAAAATAGAGCATGAGATGGACAGGCGGATTGGGGTGGCATCAGCAGTAATGCAGGCATTGTACCAGTCTGTTGTGGTGAAGAGGGAGCTGAGCCAGAAGGCAAAGCTTTCAATTTACCAGTCACTCTACATTCCAGCCTTCATCTATGGTCATGAGCTTTGGGTCATGACCAAAGGGATGAGATCTTGGATACAGGCATCTGAAATGAGCTTTCTCTGTAGGGTGGGTGGGCTCACCCTTAGGGTGAGGAGCTCAGACATCCAGAGGGATCTCTGAGTTGAGCCACTGCTCCTTCATGTCGAAAGAAGTCAGCTGAAGTGGTTCGGGTATCTGATTAGGATGCCTCCTGGGCGTGACCAGGAGGCATCCTTATCAGATGCCCGAACCACCATGACCCGACTTCGGATAAACAGAAGAAAATGGATGGATGACCACTACCTGCAAGCTCTTTGTGCAGCAAAATCTCCATAGATTTAATGTTGGTGATCCCTTCAAAACCCATCTTGGGGATTCCCCCCCCCCCCCCCCAATCTACCTTGAAGCTTTGAACAAAATATACCTAATATTTTCTTTCCTTCACACCTGCAAGACTACCAAGGCCGGTTTGGCTCCATTACAACGGAATAACCATACAAAAAGTGAATGGTTAGGTCAAAAAAATTTAAAGTGTCAATACTTTGACCAAATACCTTCAGTTCCATGTTACAGTTTAAGATCTATGGCCTTGGATGTCTCTGAAATTGTTGCAGATTGTTTTTGGAATATCGCTAGCATCAAAAATGGTCACTTGGTCGAGAGGATTCTGGGAAGGATGAGCTGGCTCATTTAATAAGAAATTAACTGGAAGGCAGAAAGCCCCCAGTTTCCCAAAATGGCAAACTTTAATGAATATTATAAAGTGCTTATGGCAGGATTCTTGACATCAATGTTATAGAAAGCTTAATGTCTTAAAACAAGTACATTTAACCCTTTCGCCACTGCAGACCACTATTCCGGTCTCACTGCAGTAGGGAAACCCCTTCTAGAAAAAAGTTACACAGTGGTGAAAGGGTTAATCTAAACCTTGCAGCCAGGATGACTATCAGAGCTACTGTTATCAAACATTTAATAAACCTGTTTCTGCCCGTTTGGATTCGAGGATTTAATAGTGCAGGGGGTATACATTGATTTTAAACAGAGATTGGAGGCACTGTAGCTAGCTTAAAGTAAGATTCTACATTAGCGATGGGAAGCTTGTTGTTAGAAAGCTAGTGTTAACTCCTTGCGTAAGAGTTGAGTAACAAAATGTTGTCCAAGTACAAAACTAGACGGGCATACAGTAGTGTATACCTCTGTCAAGCCACATATCAACATCAAAATTGAGTTACTTGAACATAGGGTAATGCTAAAGCTGTACACCAAATTTCATCAAAATCCATTCACTAATTTTTGAGTTACGTTGGGAACAAAAAAATAATAATTCTGGGTCCACATGCATATCTAGATTTGCATCCAAAGCCAATTGTTGGCTCGTAGCTCACCTTTCCTCAAAATTGCATCAAAATGGGGCATCGTGGCTCAGGTGGATAAGGCGCCATACCATAAATCTGGGGACCCGGGTTCGATTCCGACCCAAGGTCATTTCCCAATCCCTCCCCGTTTCTCTCTCCCACTCGTTTCCTGTCTCTACACTGTCCTATCCAATAAAGGTGAAAAAAGCCCAAAAAAAATCTTTACAAAAAAAAATTGCATCAAAATACATTCACTACTTTTTGAGGTATATTGGGAACAGACAAACAAACAAAGGTGAAAACATCACCTTGTCCAACAAAGTTGTTGGTGGTAAGTTTTTGAGGAAAAGAAATATAGTACTGGGGTGATCTATTGGTGGACTTGGCTCCAGATGCGCATTTCAGTGGATTGAACAGGTCACTCAAAAAATACTTTATCAACAGAGGGGAATGTAGGAAAAAAATTGTTGTAGTTCAGTTACTCAAGTATTTTAATCAGGAACCATCACAGTTTCTGTAGCAGCTCATTGCAGGCAATCGCATGCATTTACATAAATTGTTTACCTGAAGGTAGCTCATCATGGAAAGGGATGAGTTCACAGACTTCCACTGGTTTATTCTTTCTTGTCTGATTAGTTTAGTAACAGCATGGCCTGTTTAAATGACAAAAGCAGAATGTTTTAAAGAGGATTGGATAAGGAAGTATTCTCAAAACAGATGTCAAAAGGGACTCTGTTCAGATTCTGTGGCACTAGTCAAAAGTGTTAACTTGAAGTGCTACTGTGAAGCAAAACGTAACCACTGCAGATTGATGAGTTTTATATTTATAGCTTTGAACTAAACCATGATTAAGCATTAAATTTTGGTTGCTGTCACCATTCAGTTATGTTCGCTGCTTATTCAGGCATTTTGTAAGCAAATATATTGAATGTAGCTGGAAAATCTTTATTGAATACGGCTGTTATAGTTGAAGAAAAGTGGTAATCTTTCATTGATTTGTCTTTTTTCCTGTTTAACAGAACTCAGAATTGTTTACTCTCACATATGGAGCCCTGGTCACACAGCTCTGTAAGGATTATGAGAACGATGAGGAAGTGAACAAGCAGCTTGATAAAATGTAGGTTTTGTATTCCATGTCCCTCACTCCATCTTTGTCTCTCTTTCTGTGTTTGGACCATATTTTCACATCTGGTTTTACCTTGGACTTTACATCGAAGTAGACATTCACTTCTCATATATTCCATGACGAAGTTTGCTTGAACGCAGTGGTATGAATGTTGTTCTCTCATTTTTCCATAAGCATACAAAATGTAGTGTCTCCCTGGGTTTGTTTAAGATATATTATTACGCGGCTTTGTTGAATACTCTATTCTGAATAATCAGTTACAGCATGCTGCAGTCTGTTATTTCTGAACAGCAGACTGCTGCTATGAATAACAGACCGTTGCTATGGATACACTTGTGATCATAAACTCTGGAGGAGTCCGTTCGTATCAGTCTGCAGAAAGAAGTCCTGTACGTTTTGTTGCTTTAATAATCAAATTAACATCAGCTCATTCGCAACACCCTGTGGCCAAAAAAAAATACTCCATCAGAAAACACCAGAGAAGATTTTCTAGTATTAATTTTAATGTTCATTTTAAAGTGGATTATAACAGTAAGTAGGCTAATCTTAAGAAGGCTACAGAGTTTACGTTGCGATGGACACAGTTCCAGCTATAGAATATTACTTACTATTTGTACTAGAAGCAGTAAAATTATTTTTCAATCAATATTTTGTCAAATTATTGATTTCTTTAGTAAATAGCCATGTAATAAGAAGGAGAATAAACGGTGAGGGTGTCATTATTGCGAAATAAACCCCTTCAGGGCGATTCAAGACACCTCAGCTTTGTGTCAGTGTACTGCCGCACCCTGTTGGAGTTTATTTCGTAATAATGACCAGCTCACTGTACATTATCCCTTATATATTGAGCCTCCTTTCTCTCTCTCTCTCTCTCTCTCTCTCTCTCTCTCTCTCTGTCTGTGGTTTGGTGGGGATGTGGGGTGTTGGTCTGCCTCAATGGTTGTTAACAGGAAAAGTGTGAACTGTACAACTATAGTCCTTTAGAGACCACCACCTACCCACTGCATGATGTAAAATGAATAGACCATCTGTGTGGCTACAGCCCTGTCCATTCAAATATATGTCTCAATCCTGCAGTACACTGACAAATTCCACTGCCCCTCTGAAAAGAATACCATTTAGTAAAATGTTGAAAATGATTTATCACTGTTGGTTATTTCTGTGATTTTTTTTTTTCTCTTTTGAGGTCATGGAATCTGTTAGGTTTTTGTTGTTGGGGGTGGGATATGAGTAATGAAATGCTCTTCATCTGCGACTCCACCTCTGATGACCAAATTAATGAATGAACGTATTCATAGTCTGCTATTAGTCTTTGTTAGAAGTACCTACTTAATCTCTAAGTAGCAGTAGTTACAAAATAACATTAATAGTAGTAGAAGAAATAATAATAAATTTGTCATTGTAGTAATAGTTTTTATAGCACTTTTGAGTTCAAAATGTCAGTGCTTTCCATATAAAAGATTAGATTGTGTGCACTGTTTGCATAATAAATTACATTAAAGTAATGTAAATTGCTAAGGAATTAACTACAAAACCTTAAAGTACTACAAATCATGCATGCAAGTTTACCTAACAAGATAAAACCCTACAACTGAGAATTATAGAGGTATGTTTTTAAGCTGGTTGTTAAAAAGGTTATTGAGCTAGTGTTCCTAATGTACACAGGAACACTTCCAGAGTTTAGAGATTATCTGAATGGGTTTTGCTCCTTCAGGAGATCAGCGGGATACACTGGAGCTAAACTAAGAGCCTTAAACATCATACATCAGTGTAGAAGCCAATAGTCTGAATACTGGGTACTGAATTCTGATAGTTTTATTGGTAAGGACACATGAGCACATTGTAATACTTTTATCTATAGCTTCTATGCCTGGCATTGTTAGACATTTGCAATATAATAGATGGGTCCAGCTCTTGCAATGTTCAAGTGGACACCATTTACTCACCGTATTAAAGGGGCTGGCTCACCCTTCCCAGAATCCTCTGCACCAAGTAGCAGGTCACCATTTTATATGCAAGCAATATTACAAAAACTACCTGGTGACCTCCCAGTCCATAAATCTTAAATTCTAACATGAAACTGAAGAGATTTTCTCAGAGTATCTCGATTTTAAATTCTTTCAACCAATCCATTCCATTTTCCTACGGTTATTTCTTTGTAATAGACCAGAACCGGCCTTGGCCATCTCGCATGCAGCTGCAAAGAAAATTAAAAAAAAAAAAATGCGTGTTTTGTTCCACACGTATATGAAGAAAAAGTTTGAGCTTGGTTTTGAAGAGCTCACAAACTGAATTTGTGGAGGTTTTGCTGCACAGATAGCTAACAGAAAGCAGTCATGTGCTTTCAAAGCAAAAACGATGAATTGGATTCTAGAAAGGGTGAGCCTCCCCCTTTTAAGAAAGCAGTTTTGTGAATTATGTAATGAGTACTGCAGTTTTTGTCTTATATCTATCTTAATTCATCTTGTATCCAGATAAATAGAAGGTATGAAGTAAATCTGACTCCTGGGCTAATTAAACAGCAATGTAATTTACCAACTGCAGGATGCTGTATGTGTCTGAACCACTGGATCCTGGTTCTCTTATTTGTTGAGCCAGCATTTGACATGGTCGTCACTTTATCTGATGTAGAGATTTACGTTTTTCACCTAGTCTTCAAGCGGGGCGGCACGGTGGTGTAGTGGTTAGCGCTGTCGCCTCACAGCAAGAAGGTCCGGGTTCGAGCCCCATGGCCGGCGAGGGCCTTTCTGTGCGGAGTTTGCATGTTCTCCCCGTGTCCGCGTGGGTTTCCTCCGGGTGCTCCGGTTTCCCCCACAGTCCAAAGACATGCAGGTTAGGTTAACTGGTGACTCTAAATTGACCGTAGGTGTGAATGTGAGTGTGAATGGTTGTCTGTGTCTATGTGTCAGCCCTGCGATGACCTGGCGACTTGTCCAGGGTGTACCCCGCCTTTCACCCGTAGTCAGCTGGGATAGGCTCCAGCTTGCCTGCGACCCTGTAGAAGGATAAAGCGGCTAGAGATAATGAGATGAGACCTAGTCTTCAAGCGTCCCTGATCTATATGATCAATGGCAAAACCACTCAGCAAACAGAAAATATTGTGCTAAAGAGCTTCTTTAAGCTTGTGTACATCTGTTGTGCTCATAATACTCATTTACATGATTGAACAAACAAGTCAGTGGTATTGAACTGTGGGTCTACTTTTGGCATAAGATGCATAGCAGAGTTGGGGAAAAAAAACATTATTTCATATAACTGTTTTTGAAATCCAAAATACTGTTATGTGCACCATCATCAGTACAGACTTTATCATGCAAGTTGAGAACACTGTGTGTTTTTTATATATAATGTGTGTGTGTCCGTCCGTCCGTCTCAGAAACTGGTCTCTCATTTGAGACATTATGGTCAAAAAATAAATTTTCTAATTTTACTTTTTTTTGCATTTACCTAACACTCAATGTTTCTTTTGTCATGTTTAAGAATAAAGATAGCATCTTGCTTTATCTGGCCTCCACTGTGGAAATGTTTTTGATTGCAATTCAAATGCTTTTGTAAAATTGATTTACATATAAAACCACATCATGAAGAATTGAAACCCCTCCTTCACAGATGAGTGAAAATATTGAATAAATGTCCTCTTTTTGATTGCTTGGGTTAAAAATGCCAAATTATGATGACTGAATTGATTATTCACTTAAATATGAATAATATGATACATTTTGGGTATTTGATATGGCGAAAGAGGACACAGTGGAAAAATCAAGAACATACCAGAAAGATGAGAATAACGGCGGTGGTAAAAGAACAGCGACTGTACCGGCTGAAGGTCGCGCGGGTCTCTGCTGCAGCGCGCGAGCAACGGGACATCACTACCGCACTGGACGGAGCGGGGGCGGGGTAAAATGACTGGTCGTAGATTCTATCAAAAGTTCGATCTAAATTGACCATGGGTGCAAAATATTGGCCAAAAATACACAAACATTATGAAATATGAAAGTAAGATGAAAAAGAAACATTCTATTGCCTTATACTGCAAGACTAAAACAAAATAAAACTGTCAACTCACCTTTTCAGTGATAACGCCCGAACAGATCACTCGTGTGACAAAGACCGTAAATGGAAGCACGATCAACTTCTAACTGTTGGAGTGGAAAATTCCATTCTACACGTGCAAATTGTTAATGTGTGTCCTTCCCCGCACACAAATAACACGCTACGGTAAAAAATAGACAACAACTCATTTTATAGCTCAGAAATTCATACAAGACCAGCTACCATCGTAACATTCTGTAAGAAACATATTCTATACTGAACTTTCAGCTTTCGTTTTAAAAAACAAACTCACAGATTTATAACTAAATTTTTATATGGTGTAGTGATTTTAAGTTACTACTTTTGGTGAGGTCGTGACCTTGACCCTGAGGCTTTCCGTTTAGATCAAAACACACGATCGTATTGGTTTTGGGTCTGCGGAAAATGGAGCTACAACGGTGATCAAATATTTTGCATGATGTTTTATTACGGTTATGATTATTCTGTGAGCGCACCAATCCTTAGGTGTTACAACTTTAAAATACAATTAGTGATAACTGTAGACTTTTCAGTGGACTACAACCTTTTTAAGGTAATGCGATGTCAACCATTTATCATGTCCCAGATCAAGCTGCCATTTTTCCACAAATTTGCAGAATTTTTGCCAAATTCTGAATATTCACATCAAAGATTTAGTTTTATCTGCATTATTTCTTTCATAAGTTTTATTTCAAATTAAAACCAACATCACCATTCAAAACCATATAGTTTATTGACCGTGAGTATATTTAGTGGGGTACCCCCACAGTACCTAGTTTCTGAGACAGACAGATATATGATGGATGTTTTAGGAGGACATTACTTATAGTATCAGAGTTACTTAGGGTGTACCGCTCTCGAAAGCGATTTGTCCCACTGGCCTGTGCTGACCCTGCACTTTTGTTCCAGTTCTGAGTGCATTTAAGTCATCACGGTACAGTTTTACTCACAGGCTACAATTCTCATTCATCAATAAGGTGAGAACCAGACCCATTATTAACCCAAATATTCTCCAGTGAATTGAAAAGTACACATTGGCATTCGAGTTCCATGCAGTTGTCGATCACGCTGTGCATGAGTCAAAATGAACTGTGCCCGAGTGCACCTCTTCCAAGTGGACCGCACCCAAGAGATACACACCATCTGTACCATGCTAATGATAACACGAGTCAAATGAACCAGACTTTGGGGGTGAAATGTGCTCAGGTGTGGAATGAATCGCCTATTGTGAGTGCACCTTTACTTACAGCTGCCCTTTGCCATGTGCCTCATGTACAGAACATTCTCAGTGCAGACATAAATACTAAGTACAAATTTGACTTTGAGTTAAATAGTAATACCATTTTATTGCAGAATTTGTTTTGACCATTAACCAAGTTTTGACCATATATGGAATTTGGTATATTGCAATAAACATCATATTAGGAGCCTTTCATGTATAGAAAATAAGTGAATTATCTTCAATAATTACAAATGAAAAATGTGCCATAAATGAGGTGTTGGCTTTTATAGCCACATTTTCACAATAATACAGCTTTCTTTTCTTTGTTATAAGGGGTTACAATATTGGAGTACGTCTCATCGAGGACTTCTTGGCTCGCTCCAGTGTTGGCAGGTGTCAGGATTTCCGGGAAACAGCCGATGTCATTGCAAAGGTATCAGAATTTCAGCCAGTTAGGGCTTGACAGCAATGCTTTTCCAAAATATGTTGGAGAATAGAAAGAACATCAGTATCAGTAACCATGGAAATGTGTAGGAAAGCAAGTGAGTAAAGTCTCCAATAGCTTGCGATCTAAGTGTTTATCCATTCTGTCTATTGTTTATTATTTCCTGAATCTTGGATGAAGAGAGAAACCGTTGCTTACCCTACCATAAATTCAACTGGCCTGCCATTTGTGATGAAGACACTTGAGATGCCTCAGTTCTGGTCTTTGTTGTCTTTACATCTGATGATGACCAGATGTACAGTTCTTTAGACGAATTGCAAAATATTGCACTCCAAAAACTTGTTAGTTCACACTGAAAGAATGACAGTGTTGTCGCACTCTCATCCCCATCCTGTTCTGCTTTTGCTTTCCACTGCGAGCCACGTTGTCAGATGTTAATCTACGGTTTGCTCAGAGCATTCTGGGCTCTTGATCAGAATACTGAACCTTTGAATCCTTTCACATTATATTGCTCCCTTGAGGAAGGTTCAAAAAGCAACTAGGTCAAGATTCCAAACTTAGCAATTAAAACCTCCATCTGAGTTACTTTGGTGTTAGTGGTTGTCTCTAGGTGTATAAATTTCATTAAAATTAAAAAGGCCTGTAAAATCATTGAACTGTCATTTTGGGGGTACTTCATGGGTTAAGGGTATTTCTGTTTCTCATGAACAGGTAGCCTTTAAGCTGTATCTGGGCATCACACCCAGTGTGACGAACTGGAGCCCTGCTGGAGATGAGTTCTCCCTCATCATGGAGAGTAATCCACTGGTGGACTTTGTGGAGCTTCCAGACAACCATAACACACTAATTTACTCCAACCTACTGTGTGGTGTGCTGAGAGGCGCTCTGGAGATGGTAAAGAGTTTCAATGTGTGCCATGTTAAAGATTTCGCTTGTGAAAATAAAAAATAATAATAATCAAAACACTGAAGAAATTGGGGATAGTGTTTGAAAACACTGATTTTATTGAACAGCTAACAATCAGTGCGTTTACATGCGCATCCAAATCGAGCTACTGTCGATAATCGAGCTAAGGGTGCCAGAGAAATCCAATCCTACATGCACACAAGGAAATCGAGCTATTGTGTGAGGTACATTGTGCACCCGAGCCACAGGTGGCGCTACACGCCCCATCGTGTTGGTACACTTCCGGTTGTCGTCATGAAGAAGAGCTATTCAAGAGTATAAAAGTTATCAGTTCCGTGTTCACAAGAAGAACGACGACGAGGACAGCAACATCGAGAGATATTATTTTTTATTTATATATATATTCTCAACTCCTTAAGCTGAATGAGCATGAACTCTATCTCCTCATTGCTCCAGAAGTGCACGTTTCTACTACTGTTGTCATGCCAACCGAGGCTGTTGTGTTTCACGCTTGTGGTCTCGTCACTCGTCACTTCCGGAAGGGGCAGTGCTGAAGTAAGTAGCTCGACTACGCAGCTCGATAGGGTTTACATGCACTAAGTAGCTCGGCTACAATCGCATAATCTAGGTCGCGTAGCTCGATTACGAGAAATCCAGTTTGGTTCGATTTCAGCCAAGCTAAGGTGTTTCCATGGCATTTAGAACTTCGATTTCAGTCGAGCTACGGCAGAAATTCGATTTTCTCTATGTGCATGTAAACGCACTGAATGACGGACCCATGGCTGAAATTTATATACAGCACAAGTGACTTGCATTTGAATAATTCACTGTGAGCAGCTAAAGACTAGACTAAAGACCAGACTAGACTAAAGACCAGACTAGACTGAAGTAACAGCTGGTGGTGCGTTATTTTAGTACACACGTATGTGATTTGGGATGAAACCAAAGTGAACTATAAATCCCATTATTTGTTCCCCAAACACTGAATAATCTCTCGGTAAAGTTCTTATGTGATCATCAAATCCTTGCATACTGCTATACAGAAAACTTCTCTCAGTAATGAGCACAGCTGATTTAGTTTGTGCTTTCATGACCTTAATTAATGAAGCAAATGAACTGTTCCAGCTCTGCTTTGGTTCAGCAACAGGTTCCAAAACTGATTTCAAAGATGGACACTGTGTGTGTCAAATGTTTCTCCGCTTATTAAGCATGCTCGCTAATTTATCACTTTATACTAACATTCTTTCACAGCCTACTGTGGAAAAATTGCAGTATAAACTCTTCTCTCCTCCGTGAGACAACTAAGTAAAGAATTAAACACTTCAGGAAAATATTCAGCAAAAGAGCAGTGATGCATGACTCGAACAATAGGGCCATTACCATCCTGAAGTTGATTATTTTCCAGAAGCAGCCCGTCCTGAAATTATGCCTTTGAGACCACAGAAATGTTCTCGTGTTAATTTTTTTTTAAAATTAAGCATCACCACCACATGCTTAATCCATTTGTAGCTGTGTTTTAATGTTGTGGAACTTGGACAGAATGTTAGTTGCTGTTTTATGCTTACTTAATAGTAGCTATAAACAGTCATTCCTTCACCGGTCTCTTTTTATGCCTCCGCCACCTTAAGGTGCAGGAGGCATTATGATTTCGGGTTGTCCGTCCATCTGTGCATGCGTCTGTCCGTCCCGAAACCTTGTGATCGTGATATCTCAAAGGCTAATGAAAGGAATTTCACCAAACTTTCACCATTTGTGCGCTTTGGGACAAACATGAACTGATTTAGATTTTGAGGTTAAAAGGTCACAGGTCAGGATTACTGTGAGGTCGATTGTCCATCCCCAAACTTTGTGAACACCATCTCAAAGACTAATGAAAGGAATTTCACCAAACGTTCACCATTTGTGCACTTTGGGACAAAGATGAAATGATTAGATTTTGAGATCAAAAGGTCTAAGGTCAAGGTCACTGTGAGGTCAAATGTCTGTTCGAAAACCTTGTGAACGCAGTATCTCAAAGGCTAATGAAAGGAATTTCACCAAACTTTCACCATTTGTGCATTTGGGGACAAACATGAACTGATTTAGATTTTGAGGTTAAAAGGTCACAGGTCAACATTACTGTGAGGTCAAATGTCCATCCCCAAACTTTGTGAACGCCATATCTCAAAGACTAATGAAAGGAATTTCACCAAACGTTCACCATTTGTGCACTTTGGGACAAACATGAACTGATTTAGATTTTGAGGTCAAGATTACTGTGAGGTCAAATGTCCATCCCCAAATCACAACTTAACAAGGCGTGTAGTCTACCAGGCGGAGGCATCCCCATCGACGCCGTTGGCGTCGAGTTCTATCTAGTTTTTTTTTTTTCCTCCTTCTTCCCTCTCTGTCAATTGAAATTATAAAACATCCAGGTTGTTTTGTTAGCAAAAAAAAAAAAAAAACCTCTGAAGCCCTCCATTTTGAACACCTTTACAGGTCAGAAAACTTAAAGCTACAGCTTTATGTCTGACTGTTATAAAAATGCTACATCTCGACACAATGCTGTCTCCTCACACAAAACCTCACCATATCAACACATCTGTCATCCAAGTCCCTGTGTAACTTATTATTGTAGAAACAATAACATATATTAGTATAAATGTGTGATTTGTTTTGCAATGAACCACTGATGTCATGTCACATAACAGGTGATGCCACAGAGAATGAATCAAAACCTTCTAACCAATCAGAAACGAGAATTCAGCAGCAGTGGTATAATGTATACTAAGGAATATTAAGGGTCTGATTGATGAGTACTAGCAGATATTGGGTCCTCTCAGTGAAAATCAGCTGTTAGTTGGAGAGACAGCAAAAGGCTCGTTACAACAAAAAAAATTGGTTTTTCTCTACTGCTTATCCATCAGGTTCGCAGGAAAGCTGGAGTCAGTCAGGCGAGTGGTGGGGTACACCCTGGGCAGATCACTAAACTACTGCAGGGTTAATACAAAGATGAACAATCATTCACATTCACAACTAGGGCCAATTTACAATAGCCAGTTGACCTAATCTGCATGTGTGTCTTTGGACTGTGGGAGGAAACCAGAGCACCCTGAGGAAACCCACGCAGGCACGGGGAGAATGTGCAAACGCCACACAGAAAGACCTTAGTCAGCTGCAAGGTTCAAACCCAGAACCTTATTGTTGTGAATCGACAGTGCCAACCACTGCGCTGCTGAAATTTGTAGACAATTTTCATGTGGGATTTTATTTTTTTATTTTTTTAAATCACTTGAAACATTCATAGACACTCATGAGTTAAAAATGAATAAAAAAAAAGAGAAAATTTTAGCCATTCTGGTCATTCTTAACGTTTTGGGCTTGTTTTTGCAGGTGCAAATGGCAGTGGATGTACGTTTTGCTCAAGACACACTAAGAGGAGACAATGTAACAGAAATCCGCATGAAGTTCATCAAGAGGATTGAAGAAAATCTGCCTGCCGGTGATGAATGAAGCTGCTGTGATGTGGCTGGAGAAGCTGAAAAGCACTGGATTACTGGATCTGAAAGACTTTGATCATTGAGTTTGGTCAGAGCCGAACGCCTACGGTTAAGCCAAAAAAAGAGCTGATCCTTTGTCTGGCATTTAAGAAGTACTCATCTTTTTGCTTTATGTACCATCACATTTTCCAAAAGGGTCTGTGATTTAATTAAAACATGAATCTCTTAAATGCCACCTTTCGACACTATTACTGACCTGTTCCAAATTTAATTTGGAAAGATGTTTAACTGGTGTAGTACTTTCTAAAGTTTAGTTTAATAAAGTAATTCCTTTATTCCAGAAAAAGCTTCCTTTATTCTTGCGTCATGGATTTGCTGATTTGAAAGAAGGACAAGGAAGGATGTACACGTTCGTTTTAAGTAGGCACAGATGTAGAGTGCATTCCCTGATAACTGATAACTTTATCTCCCCTGTTGGCCCCACTTTGGAAGGGTTTTCAGACTTTTGGAATTTGCATCTCATAGTTTGCCATAAAATATGTTTTAAAAGAAAGCAACATAAATTAAATCAAATAAAGGGCAGCATATGTTTCTTCTGCTTTCTTTCTCACATTTATTTGAAATCAGCATTTTATGTAAACTATGTGTCATGTTTGTTTGAGTTAATTTATGTATAAATAACAAAGATGAGAATGAATAAATTACTAACTCAATGTGAGTCGGGTCCTGGCCCGGTCCTTATTCTTCGTATGGTACTTGTCTTTTATTACGTCTGTGTTATGCTTATGTATGAACTTGAAAGAATTCAGACATTTTGATGTATTACATAGCCAAAAACATTTATACGTCTTATCGACTAGCAAAAACAAGTCTTGTCTTATTCATCTAAAAGCAACATGAAGAGAATGAGGCCCATGTGTAGTGAGAACAGAGCAGCACTGTAGCACTTTCCAGTGGAAGTTTTGTGTAAAGCGTAGCATTGTCTGTGTGGTGTGGGAGTGGTCCAGTAGCTGTGTAGAGAATGGAAGCTGTGTCTAGAGGAACTGGAATGCCTGTTGCTGGTACTTCCACATCTGTAATGAAGTGTTGTGCCGCTGTGCCTCTTCCGAGGTTATCAAGGGAGGGTCTTTACACATGACCTGTACTGCAGCTCAGGTTCAACACCAATGAGCTAATTTGTTACACGTGTTTATTCAAGCAACATGGAAGCAATCAACAGTTGCAAGTTCACCAGTGTGTGTGTAGTTCAGGTGTGTTTGGGGAGCCAATGTGTTTTAACAGGGTGAATTGAGGGGTGTGTAGACTGCTTTGTGTGTAGGGCGTAAAGGGTAGGCCATTCACTACCCTCAAAAAGGGCTCATTTCTCTAGTAGATTTTTGGAGGACTTGCTAATGGGCTTGCATCATTCGGGAGTCACCAGCAGTCTCATTTTCCAGTCTTTCTCACCTCATCAGTCAGGTAAGAAGTCTTGTCAAGTGGAAAGGAAATACTGAAACCATCAATTGTGCTGTATTTTTTTTTCTTCAAATAGCTATTCAACCTTTTTTTTTGCCTTTTTTTTAATCTCAACATTAGGACAGAATTGTGAAATTGTAATAAGTGGTATCCACTCAAGCAGAGGTTCTCAAGTTTTCCCTGATCTTTCCTGGAACTAGTTCAACTCATATGTTGTGTATGAATCAGAGTGAAATTGATACTTTTTGGTTTAGTTTCACAAGAAAAAAAAATTACTGGCTAAGTGCCGTATTTGACTGTACACACAATGTTTGTTTCACTTCCTGCAGTTGGATCAATTTAAGGTCGAGTCATGTTTGTTTGGAATCAGACCAGATGATGTTTTGGTCCTCCACATGAGTGTTTGTTTGCTCTGTTCTCACCTGCCTAAGCAGATCTTAACAAAGGGGAAAAACAGCAGGTTTGTTTCAAACGGAGTAAATGATGCACATGTAAAAGCACTCTTAAAGGAATTCTCCAGCGGATTTACTCTTAAACTTACACTACCGTTCAAAAGTTTGGGGTCACCCAGACAATTTTGTGTTTTCCATGAAAAGTCACACTTTTTTATTTACCACCGTAAGTTGTAAAATGAATAGAAAATATAGTCAAGACATTTTTCTGGCCATTTTGAGCATTTAATCGACCCCACAAATGTGATGCTCCAGAAACTCAATCTGCTCAAAGGAAGGTCAGTTTTATAGCTTCTCTAAAGAGCTAAACTGTTTTCAGCGGTGCTAACATGATTGTACAAGGGTTTTCTAATCATCCATTAGCCTTCTGAGGCAATGAGCAAACACATTGTACCATTAGAACACTGGAGTGAGAGTTGCTGGAAATGGGCCTCTATACACCTATGGAGATATTGCACCAAAAACCAGACGTTTGCAGCTAGAATAGTCATTTACCACATTAGCAATGTATAGAGTGGATTTCTGATTAGTTTAAAGTGATCTTCATTGAAAAGAACAGTGCTTTTCTTTCAAAAATAAGGACATTTCAAAGTGACCCCAAACTTTTGAACGGTAGTGTATGTCGAGTCAGACATTCATTTTCAGAGACCAAATCATGTTCCATAAAAATAAATTTTTATTAAAGTACCAGACGGGCCTCCCGCGGAAGTGACGTATGCGATGACATGGCTTAGTGGAACTCAGCTGTTTATATCCTCTGCTTTCATCGTGGTTTTGCTAGTAGAGTTTGAATGAATCATTGAATGAGATGCTTTCATTTCCCAACAAAGAACAGTGGATAAGCTTGTCTTCAAAGACAACTGTCTCTGTCTGGATTTCAACACTGACTGACTGGTTCATCTGTTTGCACAGCAATATCCCTCTTTCAGGTCAATTCACGTTCCGTGCACATAAACGAAATTAAAACTACCATGAAATAAAACTTCAGAAATTTCAAATGAGTGAGTTTCATGCAAAATGTTCTGAGCAATTCTCTTATCTGGAGTATAGTCGACTGTACCTGAACCTCAATCGAATGCTCTGTCTCTTGAGCCGTCGGTGATTGTTCTTTAACGTCGGTGTTTTCTGTGTTACCCATATTTTCTTCCAGTATACGCTGAACAGCCGACAATGCATCGGAATACCGATTACAATTCACCAGGTAAGACACCGATAATATACCAGGGATGGATCCAGACCGATGCATGTGCAGAAATATATGTGCACCACTTAGCATCGGTCATGGGGCATTTGTTTACCGCGAGCAGGCTACAAAGGCTACCACACTCAACCAACAGACCGGGCCGAGCCACGGTTGACTGCCCTGTTGGGAAAGGGCTCGGCATACTCTATGCCCCAGTATAAATCCATAGCGATCTGGTAAAATTAGTGAAAATATTTCTGCAAATGTGCATCTATCCCTGTATACTACAAGGAACCATGGTAGAACAAAGTCGAAAATAACCTCCCAGTGCTCTTGTCTCTGTTGCTGTTCAACACTGCATTAGCAGACTTTTGGAACTGAACGATGGGCAAATATTGTTGGCACAGGATCGTATTTTCTTTCTTTATACAGTGGTGCTTGAAAGTTTGTGAACCCTTTAGAATGTTCTATATTTCTGCATACAGTGCCTTGCAAAAGCATTCATACCCCTTGGACTTTTTCACATTTTTCCACCTTACAACCACAAACTTAAAAGTTTTTTATTGAGATTTTATGTGATAGACCAACACAGAGTAGCACATAATTGTGAAGTGAAATGAAAATGATAAATGGTCTTCAAAATTTTAAACAAATAAAAATCTGAAAAATGCGATGTGCATTAGTGTTCAGCCCCCCTGCGTCAATACTTTGTAGAGCCACCTTTTGCTGCAATTACAGCTGCAAGTCTTTTGTGGTATGTCTTTACCAGCTTTGCACATCTAGACACTGAAATTTTTGCCCATTCTTCTTTGCAAAATAGCTGAAGCTCAGCCAGATTGGATGGAGAGCGTCTGTGAACAGCAATTTTCAAGTCTTGCCACGGATGCTCGATGGGATTTAGGTCTGGACTTTGACTGGGCCATTCTAACACATGAATATTCTTTGATCTAAACCATTCCATTGTAGCTCTGGCTGTATGTTTAGGGTCATTGTCTTGCTGGAAGGTGAATCTCCTTCCCAGTCTCAAGTCTTTTGCAGCCTCCAACAGGTTTTCTTCCAGGATTACCCTGTATCAGACGTGGAAAAACCCGGGTGCAGAAAGTAAAAACCCTGCCACGTTTTTGCTCCAGCCAATTCAATGAACCAGCTGATCCTAATTACCACATCCCCTAAGCCAGGTTGATGAGCTAATTGGTGAAATCACCTGTGTTGAGAGCACAGGCAGAAGGAAAACCTAAGCAGGACTTTTACTTTGTCAATCCAGTTTTTCCACCTCTGCCCTGTATTTAGCTCCATCCATCTTCCCATCAACTCTGACCAGCTTCCCTGTCCCTGCTGAAGAAAAGCATCCCCATAGCATGATGCTGCCACCACCATGTTTCACAGTGGGGATGGTGTGTGCAGGGTGATAAGCAGTGTTAGTTTTCCGCCACACATAGCGCTTTGCATTTAGGCCAAAAAGTTCAACTTTGGTCTCATCTGACCAAAGCACCTTCTTCCACATGTTTGCTGTGTCCCCTACATGGCTTCTTATGCCTGTCTTTCAACAATGGCTTTCTTCTTGCCACTCTTCCAAAAAGGCCAGATTTGTGGAGTGTACGACTTATAGTTGTCCTGTGCACAGATTCTCCCACCTGAGCTGTGGATTTCTGCAGCTCCTCCAGAGTGATCATGGGCCTCTTGGCTGCTTCTCTGACCAGTGCTCTCCTTGCTCGCTCTGTCAGTTTAGGTGGACGGCCATGTCTTGGCAGGTTTGCAGTTCTGCCATACTTTTTCCATTTTTGAATGATTGAACAGTGCTTCTTGAGATGTTCAGAGCTTGGGATATTTTTTTATAATCTAACCCTGCTTTAAACTTCTCCAGAACTTTATCCCTGACCTGTCTGGTGAGTTCTTTGGTCTTCATGATGCTGTTTGTTCTTCAGTGTTCTCTAACAAATCACTGAGGCCTTCACAGAACAAGTGTATTTATGCTGAGAGTAAATTACACACAGTAGGACTCTATTAACTAATTCGATGAATTCTGAAGGCAGTTGATTGCACTGGATTGTATTTAGAGGTATCAGAGAACAGGGGGCTGAATACTAGGCAAGGCAAGTTTATATAGTGCATTTCATACACAGTGGCAGTTCAATGTGCTTTACAGAGGTAAAAGCAAAACAGTAAACAATAGAAAATAAAATTACATAAAATAAAGGAGGAAGAAGAGAGAAAAAAATAAGAATTAAACAATAGTAGAAATAAAATAATAAAATGAAGTAAAAGTTCAGTAAAAAAAAACAGCAGAATAAAATAGAATAAAAGTTAAGTAAAGTTTAAAACATGTAAAGATGATGATATTAGTATTGACGATACTAATGCACACCACATTTTCCATATTTTTATTTGTTTAAAATTTTGAAGACCATTTATCATTTTCGTTTCACTTCACAATTATGTGCTACTCTGTGTTGGTCTATCACATAAAATCTCAATAAAAAACTTAAGTTCGTGGTTGTAAGGTAGAAAAATGTGAACAAGTTCAAGGGGTATGAATACTTTTGCAAGGCACTGTAAATATGACCTAAAATTTAGTTTAAATGAGAAGCGTTATGTTTCGGGAAAGGAAAACATTGCATTCCAGCATAAGAACCTTATCCCATCTGTGAAACATGATGGTGGTAGTATTATGGTTTGGGCCTGTTTTGCTGCATCTGGGCCAGGACAGCTTGCCATCACTGATGGAACAATGAATTCTGAATTATACCAGTGACTTCTTCGAAAGGAAAATGTCAGGACATCTGTCCATGAACTTAATCTCAAGAGAAGGTGGGTCATGCAGGAAGACAATGACCCTAAGCACACAAGTTGTTCTACCAAAGAATGGTTAAAGAAGAATAAAGTTAATGTTTGGAATGGTCAAAGTCCTGACCTTAATCCAATGGAAATGTTGTGGAAGGACCTGAAGCGAGCAGTTCATGTGAGGAAACCCACCAACATCCCAGAGTTGAAGCTGTTCCATATGGAGGAATGGGCTAAAATTCCTCCCAGCTGATGTGCAGGACTGATCAACAGTTACCAGAAACGTGAAATCGCAATTATTGCTGCACAAGGGGGTCACACCAGATACTGAAAGCAAAGGGTCGCATACTTTTGCCACTCACAGATATGTAATATTGGATCATTTTCCTCAATAAATAAATGACCAAGTATAATATTTTTGTCTCCTTTGTTTAACTGGGTTCTCTTTATCTACTTTTAGGACTTGTGTGAAAATCTGATGTTTTAGGTCATATTTATGCAGAAATATAGAAAATTCTAAAGGGTTCACAAACTTTAAACACCACTGTAGGTCAAAGAAGAGTAGTCAGACTGGTTTTTGCTGACGGGAAGGGTACAGTAACTTAACCACTCTTGCCAACCACTGTGAACAGAGAAGCATCTCATGATACACTACACAGCAAACATTTAAGTAGATGGGCTATACCTGCAGAAGACCATCTCAGGTTCTAGTTCTGTCACAGGAATCTGAGTCTACAGTGAACACAGGCTCACCAAAACTTCTCCTGGACATTTTTCAGTCTTCAACTGTCCAGCGTTGGTCACATACCTGTCAACCCTCCCGTTTTTCCCGGGAAATCCCTTATTTTGACTTATTTCCCACTGTCTTCCCGTTTTTTTATTTTCCCGAAAATATCCCGTATTTTCACATTATATAAAAGGCCCGTATTTTCACAATATAAAAAAGTCGGTAGGTCCAGAATTCATGACGCGCCTCTGACAGGAGTTTACAGCAGGAAGTCGGGCCATGAATTCACGTCCCCGCCCTCTCAGGCATCAGTAATTACAGAACTACGTCCGGAGGCGAGGCTGAACAAGTGATTAGGTCCAGTGTTGCCAGATTGGGCGGTTTCCAGTGCATTTTGGCGGGTTTTGAACATATTTTGGGCTGGAAAACATCAGCAGTATCTGGCAACACTGATTAGGTCTGAGGTGAAGATGGCGATGCTAATAGCTAAGAAAAACATTAGCCTCTCTTTCTTTGATGATTTCAACAAGTGCGTGGCTGGAATGTTCCCAGACTCTTCCATCGCAAAGAAATTTTCCATGGGGAAAACGAAAGCCTCCCAAATAATCAAAGGTAAGCTACACATGTTTACATTAAGTATGTCCTGGCTAAGACCTCATAAATAGCCTAGTGTAAACTAATTGGTGTATTAACTGTTTTATCCACTTATTGTCTTTTATTTTCTATCTAAAACTTACCCATTTTAAATCACTCTTGGTTTAATATCTTATGTTACTCTTTATCTCTTTATTACTCTATCTATCTATCTATCTATCTATCTATCTATCTATCTATCTATCTATCTATCTATCTATCTATCTATCTATCTATCTAGTGTTCCGAGGCCATGACTATGGTAAAACCATAATAAATTGCAATGGAATTGAATTTGTTGACTGGTTATATAATGACCTTTCTTACAGGGAGTGCAGAATTATTAGGCAAATGAGTATGTTGACCACATTACCCTCTCTATGCATGTTGGCCTACTCCAAGCTGCATAGGCTTGAAAGCCTCCTACCAATTAAGCATACCAGGTGATGTGCATCTCTGTAATGAAAAGGGGTGTGGTCTAATGACATCAACACCCTATATCAGGTGTGCAAAATTATTAGGCAACTTCCTTTCCTTTGGCAAAATGGGTCAGAAGAGGGATTTGACAGACTCAGAAAAGTCAAAAATAGTGACATATATTGCAAAGGGATGGAGCACTCTTAAAATTGCCCAGCTTTTGAAGCATGACCATCGACCAATCAAGCGCTTCATTCAAAATAGTCAACAGGGTCGCAAGAAGCGCGTTGAAAAAAAAAAGGCGCAAACTAACTGCCCGTGAACTGAGGAAAGTCAAGCGTGAAGCTGCCAAGATGCCACTCGCCACCAGTTTTGCCATATTTCAGAGCTGCAACATCACTGGAGTGTCGAAAAGCACAAGGTGTGCAATACTCAGGGACACGGCTAAGGTAACAAAGGCTGAAAAACGACCACCACTGAACAAGACACACAAGATGAAATGTCAAGACTGGGCCAAGAAGTATCACAAGACTGATTTTTCTAAGGTCTTATGGACAGATGAAATGAGAGTGAGTCTTGATGGGCCAGATGGATGGGCTCGTGGCTGGATCAGCAAAGGGCAGAGAGCTCCAGTCCGACTCAGACGCCAGCAAGGTGGAGGTGGGGTACTGGTATGGGCTGGTATCATCAAAGATGAGCTTGTGGGACCTTTTCGGGTTGAGGATGGCGTCAAGCTCAACTCCCAGTCCTATTGTCAGTTTTTGGAAGACACCTTCTTCAAGCAGTGGTACAGGAAGAAGTCAGCATCCTTCAAGAAAAACATGATTTTCATGCAGGACAATGCTCCATCACACGCATCCAAGTACTCCACAGCATGGCTGGCCAGAAAGGGTCTAAAGGAAGAAAGATTAATGACGTGGCCTCCTTGTTCACCTGATCTGAACCCCATAGAAAACCTGTGGTCCCTCATCAAATGTGAGATCTACAAGGAGGGGAAACAGTACACATCTCTGAACAGTGTCTGGGAGGCTGTGGTTGCTGCTGCACGCAATGTTGATCGCAAACAGATCAAAACACTGACCGAATCCATGGATGGCAGGCTTTTGAGTGTCCTTGTAAAGAAAGGCGGCTATATTAGTCACTGATTTGTTTTGTTTTTTTTTGAATGCCAGCAATGTATATTAGTGAATGTTGAGTTGTTATATTGGTTTCCCTGGTGAAAATAAATGAGTGAAATGGGTATATGTTTGTTTTTTGTTAAGTTGCCTAATAATTATGCACAGTTATAGTCACCTGCACACACAGATATCCTCCTAAGATAGCTAAAACTAAGAAAGCCCTACTCCAACTTCCAAAAATACTCAGCTTTGATATTTATGAGTCTTTTGGGTTCATCAAGAACATAGTTGTTTTTCAATAATAAAACTAATCCTCAAAAATACAACTTGCCTAATAATTCTGCACTCCCTGTATTTTAACATAAGATACGTATTTTAGCCCTTAATTTGGGAAATAACTGGAATAAATGTATAGTTTATTCACAAATGCACTCTATAAATCATAAGCATATTGAGTTTGGGTCTTGGCTATCACCAACATGCACCAGAGTACAGGAAATCACAAATACTAGATAGAAAATTGCCCCCCATTCAACTACACACCCACTTTTGGTGAAGGGTACGACTTTCCGAAATTTTCCCTTATTTTGAGTTAAAAATCTGGGAAATATCCCTTTTTTTCAAACCTCAAAGTTGACAGGTATGGTTGGTAAATTTGTGCCCAGTGTATCCTCAAACTGAATTGATGTGAACATTAAATATATCGGTCAAGAGTTTTATACATTGCACTGCTGCCACACACAGTGGTGTAGTGGTTAGGCACTGTCGCCTCACAGCAAGAAGGTTCTGGGTTTAAGCCCAGTGGCCGACAGGGGTCTTTCTGTGTGGAGTTTGCATGTTCTCCCTGTGTCTGCGTGGGTTTCCTCCAGGTGCTCCAGTTTCCCCCACAGTCCAAAGACATGCAGGTTAGGTTAATTGGTGGCTCTAAATTGACCGTGAGTGTGAATGGTTGCCTGTCTCTATGTGTCAGCCATGCAATGATTTGGTGACTTGTCCAGGGTGTACCCCACCCCTCAACCATAGTCAGCTGGGATAGGCTTCAGCTTGCCCATGACCCTGCATAGGATAAGCGGTTATGGATAATGGATGGATGGACTGCTGCCACATGATTAGCTGATTAGATATAGCTGCATGAATGAGTAGGTATACACATGTTCCTAGTAAAGTCACCATTGAGTGTATGTATTTTGTGTCATAATTCATATATGATTGTCAGTGTGTTTTGTAGAAAGCAATTGAGGAGGAAAATTCATGGTGTTCAGGGAAGCAGATTTGGCTTTCTGTATCCTGAAGCTCATATGGTTGTGATTGTGTACTGTGTAAAAACGTTGATCATTCTTCTCTATGCTTTCACTTCTCTGGCTTATTGTTCTGCTCTAACCAGAAACACCACTGTCACTATAAACCAATGTGTCTTATTGAACCTGTAATTCATTCATCTTCAGGAACGTCTGGTCAGGGTGGATCCGGAGCCAGTCCCAGGGACACTGGGCGTGAGGTAGGAACACGCACTGGATGGGAGGCCAGTCCATTCCTGGAAACTATGCACCACACACATTGACACACTCATTTACACCAAAGGGCCAATTCACTACTGGCATGTTTTTTGCTTTGTTTTTTTTAGGTGGAAGGAAACTGGAGAACCAAAAGGAAACTCCCACAGACACAGAGAGAACATGTGAAACTCCACTCAAACAGTAACTGAGCTCAGGATTGAACCAGTGACCCTGGAGGGTGAGGCGGCAATGCTACATGCTGAACCTATAATGTCCTACACAAATATGTGGAGTCTGTGTAATAGTTGCTTGTCTATTGGGCCTTGGTTTAATTTGCTTTTTGGCCTCTTCATTCACATGTATATCGGAAAAATGCTGGAATTCCTGAGTTTGCATGACCCACTTTCTGTTGAATTGGCATTTTGGACTACTTTTGGTTCTTCCTCTTTGCCTTACAAAAGATTAACAGAACACCACACACACACACACACACACACACACACACACACACACATTCAGCATGAGAGTTAAGTCCATCAATATTTAATTTATGACACACGATTTGACTTCTTTCTAGACTCCTGTACATTTTTTTTTTGACAATTCTTGCAAAACGTGGCAAATGTAACAGACCTGAAACGATGCACACCAAACCACCTTAAGCTTCCAAAATGCTACCATGTGAATTTGATAGAAAACAAATGGAGAATGGCATGCTGAAACAATAAAGTTGTGTGGATGGCCTGATGCTGGCCCTCAGCTACTGAATCCCCCTCATCCCTTCTCTCTTTCTTACTCAGTCTACCCCTCTGGAACCACACTTTCAAGCTCTGCCAGGATGAAAGTATTGGCAGTATGAGAGATTGAGGGTGGAGGTGAAGAGGGAAAGAGCAAAGAAAGGCAGTGAATGTTTCAGAAATGCCTTATGGAGATATCGAAGTGATGATTTTGAAAGACCTGTCTCAGAAAAAGATCCATCGCATAACTGTCCTGTCAAATATTGTAGTTCTCTAGTGAGTCCTGACATGTTACTGAGTTTCTCGGGCCTTTCGGGTTATTTCGTCTTTTACAGAGATTTTGGGTTGGTATATTGTTTCTGTATGTGGCTTTTTTTTCTTTTTCTTTTTTTTCCATTTACTTTTACAGCATTTGACAGATTCCCTTAAAACAGTGTCTTTTACAGAACACTCTACATTAGAAAAGTTTACAGCTTCTTGACATACTTAGGAACTCATCTCATCTCATTATCTCTAGCCGCTTTATCCTGTTCTACAGGGTCGCAGGCAAGCTGGAGCCTATCCCAGCTGACTACGGGCGAAAGGCGGGGTACACCCTGGACAAGTCGCCAGGTCATCACAGGGCTGACACATAGACACAGACAACCATTCACACTCACATTCACACCTACGGTCAATTTAGAGTCACCAGTTAACCTAACCTGCATGTCTTTGGACTGGGGGGGAAACCGGAGCACCCGGAGGAAACCCACGCGGACACGGGGAGAACATGCAAACTCCACACAGAAAGGCCCTCGCCGGCCACGGGGCTCAAACCCGGACCTTCTTGCTGTGATGCGACAGCGCTAACCACTACACCACCGTGCCGCCCCTTATTATTATTATTATTATTACCTTGCCTGGGACAGAGTCCACCAGGGGGCAAGGCATTGTTTTCAGTCATGTTTCTTTGTTTGTTTTTGTTTATTTATGATATTACAGTAAAACAGCTGGACCAATCTTCATGAAACTTTCAGGATAGATGAGCATTGGTCTCAAATAGAACCTCCAAAATTTGGGGGGTCATCCGGTCAAGGTTTTTGTGGCTTCTGCTTCATATAGAGGTGGTAGCCACTATGTCATCATGCTGTAAGAGTGTGACAATTGTGCAGTACAGTGTGAGAGCAATACAGTGTGTTCTGATTGGCTGAGAGCAGTAAGCAGTGCAGTGTGTTCTGAGTGGCTGAGAGCAGCAGAGAATCAGAATCAGAACCATGTTTATTGGCCAAGTATGTTCACACACAAGGTCAAAATCAAGGTCACCAAAAAGGTCAAAATTGTTTTTTCGTGATATCTTCCTTCATCGTAAGTGCTACCAGGCGAGGTTTGTTTTGCCTGGCAACACGTTGTTGTTGTTATTATCACTTTAAAAGCTATTCTATAACATGTTCCAATAAGCCAATAAGACACTTTCCATATGAGTGTGCATCCCTCTGTTATTTTTCCCCCAGTTTGGTCTTGCCAGTTCACCAGCTCTTCCCTATCACATAACAGGTGGAAAGGATGAAGGCTAACGGACACATGATGCAAACCCTGCATTTTTCAAACTGCTGCTCATGCTGTGTCACAGCACAGCATAACACACTTGAAGGAAAGTACTAAGGATCTCCCGGGTGTCACTCTGGCCTAGGACTAGGTCACACAGATCGTGTCAGCATGTGTCAATGAGTCAATACGTTTTTACTTCTTCATAATTCATCATTTTCTGTAATATTACCATAAAAACTGGATGGACATTAATTTTATCACTTTGACTTCAGTGATGTGTCTGTGCAAGATTTTCCGTCACTATCAGCAGGAAAGCTTCTCGTTCCAGGAATTCAGAGAAACAGTGTTTTGGTCAGATTGTTGTGGGTTGTGATCATAGAGTTGAAATTTCAAGAGTGCAGAGTTGTCTATTATCCAGCCTGTGCCACCATGAAATTAGTTATTTGGACTGTACATTTGTCACTGACAGTTTGTCTTGTGCCTACCCTGAGTGACATAGAAGCTAAAAGTCCCTCAAAATTGCATTTTCAGAACTATGATGGTTCTTAGTTCCTGCAGTGTGGACACAAAAAAGAAGGAACTTCCCCCACAGTTCTAAGAAGTGTTGTAGTCAAGACCACCTAAACCAAAACCGAGACCAGAGTGCATTGAGACTAAGACAAGACCAAGGCTTTGAGGGGTTGAGACAAAGTTGAGATCAACGCCAAGGCAGGGCGAGACTGAGTCAAGACCAGAATCAGACCAGTGTGTGTGAAGGTGGGCAGGGAGGGGTGACAGCCATAAACAGTCACAAAAATTTAAAATTAGCCATGAGTCATGTTATTGGTTGCATTTGAAGCAGGAAGTTTTACATCCAATCACAATAATGATATTAATAACAAATAAATCAGACAATGCACAGGCAATTTAGTGAAATCCCCACAGTTGTGATCTTGATCAGTCTTGAAATAAAATCCTGAGTCCTCTATGTCTGAGACCGAGACAAAACAAAGTAAAAATGCAGTCAGTTCCTAGATGAGACCAAGATCTTCAAAAAAGTGGTCTCGAGACCAGTCTTGAGACCAAAACCGATCCCAACTACTAAGTACTACTAAGAAGTATGAAAAATTTCCTCTGGTCCAAAAGCACCTATTCATCAAGTGATTATATTTGGTGAAATACCTCCTACACATCATCGGCAGTTATTGAAAAGGCACACATGAAATATAATCATAAGTGTATTAAACTTGAACAAGATTGTTTTCTCAAACATTGATTTTTCAGAATGCCTGTATACAAACTAAACAAACCTTGTCCAGGCAAATGACATGAAAGGATAAACAGCAAAACAGTAACTTTTTTTGTAGTTTGAACAAAAGAGCTGGCTAATGGCAAGTACAGCTTTTCTGTTTACTATCCTTGCTATTACTATCCTTGCTATTCAGAAGAGACAGCAAGATTATGCAGTTGAAACGCAAATGATGCTTCCTATCAATCTTTGGATGAGCATGTTCCTATGTGTATGTGCAATAGTTTTATGTCTTCAGTGAGACCCTGGAGGGGAGAGCAAGGAGACTGGGGATGAGGGAGACTTGGGACAGTTTGTATTCCCATAAATTAATTCCAACCAATCAGGTTTTAGAGTAAGGGTGGTACGGTGGTGTAGTGGTTAGCGCTGTTACCTCACAGCAAAAAGGTTCTGGGTTTGAGCCCAGTGGCCGACGGGGGCCTTTCTGTATGGAGTTTGCATGTTTTCCCTGTCTGCATGTTTTTTTTTTTTGTTTTTTTTTTCCGGGTGCTCCGGTTTCCCCCAAAAACATGCAGGTTGGGTTAATTGGTGGCTCTAAATTGACCATGAGTGTGATATGGTTGTTTGTCTCTATGTGTCAGCCCTGTGATGATCTGGTGACTTGTCCAGGGTGTGTCCCACCTCTCGCCCATAGTCAGCTGGGATAGGCTCCAGCTGGCCTGCGACTCCACACAGGATAAGTGGTTACGGATAATGGATGGATGGATGGATGGAGGTTTTTGAGTACATCAGAAGTTAGATGTTGCCCCTTAGAGTAACTTACTTCCTTTGGAGCTACGAAGCTGGACACTGCAGCAAGGTCTGTGCAGTTAAATATTTTAGTCAACCAAAACTTGTATTTTCTACTTCGCAGTCCACCTCCATTCTATGGTGTAATGTACACTGGTGAATTTGGGATTTATTAGGAATTAAAGTGTGTAACCTAGAGTTACCATATGTAGCAGTGTTTCTCAACCACTGGGCCATGGCCATGGGCTGCAAACTGCCATCTAGTGGGCTGCGATATTTCCCCACCCCCAAGTTGAAGCTAATTTTTACTTGTAGTAGGGTACAATTGCTGGGCTGCATCTGACGTCACATCTGCCTCATTAAGCTATGGTCACACTACAGCTCGTGATGCTTTGTGATAGGTTATCGATGAAAATGAAGCGTTTTAGTGATGTATGGCGATATACACGTGAGCTAAAAGTTGTGGTCACACAGCAGGTGAACAATTGACTGTCACACCTTTGCACACTTGAGTCTGGCACAGCTCGAGCAGCTACGCTCACTCACGGAGCGCGTTGTGCATGCTCTTGGGACCCATTTGTTATGAGAAACACCTGATACTGAGCACAATCAGCATGCACAGATACAGACACTGTTTTCACAGAGGCTTTGCAAAGTATGATCATTGTCACTGTCATGTTTGTTTCTAGCAATGTTTATAACACTGTTTAAATACTTTGCTTTATGACTCTGCTTTCTGTTTTGCTTTCGTTTTTGTAAACATCACTCCTGCTAATAAACACTCTTCCTGCACTTAGATCCATCTACCACCATCTATGTTGTAGTGTCCTGATCCCCAGATCTTTAACCCAGCAACATATAAAAAGTTGTACGCTTCCATGCTCTTCTAGGTTTTCATCTGTTTGTCCATGTAGAACGATGTCTCCAGCACCAGGTAGTTTGAGATGTTGGGGAACTCAATGGATGGATAATTTTCCAACTCGTAGGGAAAATCCTTCTTTGTTAGCATGTAAGGATCTATCCCATTGAGTGGTTTCTATAGCCACTTATTTTGAGTGTACTTTTTAATAACTTAGTTGTTTGCTGTACACGAACATGGTAATTAGTTCTTGTGTTAATGGACCAGACTCCACTTTTGGATCATTAATCCCTTTTGACTGAGAATGCCCTGCGTACATGGTTTTATGTTAGCTTCTGGCACAGCCATATGTTTTAAATACAATACTTGCAGTTAAAAACAGGGGGGGGGGGTTTGTTCTATTTATTCAATTCCTGGGCTCCCATCTGTAACAGGGAGTGATGTTGCATCCCATTAATGCACTTTACAGTACAATAGATTATTAGATTCTAATAGAACAGAGAAGCCAAAATAATTGGGGATCTTTTTTAATGGGCCCCAACTCATTACAAGTATGAATAGGTTGGCCTTAAAGTAGAAAAGGTCGAGAATCCCTGATGTATAGTATTATTTATTCAACTTCAATTCTGGGGAAAACATTTAAGGATTTTTTTTTTCTTTTTTAAAATGACCAGATGGGGAGAGTTGGGACAGTTCGTGTTACAGGTTTTTTTTTTCTTGTGGTTTACAAATATAAAATTGTTTACATTTATTTGTTAACAATGTGGGTGTGTACCTGCATGATAATTAATCTTATTTCATTCCTTCTTGAGAATGGAACTGTTTTGTCTTAATAGTTAGAGAAGCAGCTTTGGGGCCAGAAGGTCAAAAAACCGATTCAATTCCCTGGACCAGCAGGAATGGCTGAAGTGCCCTTGAGCAAGGCACCTAACTCCCAACTGCTCCCCAGGCTGCTCTGGATATGTTATATGTTGCTCTGAATAAAAGTGTCTGCTAAATGCCTGTAATGTAATGGTCTTTTCAGGTTTGGCTAAACTGACATTTTTCGATAGCTTTACCAACATCATGTGTTCATACAGTTCATATATTACAGGTTTTGCAAATAAAAATTAAACATGTAGGCTTAGGTATTTTATTTTTGTTCCAAGTCTGCCAACATAATGTCTCATGTCTCCCTGCAAAAACTAATGGCAGAAAAAGTGAAGCCTGAAGGCCAGTGTATGTGACAAGCTGAGAAACTAATGTTGTAAATGTGGTAAATACTCTCGAATGCAATATGAATATGACGTTACCTGCAAAGAATTTCACACAATCTACAAAAGCTGAAAACTTGTCCCAAGTCTCACCGCGCTCCCCTAGTATAAGACTCAACCATGATTGCTTCATAATAATAATGCCAAGTTACTTGCACCTTTGTCTCCTAGTGGCCAAACAATTCACACCTCTCCACAATTACTTTGGTACAGAAACTGTATAAAACAGACAGCATAAGTAAAGCTTTCCTGACAGTAAAACACCATATACAACTGCCACAATAAAATTATAACATTTAAACCTAGTGGGCTAGGTTAAGAAAAACAAAATAAATTTAACAAGGATGTGTAGACTTTTTATATCGACTGTAACCGAATCCTTTTGCAATTTTGACGCAGTATACCTGTCTCAAACAGAACTATCTTCAGCTTTTAACCTTTTCTAAAAATAGCATGTTTCCTGAATTGTATTTCTTTATAATCAGTATTGAAAATTTGATGTTTTCAGGGTCACGTTTGACAATTCTCTGACACTGAAACCACAAGGTTACGAAATATAAGAGCATCCTTGTAATAATAATCATTTTTGAGATACTATTTGTTTAAGTTGGCTTGGCTCTGGTTTTAATTTTCTCCCACTCCATTCCTTTCTTTCCTTCATTTGTATATTTATATCAGTTTTTACCAATTCTTCTCCAGTTGGCTCTTGTGCACATCGATGTGTGTTAAATCCATGTAACTCCTAGAATTTTCTAATATGTCAATTTAAAATCTGATGGGGTTAAAATGCTGTTTTTATTATGGTTTAACCTAAAAGTCACACTGTACCTAAGACTCCATTATTCTTGGGTCATGCTTATAAACGCAGATGTATGTAAGTATTTATAAGGATCTCATGGGGAATATAGAAAATTATAATTCCTACTGAAAAGTAGGAATGCAGGAAGGCTGGGCTGCCCTAGACTAAAATCAAACCAGGCTCTTACTGTCAAGTTTGTATGCATAACTCAAAGATTGTGTTCCATTTGCACGGGATCACAGGATCGGGAGGTTTGTAGTGCTCTTGGCATCAGAAGCTCTGCCAATGCTTCTTTTTTCTCTATACAGTTTACATGCAAACATATATTGAGTGGTACTATGGTGCATTTAACTACTGGCATTTTCTCTTAAAGCAAGTATTGTCTCAATGAAACGTTTTCAGAAATGTGCTGCATTTTTAAAATGAGCACCCTTGGAAAGTTAAACATACATTGCAAACACAGTATTCCATCACCTAAACATGGCTTGCCAGTGATGTCATCGCAAGTGTGCTTATTTTTGACTACTACCCCACATAAAAGCTTACCATTATGTACTAAAACCAGAAGCCAACTGTATTTTTCATGACGAATAACCCAGACTGTGCCACACCAGTAAGCACTTAAATAAAACTTAAATAATGTTATGTATGACAAAGTCTCCATTCTTTCATAGAAATATAAACAGTTTTCATGGCTACAGTGGTTGATATGGAACACAGCAGGTATGTGTTTTCTAGTGCTTATTTGAAAAATCGCAATTAAATTATGTTAAATATCATTTCTGCCAAAAGAAAGAAATACCTTCCCCTTGTAGTTTATTTGCGATGCTCTGTGTGCTGGTCTGCTATGGGAGAGAATGTTCTGGAAAAGCGGATGGAGCTGTAGAGACCATAGTGGTTTCTGTCATGAAGAGCTGGAATGCTGAAACAGGCCCAGATGAATAAGTTATCATGGAAACAGAGTAAGTTGTGTACACATTGTATCCTACCCAATGAAAAGAAGCACAGTTCTCAAAGAAGTACTCTGCACGTAGGCATGCTTCCCCCGAGTGCTTTTTGGGAGTCTGAAATGCTGCTCTTTCCACAGATGTTGGTATATAATGATTTGGTTGGCATCATGAAAGTTTGATTCCTTTTTCTGTCTTGTCTAAGAGCTTACCCCTTGGGAAGAGGGATACTTAGCTTTAGTATCCATCCATCCATTATCTGTAGCCGCCTATCCTGTCAAGGGTCCCAGGCAAACTGGAGCCTATCCCAGCTGACTATGGGCGAGAGGCGGGGTACACCCTAGACAAGTCACTAGGTCATTGCAGGGCTAGCACATAGACAAACAACCATTAACACTCACATTCACACCTACGGTCAATTTAGAGCCACCAATTAGCCTAACCTGCATGCCTTTGGACTGTGGGGGAAACCGGAGCACCTGAAGGAAACCCACGCAGACACGAGGAGAGCATGCAAACTCCACACAGAAAGGCCCTTGTCAACCACTGGGCTCGAACCCAGGACCTTCTTGCTGTGAGATGACAGTGCTAACCACTACACCACCGTGCCACCCTATTCCAATAGTAATTATGTCCATTCACCAATATATGCCACTGTGCACAGAAAGATCCCATTCCAGTCAAGTAGGTTTATCTAAATTTACTACAAGCATCCCAGTGTCCACTTTCATAGGAAAAACTGTACCCCTGTACTCATTCATGCAATCAGCCAATTGTGTGGCAGCAAATCATGCAGATACTTGTCAAGAACTTCAGTTGATGTTCTAGATTTGCTGCCTCTCTCTTGTAAAAGGACTCATCATTGCCGGAGATGAGGCCCACCATAGCTGTGTCATCTGTGAACTTTAAAACTTTGATGAATGGGTCACTGGATGAGTAATCTTTTGTGTAAAGTGAAAACCATAGTGGGGAGAGAATGCAACCTTGAGGAGCACCTGTGCTGATGGTTAGAGTGTCAGGCTACGTTTACATTAGACCGTATCTGTCTCGTTTTCTTTGCGGATGCACTGTCCGTTTACATTAAACCGCCTGGAAACGCCGGGAAACGGGAATCCGCCAGGGTCCACGTATTCAATCCAGATCGTGTCAGCTCCAGTGCTGTGTAAACATTCAGAATACGCGGATACGCTGTGCTGAGCTCTAGCTGGCGTCTCATTGGACAACGTCACTGTGACATCCACCTTCCTGATTCGCTGGCGTTGGTCATGTGACGCGACTGCTGAAAAACGGCGCGGACTTCCGCCTTGTATCACCTTTCATTAAAGAGTATAAAAGTATGAAAATACTGCAAATACTGATGCAAATACTGCCCATTGTGTAGTTATGATAGTCTTTAGGCTTGCCATCCTTCCACTTGCAAGTGGTAAGTGATATGCACTGGGATCACACACACAGCGGCTCAGTCCCGAATCACAGCTTGTTCACTTCACTCGCGCGCTCTGTGAGCTGCGCAAGGCCGGAGTGCGCACCCTCCAGAGGGCACTCGCTGTTCAGGGCGGAGTGATTTGGAGCGCAGGATGCCTGCGGAGCCGAGCGTATCCGTGTATTGGTATTGCTGTGTGCACGCAAATCGTGTACTGGTGTTGCTGTGTGCACACTAATCGTTTTAAAAACGTTAATCTGATGATCCGCTGATACGGTCTAATGTAAACATGGGCTCAGACAGGTGATGATCTAGCCATACATACTGCCTCCTCTTTGACAGGAAATCAGTTATCCACTAACAGGTCAAGCTGTAAGAGCTCGTTGTGGTGTACTTTGGTGATTATAGGTGGAACCACAAACAAAATTCTGGCATATGTGTTTGTGGAGTCAAGGTGTTGGAAAGTGTAATGAAGACACAAGCTGAGAGCAGGGAACAGCCATATAGGTGAACTGTAGAGGGCCAGGAGAAGTTTTGTCACTGAAGTTATTTCAAATTGCTTCACCACCGAGGTCAGTAATAATGTCTTTCTTGGGGATCACAATTATGGTAAAAACTTTATACCAATCAGGAACTCTACAGGACTGAAGTGATTCATTGAAGATATCTATGAAAATTGGAGCTGGTCTGTGCAGTTGTTTAAGGTGCCAGGAGAGACGCTGCTTTCCTTGTATTTAGGATTGTTTTTTCACTTTTGTTAACTTGCTCTGAAGTGATAGTGATTGGAGAGGTGTGAAGTAGGTGTAGGTGGTGTAGTGGTTAGCACTGAAGAAGAAGAAGAAGAAGAAGAAGAAGCCTTTATTTGTCACATGCACACTCAAGCACAGTGAAATTCATCCTCTGCATTTAACCCATCTGAAGCAGTGAACACATGCGTGCACACACACAAATGAGCAGTGAGCACACACACATACCCAGAGCAGTGGGCAGCTATGCTACAGTACCCAGGGAGCAGTTGGGGGTTAGGTGCCTTGCTCAAGGGCACTTCAGCCCAAGGCCACCCCATGTTAACGTAACCGCATGTCTTTGAACTGTGGGGCAAATCGGAGCACCTGGAGGGAACCCATGCAGACACGGGCAGAACATGCAAACTCCACACAGAAAGGCCCCCGTCAGCTGCTGGGCTCAAACCCAGAACCTTCTTGCTGTGAGGCGACAGTGTTAACCACTACACCACCATTGTCACCTCACAGCAAGAAGGTTCCTGGTTCGAATCTCATGATGGGGTCAACAGGGGCCTTTCTGTGTGAAGTTTACATGGAGTCTGCGTGGATTTCTTCCCACTTCAAAGACATGCAGATTAGGTAAAAATTGTTTAACTTGTTGTATGTCGCTCTGGAAAAGTGTATAGTTATAGGTATGTGTATATATATGCATGACATAAGTATCTGTATATATGATTTGATTTGGTCGATATTATACCATGTTGGTATGTCTTGGTATGTTGGTATGTTTTCTTTTTGTTTGTTACTTTTGTTACTTTTGTATATATAGTTTATTATGGCGGAAAGTGACGTTTGATTAGCGGTGGTATAGAGGGTTAGGATTTGATAAGTTATTTACTTCTTCCTAATCCTTTCTGAACATTATTATGCTACTGCCTTGTGGCTACGCTATTCTGTTTGTTTATGATGATGTTTTGATTATTGCATTTTTTATTAATATTTTTAAAATATCTTCTTTACTGCTTTCGGAACAAAGTAATCAATCAATCAATCAATCAATCAATCAATCAATCAATAAGAGCGTCTGCTAAATGCCTCTAATGTAATGACCATAATACATGTTTCCGCTGTGTGATAGTCCATCCCAGATGCCTCCAAGCCCAGTGAAGTTGACAGTGCTTCACAACACAGTTAACATAAAGCTTCCTTTTTGCACAGTAAAGTTTTAACTGGCATTTGTGGATGTAACTCTGTATTGTAGTGCTTGACAAAGTTTTGCCAAAGTAGTCCCAAGCCTGTGTGATTTACAGTGGTGCTTGAAAGTTTGTGAACCCTTTCGGATTTTCTATATTTCTGCATAAATATGGCCTAAAACATTATCAGATTTTCACACAAGTCCTAAAAGTAGATAAAGAGAACCCAGTTAAACAAATGAGACAAAAATATTATACTTGGTCATTTATTTATTGAGGAAAATGATCCAATATTACATATCTGTGAGTGGCAAAAGTATGTGAACCTTTGCTTTCAGTATCTGGTGTGACCCCCTTGTGCAGCAATAACTGCAACTAAACATTTCTGATAACTGTTGATCAGTCCTGCACACCGGCTTGGAGGAATTTTAGCCCATTCCTCCATACAGAACACCTTCAACTTTGGGATGTTGGTGGGTTTCCTCACATGAACTGCTCGCTTCAGGTCCTTCCACAAAAATTCAATTGGATTAAGGTCAGGACTTTGACTTGGCCATTCCAAAACATTAACTTTATTCTTCTTTAACCACTCTTTGGTAGAACGACTTGTGCGCTTAGGCTCATTGTCTTGTTGCATGACCCACCTTCTCTTGAGATTCAGTTCATGGACATTTTCCTTTAGAATTTACTGGTGTAATTCAGAATTCATTGTTCCATCAATGATGGCAAGCCATCCTGGCCTAGATGCAGCAAAACAGGCCCAAATCAGGATATTAACATCACCATGTTTCACCGATTGGATAAGGTTCTTATGCTGGAATGCAGTGTTTTCCTTTCTCCAAACATAACGCTTCTCATTTATACCAAAAAGTTCTATTTTGGTCTCATCCGTCCACAAAACATTTTTCCAATAGCCTTCTGGCTCGTCCATGTGATGCTTAGCAAACTGCAGATGAGCAACAATGTTCTTTTTGGAGAGCAGTGGCTTTCTTCTTGCAACCCTGCCATGCATACCATTGTTGTTCAGTGTTCTCCTGATGGTGAACTCATGAACATTAATATTAGCCAATGTGAGAGAGGCCTTCAGTTGCTTAGAAGTTACCCTGTGGTCCTTTGTGACCTCGCCGACTATTACACACCTTGCTCTTGGAGTGATCTTTGTTGGTCGACCACTCCTGGGAAGGGTAACAATGGTCTTGAATTTCCTCCATTTGTACATAATCTGTCTGACTGTGGATTGGTGGAGTCCAAACTCTTTAGAGATGGTTTTGTAACCTTTTCCAGCCTGATGAGCATCAACAACGCTTTTTCTGAGGTCCTCAGAAATCTCCTTTGTTCGTGCCATGATTCACTTCCACAAACATGTGTTGTGAAGATCAGACTTTGATAGATCCCGGTTCTTTTTGATTGATTGATTGATTGATTGATTGATTGATTGATTGATTGATTGATTGATTCCGAACAGTAAAGAAGATATAAAAACAAACCAAAAAACCAACAAAAAATAAAAATAAAAAATGCAATCATCAAAACATCATCATAAACAAACAGAATAGCGTAGCCACAAGGCAATAACATAATAATGTTCGGAAAGGATTAGGAAGAAGTAAATAACTTATCAAATCCTAACCCTCTATACCACCGTTAATCAAACGTCACTTTCCACCATAATAAACTATATATACAAAAGAAAGCAAAATCAACAAAACAAATAAAACAGGGTGCCCACTCACACCTGATTGTTATCCTATTGATTGAAAACACCTGACTCTAATTTCACCTTCAAATTAACTGCTAATCCTAGAGGTTCACATACTTTTGCCACTCACAGATATGTAATATTGGATCATTTTCCTCAATAAATAAATGACCAAGTATAATATTTTGTCTCATTTGTTTAACTGGGTTCTCTTTATCTACTTTTAGGACTTGTGTGAAAATCTGATGATGTTTTAGGTCATATTTATGCAGAAATATAGAAAATTCTAAAGGGTTCACAAACTTTCAAGCACCACTGTATATCAGCTATAGATTTATGACACTTCTTGATACAGTGCCCGCTGAGGGCTTGCTGTTTAGCTTAGACCTGCGCCCTTGCCCTTTACACACCAAAATTCCTCCAGATTCCTTGAATCATTTAATGATGATATGCACTGTAGAGGGTGAAATATCCAAATCCCTTTCTATCTTTCTTTGAGGAGCATTGTTTTTAAACATTTTGATAATTTTCTCATGGATTTGTTGACAAACTTGAGATCCTGGGCCCATCTTTGCTCCTCAGACTAGGCCTTTCCTGAATACATATTTTGTACCAAATCATGATTACAATCACCCGTTGACATCACCTGTTTCAAAGCACATCATGAATAAAACCTTTAATTGTTTTACCTCATTTCTAGCCCAAAATTGCCCCATCCCAACTTTTTGGAATGTGCTGCAGGCCTCAAACATAGAAATGGATGTAGGGGAGAGCGGGGTAAGATGAGCCACTTTTTACATTTTTCATCATAACTACATGTTAAAGCCATTTTTGCTTCCAGTCTACACACCATACCAAATTTCAAAGTGTACTGTTACTATCTGAGCAAAAAACAATTGATAAGCTCTTATGGTTAGAGTGATATTACCTCTTGAAAAAAAAATGTCAAGTGGCTCAACTTACCCCATGCACGGGGTAAGATGAGCCACTGTGTGGGGTAAACTGAGCCAACACAAAACATGTTAGGTTAACAAAGTAAACAACTTTTATTATTAGAAATGCAATCAATGAATCAAGTCAAGTCAATCAAGTGGGGGATAGGGCCGTTGCATAGAGAAGGGGAGATGAAGAGAGAGGTGATAGAACGAGATGGGATAGGGAGGGATAGATAGATGGATAGAGAGAGAGATATGCGTAGATAGATAGAAAGAGGGATGGTTAGAGAGGGAATAAGAGATATACTATATTATAGAAATTACTAAAACAGTAGAGCAGTGCCAAAAAATCTTATTTCTTTCAGTAGGTTAAAACATTGCTAAAACATGCAGCAATCATTCCATCAATCATTTCATCATTATTCAATGTTCCAAGCGTTCAAATTGCAAGGGAACACCATTTGCCTCTCCCTCCGTGCTGTCCCCCCAACAGTAAAGGGGCGGGGCAATTTTTTCACAATATCCTGTCTTGACAGGACAGCCTTATCTTTCTCTTTGAAGACAAAGGTTGGCTTTCTTGCAGAGCCATGGCATGACCGGCTTCTTTTGAGAAATCTTGCCTCTATTTCGAAGACATCCAATTTGATTATCTGGCCAATGAAGAAATGCACTTTCACCAACTTGGTATAACCTGTCTCTACCTCTCCATTCTTTATCTTTTCAATGAACCTAGTCAGAGTCATCCTGTCCAAATGCATATCCCTCGCCACAGCCCGAATAGGCCTGCCTTTCCTGACTTCCTCTGCGGCTCTCTCCAAAACTGCACGGGACTGTGCGGCCCTGTCTGTTTTTCTTTTGTATGAGTGTGGCATCATGCACACCTGTAATAACAGAGGGCATTATTTTATTTATTAAAAACGTTTTAAACATATTATTTATATTAACATGTTATTTATTTGTTTGTTTATTTGTTGTTGTTGTCATATATGACCAGCAAATGTGAAAACTTAAGTGTCATCCATATTGGGTAAGCTCAGCCACCAATGGGGTAAGTTGAGCCAGTGGCTCAACTTGCCCCACATCTAATGGCTCATCTTACCCCATGGCCACCATTTTGTAGAAAAATGCTAATAAAGGGGATTAGGCTAATCAAAATTATTTTTATTAGCATTCATATCATAGCTTAGAAAGCCACTAACTTAACCCTAATGTGTCTAAATATTATTCTACTTTTGTCTTCTCTAAATCACCTTCACTGTGGACAAACATGGAATTGACTTAGAAAGCACAAAAACACATTTTTATAAATATCTCCCTCACCTAGTTTGACATGTGGTGCTCCTCTCCACAAGTGTAAGTAAATGGTCCCGCCCCCCTTTGAATGTGGTCACATGGTCACATTTGTTTACTGTTTCTTAGAAACAGGGGGTGGCTCATCTTACCCTCTGGCTCATCTTACCCCGCTCTCCCCTACAGTACATTAAAAAAATCAAATGAAGTTGACCAGACAAAACATGTAATATCTTGGGTTCATCCTGTCTGCAATGAAATACAAGTCAAAGTAAATTTAGAAAATTGCTGTTTTCTTTTTTATTTGCATTTTCCATACCATCCTAACTTAATTTGGCGTCGTAAAACAAACTTGAGCTGTGTAGGAGTCTGCCATGCACATCATAATTGCAAGAGGAAGCTGTGAAGACCCAAGATCACTGGGAATTATTAACATATCCTGGAACCATATGACTGTTCTTTTGTTGTGCAATTGTGAAAAGATATATTTGTGTAAATGATGACAGTTGAAAGAAGAGATATTCTGACCTTCAGCACAGAGTTGGCAATTGGCAGTATAAAAATACAGCATGCTGGCCTCATTAGCACCATGTGTTCAGCAGAAATCCTGCTGGATCACCACACTAGTTGTTATGTCTGGGTCATTATTGGAGCTTAGAATTTATTTCTAATTGAAAAAAGGCACATGCAGGATTAATACTCAAAGAGTTTCTTTCAGCACCTGAGATGAAGTGAAGAAAACACATGTATATCACAAGGCTTTCTCACACGCACGCACGCATACTTGAATATTGGGCACAGAGCAGTACTGTACACCATTAAACAAATTCAGATGCCAGAACAATGTTCATGTTATATTATTTATACAAGGTATGGACTATTACACTCAATAGAACTACTGCACTGAATGGAAACACACATTTATATATAGATATATTCAAATAAATCTATATTTGAATGTTCATAAAGCTATTGAGAAAGAATGTTTGATTCTGGGTTTTGGCAGTAAAGACCATGTTTTGATTAACCTTCTTAATCCCTGACCTTTATGATAACTGAGAACAAGAATCAAAGTGTTCAGTTGGTGGAAACTCAAGTTTTAAAATGTTATGTTTCCATGGTGTAATGTCAACACTGTAGGCTTTAACCCAGTGATCCGAGTTTGAATCTTGGTCGAAGCTAGAAAGTTTCTGCTCAATGTATGTGCACTTCCTTAGTCCCTGACCTTTGTGATAACTGAGAACAAGAAGATATTGATCATCTCATCTCATTATCTCTAGCCGCTTTATCCTGTTCTACAGGGTCGCAGGCAAGCTGGAGCCTATCCTAGCTGACTACGGGCAAAAGGCGGGGTACACCCTGGACAAGTCGCCAGGTCATCACAGGGCTGACACATAGACACAGACAACCATTCACACCTACAGTCAATTTAGAGTCACCAGTTGACCTAACCTGCATGTCTTTGGACTGTGGGGGAAACCAGAGCACCCGGAGGAAACCCACGCGGACACGGGGAGAACATGCAAACTCCGCACAGAAAGGCCCTCGCCGGCCACGGGGCTCGAACCCGGACCTTCTTGCTGTGAGACGACAGCGCTAACCACTACACCACCGTGCCGCCTGATATTGATCAGGATATGGTAATGTTAACTGAATGGAAACTATAAATCTTTGAAATATTTTATAATAATTAGCTCTCTACACTCTGAATTCAGTAATCTGATTTCAAATCTCAGTGGAATTTCCAACATCTTTCTTCTAGGTTCCTTAGACTGAAGATCTTCAAGTCTCTGGTTTGATCCAGAAGAACGGTTTGAAGTGTCTTGTTCCATGGTGTAATGGTTAACCCTTTGCACAATCCAGTTATCAGGTAAAATCTTGGTGGAACCTGCAAAGTCCCTGCTTAAGTTTCTTTGTTATTGTAGCAAGTGAAAAGCATCTCCTCCTTGCTTCATATGAAGACGAGTATGCCAGAATCTAGTCAAGATGAATATGGACCAATGTTTTTAGAGTCATATAATAAAGCTGTCTTTCTTTGGCTGAAGTAGTATAGTGGGGTGAGTGCTAGACTGAAAATTGAAAGACTCCTTGTTCAATTCTGGGTTTTGGCAGTGAAGGCAATGTTTTAGTCAATTACCTTTGTGATAACTGAGCGCAATAAAAATATCAGTCAGTATACGCTAATTTTGAGTTGGTGGAAACTCACATTTCAAAGTTGTGGTTGTGGTTCCACGGACTTCGGAGCACTCTGGACTTTGACTCCAGTGATCAAAGTTCAAATTTCACTGGAACCTCCAAAGCCTTTACTCAAAGTTCTTTACTGTTGTAGCAAGTTAAAAAAAAAAAAGTCAAGACGAATATGAACCAATTTTCCTTTTCGTACTCTAAAGCTCTTTTTTTTTTTGAATTGGCCAAAATAGCTCAGTTGGGACCATGCTATACTGATCCTCCAAATATTCCTTGTTTCGATCCCAGGTTTTGGCAGTGACTGCCAAATTTTAGTCTCTTAACTTTGAGATAACTGAAAATGTTCTACTGGACAGTACACGCTAATGTTCAGTGGGTTGAAACTAAGCTTTCAAACTGTTATTAAACTGTTAGTTATTTGACAGTGTTGGAATTTTGCTCCAGCTATTTTTTTGTGCTCACACCATGTTGTAAAAACACCATGAAATCAGAATATTTCAGTTTTCTATGGATTGACTATAACCAGGTGGAGCACATTGTCTCTGTTGTGCCTGTTTTTCCAGACACATGTTAAGGTTTCATTTGGTCTGAATAGCTGGCCTTTGGTCATTATATTCACTTCCAAAATTTAACACAGCAGGCTTTTGTGATATTCTGCATTTGTTTGATTTGTTTATGGCACTGGTGCCAGCCACAAATAGATCCGACTCACCAATCAAGGGCCTACATTAAGTTACATAGAAAGAAACAGTTGGTGCTTTATTCAAAGCTATAGCAGTGTGATTATCAACAGCAATTTAGCCATTTTTACAGCAATTAAACTAATTCTGGACCAATAATGCATTCCATATTCCAGAGTACATCTCTTATTTCTGGTATTATGCTTTGCTGTTATGAATGTGTGTATCTGTGTGTTTCTTCATTCATATTACTGTTGCTACATATTACAATGGTGCAGATGATCAGTAGTTTTACCTAAAGTTAAATCCACATCAGTACATAAAATGTGTGTTAACAAATTTCTTAATGCTCATGTCTCATCTCGTTATCTCTAGCCGCTTTATCCTTCTACAGGGTCGCAGGCAAGCTGGAGCCTATCCCAGCTGACTACGGGCGAAAGGCGGGGTACACCCTGGACAAGTCACCAGGTCATCACAGGGCTGACACATAGACACAGACAACCATTCACACTCACATTCACACCTACGGTCAATTTAGAGTCACCAGTTAACCTAACCTGCATGTCTTTGGACTGTGGGGGAAACCGGAGCACCTGGAGGAAACCCACGCGGACACGGGGAGAACATGCAAACTCCACACAGAAAGGCCTTCGCCGGCCACAGGGCTCGAACCCGGACCTTCTTGCTGTGAGGCGACAGCGCTAACCACTACACCATCATGCCGCCTAATGCTCATGTGCTATTAAAAAAATCAATAATAATATCAGGAATGGTGGCATGATGGTGCAGCAGGCACAGATGACAGATTTCTTATTAAGTTTCTTATTAAGTTCCTTTCAATCAGTTGCAACTAGGGTTCAAGTTTTCCTAATGTCTTCCACAACTTTAAATATTAAAGGTGAAATATTATACCCCCTTTCCACAAGTTAACACAGTTCTCTGAGATCTTAATGAAATGTCTGTAACATGCTTTGGTCAAAATACCACAAGGATAAAGCACCACAGCTCCCTTTTCTCACCCTGTCTGAACAGACCTGTTCAAAACGGCTGATTTGAGTGCCTGTTCCTTTAAATAATAATAAGCCACTGCTCAGCCCACCCCCTCTTCCTCCAGCCAATCCACTGATCTCTATGTAAAACTCTCGATGGCTCATAGGCTCGTCAGAGTGAAGCCATCTGGCCGCCATCTTACCACTCACATGAGGGAGCAGAATGGTCATTTAGGCTACCTGAAGCTACACAAAACTGGACAAGTTATTAATGTAGTTGGTGAGAAAAATTACAAGAAAAATACCTGCATGTGCAGCAGTAAACTGTACAAACCATCATGTCAAATGTTGTGGACAGACATTTCACCTGTGAGTATTGATAGGGTGTGATCATTTTTACACGTGTGTGCACAGTGCCATTTGCATGGACCCCCTATAGCATTTTATGAAGGTTTGCAAGAGTGAAAGAAAAAAAATAAACAGAAAATCTGCTTCATCGTCTTGTCTGTTTTTGTTGAAAATCTGACACTGATATCTGGGATGAACACTGTGACTGTGTCAGATTTTCAATGGAAACGTCCCAAACTAGATCAAAGCCTAAATCTAGACATGTTTGATAGTGAATGAGAGAGCTCAAGCTCAACGGCTCAAATTCAAAAAGAACTAGAAAAGCACTCAGAGAGCGCAGATCTCCGCCAAGAATCCTTTAAAAAAATCCGGGATCCAGAAGGTGATCCAGATCACCGCCAAAATTTAATGGATTGTTACTTGTGCCCAGTCACACCTCTGGAAAAAACTTCAGAACAATCTGTTCATAACTTTTTCCATAATGTTGCTAACCGACAAACAAACACAAACAAACCAACGTTACCGAAAACATAACCTACTTGGCGGAGGTAAAAATGAACGGCGTAAATTTGCCTCAGTAGCCTAAATGAAAGAAGGACCATAGCCTTAGGCAGAAATGGTAGTGAGGGCTGCAAATAAAAAGAGATATGCTATTGTTCTAGTTTGGTTAGTAGTTATTTTAATTTACCTAAGGCTAAGCACAATTGTCAATGCAGATCATCTACACATGTCACACCCACTTGCACAAATTGACAAAATGGGCATGATTGTCTGTTTTAACTACATGCTTTTAGTTTAAATTGAGTGCAAGTATATTGATAAGTACTCTTAAATCAGGGTTGGTCATATTTCCTGGTTAACAGCTTACTTCCCGGATGGCATCCGATATATGATTTCCTGTACAAAGAAAAACTGAAATAATCTCCGTAAAAATAATTATAGTAGTAAAAGAGCCATTCAAAAAATGATCAGAGACTGAACTGGAAAAGGGAAAAAAAAACAATAATAATGAAGGGGAGCGGTATAAAGATATGTCAGGAATGTGGATGAAATTGAGCAAAAGAGGAGGTAATGAAAGGGAAAAAAGTCAGGAGATACTTTTCTTGGGGCAAATTTGATTGGATACGACGGTTTAACACATAAGCCAAATATACCCGATGTGCGTGGTAAGATGGCGGCCAGATGGCTTCACTCATCTCTACAGCAGGGAATAGGCTATGCTCTCTAGATTTTTACGTAGAACTCAGTGGGCCAATCAGGTAGCACTTTCCTCATGAATATTCATATGCAAAGGCAGTTTTCATGCCATGAGGAGGTGGCATAATTCTAATGAGTTTGTGACATAGGAAGGGGAGCCAAATCTGAAGCATGTTTTCTGAAATAGGCAGCTGAAATGAAATCAACTGGGTGGTCTTATTTCAGAGTTTGTGAGTTCATAGGCACTCCAGATACCAAAATGTATGTGCACAAGCACTGGGAAAGTGAGTTTTTCATAATATTTCCCCCAGTGTTGGAGTCGAGTCACTAAACCTCGAGTCCAAGTCCAGTCTTGAGTCCCCAGTGTTCAAATCCGAGTCAAGTCCAAATCATTAAAGAAAATTTCGAGTCGAGAGTGAGTCAAATCCACTATTGATCCGAGTCGAGTCCAAGTCAAGCCCAAGAACAAGACTCCAACCGCACCATTTGATGGTGGCTGTTTTATCTCCATTAACATTCGTTTGTTCCTGAACATGACATATGAACAGGTGAATGTGCATTCTCTTTATGAAGGAGTGTGAAGTATTCTGTCAGAGATGGTTGGGAGCAGAGTGCGAATTACCCCACCATAATTGGGGGGTACCATCATGGTCCACTATCATATCAATCGCCCCCCGGTCCTGTCCCGTCTCGTCTATGGAAGTCGGTGTCAGTAACTCAACACAATAACTCTGAACAATAATTTTTAATGTCATTAAGAAGCATGACAAACCATACAGTACTACCACAGAAGAAAAACAGCAGTACAACCTGATAACCTTCTTTGTCAGAACAAACTGGGTATCGACACTACAAATGAGTCACATACAGTATATACACACATGCAGAACAGTCCTGCTGAATGTCTTGCTCTCTTTCGTCCTGCTGTGCCTCTCCTGTCTGCTGGGAACCCATTTTCTTTATTCACATGAACAGTGTATAAAACCTAACTGCACCTACACTTGTACTGTAATTGTCTGTAGATCTTAGTGCTAATATTTACTACTTTTTTAGCACCAAAAAAATGCCTGATGTCTGGCCCTTTTCTTTTCCTCATGTTTGGCCTACTGTCTCTGTGAATAAACTCAAACAGGGTACTCAGATGAAACTATGACTATCTTAAAAATAATACAAAAGAAATGTAAGTAAAAACAATAGAAAACATCCATGTACTAGGCTATTTTGCCTAGGCTAGCCTACTACCTGGCTCTTTATGTTGCCCCCAGTCCCCAGAGGTTCTGATTGTAATTTTACATAGGCTTAGCTAGGCCTACATCAGAACTTCTTGTGCCTAATCACACACACAGGATGGGCCTATGTGCCAAATGAATTTCAGAAGGGCACAATTTATTCATGATAAAATGATAATGGAAACATATGGAGTTCTTCTCCTTTGAAATTAGAATCGTTTCTATACCACACTGTAATAAGCTTGATTTAAATAGAGACTTAGCTTATCTTGCTAACTAACATTGGTAACTAACGTTAACGTCTGTCCACTGTAGCCTACTGGCCTCAGTGGGTAAGTAATTCAATGTATAAAGATGTGACATGAGCTGAAAGAACAAATCACTTTAATAAATGAAAGTTGTAAAATAACATTTTCAACAGGCTAAAAGTTGGTTAGCAACTAACATTACCAATGCACGTCTTCTGCTGCAAACCACAGACTGTATAAATTGCTGCAAACCCATGGACTGTATCTGATGAATCAGCTGAATACGGTGTGGACTAGAAGCTATTGCTTCTAGCGCAGGGCTTTTCAAAGTGTGGGGCACGTCTCCCCTAGGGGGCGCCAGAGTTCTTCGGGGGGGCGCAACGTGAGGAAAAATAAACCAGAATAAGTTACTATTGCAGACATTTAGCGAACTTCAGCTAGCCTTTGCCAGAGACAAAATGGATCGATTTTTAGTCCCTAAAGCTACAGTGAGTGAGGAGACAGAGTCTGGGCCAAGCAAAAAAAGAAGGAAGTATGACCACGATTATTTAAAGTTTGGATTTTCATAGACTGGATCTGAAGATGCTCCACTGCCACAGTGTGTTGTCTGCCAAGAGGTGCTAGCTAACGATGCTATGAGATGTTTAAAATGTGTAAAACAAGATGTTTAAAAAAAAAAAGCACAGATGTTTAAAATATGTAAAAAAAAAAAGAGGTTTTCAAAAAGCACAGATGTTTAAAATGTGTAAAAAAAAGATGTTTTAATAAAGCTCATATGTTTTAAATGTGTAAAAAAAGATGCTTTCAAAAAGCACAGCTGTTTAAAATGTGTAAAAGAAAAAAATAAAAATGTGTACAACACCCATTTTTTAAAATACGAATGGAACATTAAGTATAGCAACAACAAAAATTGTAAGGGGGGGCACTGTTGTTTATTTGCTCTCTGCGGGGGGGCTGACTCTCCCACACTTTCAGAACCCCTGCTCTAGCGCATTCTAGCGCTGCGATGACTAAAAATGGTACGGTCCACAATAGGGGTGTCTGTCTGAAATCATCTCATCTCATTATCTCTAGCCGCTTTATCCTTCTACAGGGTCGCAGGCAAGCTGGAGCCTATCCCAGCTGACTACGGGCGAAAGGCGGGGTACACCCTGGACAAGTCGCCAGGTCATCACAGGGCTGACACATAGACACAGACAACCATTCACACTCACATTCACACCTACGCTCAATTTAGAGTCACCAGTTAACCTAACCTGCATGTCTTTGGACTGTGGGGGAAACCGGAGCACCCGGAGGAAACCCACGCGGACACGGGGAGAACATGCAAACTCCACACAGAAAGGCCCTCGCCGGCCCCGGGGCTCGAACCCAGGACCTTCTTGCTGTGAGGCGACAGCGCTAACCACTACACCACCGTGCCGCCCTGTCTGAAATCTCATCTCATCTCATTATCTCTAGCCGCTTTATCCTTCTACAGGGTCGCAGGCAAGCTGGAGCCTATCCCAGCTGACTATGGGCGAAAGGCGGGGTACACCCTGGACAAGTCGCCAGGTCATCACAGGGCTGACACATAGACACAGACAACCATTCACACTCACATTCACACCTACGCTCAATTTAGAGTCACCAGTTAACCTAACCTGCATGTCTTTGGACTGTGGGGGAAACCGGAGCACCCGGAGGAAACCCACGCGGACACGGGGAGAACATGCAAACTCCGCACAGAAAGGCCCTTGCCGGCCCCGGGGCTCGAACCCAGGACCTTCTTGCTGTGAGGCGACAGCGCTAACCACTACACCACCGTGCCGCGCCTGTCTGAAATCAATTTACATTAAAATGTTCCTACAATAAGAACGCCGAATGGGAGTTGGTTTGAATTATATATTCCTTTTCACAATATCAGAAAAAATATCGGACCTCCCCAAAAAACTTATATTTTTGTCTCTTTGGGGGGTACTGGGTCTTCATTGGGGGGTATAGTACCCCCCAGTACCCCCCGTAATTCGAACTATGGTTGGGAGACGGATGTAAGTGCAGAAGGTGTGTTTATTAATACAAGTGAGTACAGGTAAACAATCCAGATGTAAACAATCCAGAACTGCAGGCAAAATCGTAAAATGGTGAAACAGGCAATAGGTCGAGCGAGGCACAAACAGGCCATCATAGACTCGGCAGAATCCAAGACGAGAAACAGGAAATCAGAGATCAGGAAACCAAACAAGGAAATAAGGCTCGGTAATGTTGCAACAACGCAACTCAGTACTTCGCAAAGTGAGTGTGTGTTCAATTTTCATATAGGTGCCCTGATTGCACCTTAATCCTGTGCAGGTGCAAGTCGTTTACGGCGCGCACGAGAGTCCGCTTGGCGCGCGCGATGTCCAGTGTGCACCCGAGAGTCTATCTGATGCACGCGCCAAGACTCGCAGGTGTGACACTCTTGCACGAAATTTGTATAAAAATTAATGTAGATATAAATATCTTATGCCAAATTATTATGGTATGTTACAAAATATAAAGAAAAAATCTGAGTCCTCATCTCCAATTTACGAGTCCGAATGCAGTTAATGCACGAGTCCAAGTCAAGTCACGAGTCCTTAAAATTAGGGCACGAGTCGGACTCAATACTACAAGCCTGATTTCCCCTTTAAAGCCTTTAATAACACAAAATAAGCCAAAATATTGTTATACCATCATTTTCAAATCTCTCCTGCTTATTTCTGGTTAATTGACTAAATGACTAATCCCCACAGTCAAAATACACATATGCAAGGATTGTTTGGGACATCTGATTAGTGACGATATACATACAGCTATAACCCGGACCAGTAAATCGGTGAATTTTCCTGCTGCAGGTTTTTTCCCTATGATTATTCATGCCGGCGGCACGGTGGTGTAGTGGTTAGCGCTGTCGCCTCACAGCAAGAAGGTCCTGGGTTCGAGCCCCAGGGCCGGCGAGGGCCTTTCTGTGTGGAGTTTGCATGTTCTCCCCGTGTCCGCGTGGGTTTCCTCCGGGTGCTCCGGTTTCCCCCACAGTCCAAAGACATGCAGGTTAGGTTAACTGGTGACTCTAAATTGACTGTAGGTGTGAATGGTTGTCTGTGTCTATGTGTCAGCCCTGTGATGACCTGGCAACTTGTCCAGGGTGTACCCCGCCTCTCGCCCATAGTCAGCTGGGATAGGCTCCAGCTTGCCTGCGACCCTGTAGAAGGATAAAGCGGCTAGAGATAATGAGATGAGATGAGATTATTCATGCCGGCAGCACGGTGGTGTAGTGGTTAGCGCTGTCACCTCACAGCAAGAAGGTCCTGGGTTCGAGCCCCGTGGCCGGCGAGGGCCTTTCTGTGTGGAGTTTGCATGTTCTCCCCGTGTCCGCGTGGGTTTCCTCCGGGTGCTCCGGTTTCCCCCACAGTCCAAAGACATGCAGGTTAGGTTAACTGGTGACTCTAAATTGACCGTAGGTGTGAATGTGAGTGTGAATGGTTGTCTGTGTCTATGTGTCAGCCCTGTGATGACCTGGCGACTTGTCCAGGGTGTACCCCGCCTTTCGCCCGTAGTCAGCTGGGATAGGCTCCAGCTTGCCTGCGACCCTGTAGAAGGATAAAGCGGCTAGAGATAACAAGATGAGATGAGATTATTCATGCCGACTGTGCTAGGATGGGCCTGTACTTTTTACCAAGTAGCAGACTCCCATCTATATTCTTCTATTTTACTTTTACTGTATTGTCTTTAATCCAGCATCAGATCGCTCTATAATTATACTTTTAAAAAACTTTAATCAAAATGTGCCTTAAAAGCATTTTTATAACATTCTTTCTAACAAAAGGTCTTGAATAGTGAACTGCAGGGTTCTTTTTTCCATAGTTGTTGACAACACCTTTGGTTTACATTCGTACATACATTGTAAATCATAACAATATGCCTTGATAAAAAATTTAGAGCACTCAACCACTGGCTTACTATCATTTTATAGGTTATTACAGTCATGTCAATATGGACCAAATAAGCCATTAATTCAAGCTGTATTGGTATTTGCACATGCATTTAATGATAAGCATTTTGATGACATGGCATTAATGGCAAGAGCTGCTTGGTACACAATTAAAATACAGAAAGTGCTATCAAATAACTGTTCAGAACAGGAAATATTGTAGGGACACAAGTGTGCGTTTCTGTTGATAACATTTGTGAATGAAAACCTTGGTTCTTGTTGAACGTTTTTGGATATAGCGGTCTGTATCTTCATAATCAAGAGGCTTTTTGTTTGAGTTCAAGGGGAGAGCATATCTCAGATGTCTTGGCTTGAAATGCCATCTAAAGCTTTTAAGCACGTCAGTAGGATCTTGACATGAAATTCAGCTTTGATGTCATGTGTTCAGAAATTCATGGATAAACATCAAGGTCATATTCAGAGTTGAGCTATACATAGTACGGAGTGAGGAGTTTGAACACAGCCATATTTGGGTCACAGATGCAACTACAGACTTACATGCTACATGGACAGTTGCACAGGAGTTGTGTGTGGTCAGCTTGTGCAATATTGAAAGAAGAAAAAGAAAGAAAGCACAACTTTATTCATCACACACTTGTGAAATTTCCTCTCTGCATTTAACCCATCTGAAGCAGTGAACACACACATGCACACACACATGAGCAATGAGCACACACACATACCCAGAGCAGTGGGCAGCCATGTTAACAGCACCCGGGGAGCAGTTGGGAGTTAGATGCCTCGCTCAAGGGCACCTCAGCCCAAGGCTGTCCCATATTAACCTAACCGCATGTCTTTGGACTGTGAGGGAAACCGAAGCACCCAGAGGAAACCCATGCAGACACGGGGAGAACATGCAAACTCCACACAGAAAGGCCCTCCCCGGCCGCTGGGTTCGAACCCAGAACCTTGTTGCTGTGAGGTGACCGTGCTAACCACTACACCACCCTTTGTTTGTTTGTGTTTTTTTTCTACCCCTGCTTGCAATTAACCATTTTTTTTTAAATTGCAATAAGCTGTTTAATAATCCAGAACCTAGCCTAAACATGAGAGGAAAAAGCATTTTGACTATTTCAAGGTTAGGGAGAGTACAGCAGGGCATAATAATATTATCAGCTGTACAGTCTGACAGAAACATCATTGAATATTGTGGCAGTGTAATATAGTGTACATTACATTCCAGGCATTTAGCAGATACTCCTATCCAGAGTGATGTGCAATATACCCAGAGCAGTCTGGGGAGAAGTTGGGGGGTTAAGTGCCTTGCTCAAGGGCACTTCAGCCATTCCTGCTGGTTCAGGGAATCAAATCAGCAACCATTGGGTCCCAAAGCTGCTTCTCTAACCATCAGGTCATGACTTCCCCCAAGCACCTTCATGTACAAGCGTTAAAATAGTTATATTGCACAAGCCTTTTGTGCAGGGTGAAGTTTGTCAACAGAAGTATGTCTCAGTCATGCACAATTCTGACCTTGAAAGTTTTTACTTCTTTCTTGCACGATATAGGCATGAGTGAGAAGTAGTTAATTAATTAAATAATTCCAGCCCCACTGTCTGGCAATTTTAAGTAATGACAGTCTGTCACCATTAAATATATGCTCATTGTTTTAAATAAGGGTGGCATGGTGGTGTAGTGGTTAGCACTGTCGCCTCACAGCAAGAAGGTCCTGGGTTTGAGCCCAGCAGCCGGCGAGGGCCTTTCTGTGTGGAGTTTGCATGTTCTCCGCGTGTCTGCGTGGGTTTCCTCTGGGTGCTCCGGTTTCCCCCACAGTCCAAAGGCATGCAGGTTAGGCTAATTGGTGGCTCTAAATTGACTGTAGGTGTGAATGTGAGTGTGAATGGTTGTGTCAGCCCTGCGGTGATCTGGCAACTTGTCCAGGGTGTACCCCGCCTCTCGTCCATAGTCAGCTGGGATAGGCTCCAGCTTGCCCGCGACCCTGTAGAACAGAATAAGTGGCTACAGATGATGGATGGATGGATGTTTTAAAGAAACTCAAAATATGTAACACCATCCAAGGACAATATTAAACACATTGTATACTGTACTTTATAAGCTTCTAGACACTATTGGAAAAAATATACGCCAGACACTCCACGTGGATTCACTCCATGCAAGAAAAAGCTGGCAACCTGAGATGCATGAACTACGTGCAGGTGATTTTTAATTATTATAAACTGAATGGGTTGCCCAGAATATCACCTGAGTAAGCCAAATCTGAATACAGAGAACGTTCAACATGGAAATCTTGATGTATCTTTTGAAATAAAGATGCCTTCTCTAAATACAAACCAAAGTTTACAGGAAACAGTACTTTTTAGACAAACGTCCTTAATCAGTTGTGCAAACAAAACTTCAAATATTTATATATTTTGAAAAGAATGTTCACATTAGTGCAAAAAAGAAGCCCGAGATTTACAATTCTATCAAATCAAGACTTATGGACTACAGATGAGCAGAAACCACAGCCAAGACCTGGCATGACCTGGCCACATTTAGCCACATATGCCATAGCAGCATTTTTCCCTTTCTTAAACAAATGTTACTTGGTTGTTGACAAATATGTTTAATCTGAACAGAATGCAGAGACCCTCTGCAGAGGTAAGAAAGGGTGTTCCTCTTCTATACAGTAGATTAGGAATATACTACCTGGAACAGATACAGCTCCATTCATTCACCATAAACATTATGAAGTAACCAGTTAATTGAACAAAAAATCATTTAGTAGTCTGTAAACATACAGTATAACACTTATTTTTGATTGAAAGCACACATTTGGTGGCATTTGAAAAAGGAACAAATCACATGTATGATACATGTGATGTATGATACTCTCTAATGCAATTTGAATGTGAAGCTACCTGCAAAGAATTTCACACAATCTACAAAAGCTGAAAACTTGTCCCAAGTCTCCCAGCTTTCCCCTACATTTTTTTAGCCACTGTATGATGTTTTTTGCAGATTTTGCTCACCATATTTGGATCTACATATTTACTCAACATGTTTCCATTGGTTCCTGACTTTTCAGACACCCTGTATTTTGCAGCAGAGGAAAAAAGGCCTTTTGGATAAATTGAAAACATTAGTAATTGGTTAATGTACTTAAAACTGGTTATACAAATAGACAATTGCAACCAATTTCAATATTTTGCATGTTCAGGGTTTTTTCTGCTTGAAAAGGGTTTCTGGGGCTTTAGCGTTCATTTTCATTCCATGGGAACTATTTTTAGTCCCAGTTTATGATTGTCAAAGATAGGAGAAGAACAAAGATATAATCAGTATATTGGAGTCTGTTCTTCTCTACTAGAACACAGTTACAGAGAACATCAATCTCAAGCAGGTATTGATTAAGACAGCAATTAGCCTGGTAAAGCAGGAAGCAAGTTGCCTGCAGACTAAGCACGGCAATTCTTCATTTCCTCCACACATCTTTTATTGCTAACAAATATTTAGTTCTTTGCCAAATGCCTGTTAAAGCAATAATGACTCGTTGAAATCAGGAAAGAAACATTCAAGTAGTCAAATATGCTGTCTGCAGAAGTTTTAAATCATTTAATGTGCAGTGCCCTTATATGTTCTATTATGTTTAGTCGAATCATGTAGTGCATTTCCACTTTTGAAGGAAATATGAAGTCTTTAAATGTAAGTCATAATTATGCATTATAAGGCCAATGAAGTATTGTAACTTTTTTCATTAAAAAAGTTAAAATTCATCAAAAAAGGATAATACTCTGATTTTAATCAGAAACCTTTAGTCAGAACAAATTTAATGTAAAACGTCTGCCACTGAATTCTGCAAAAAAAAAAACTGATCAATTAGCTCCAAGATACCAAAATATGCATGAAACGATCTCTCCTCATCTCATTATCTCTAGCCGCTTTATCCTGTTCTACAGGACCGCAAGCAAGCTGGAGCCTATCCCAGCTGACTACGGGCGAAAGGCGGGGTACACCCTGGACAAGTCGCCAGGTATGAAATAATCTTTAAATAAATATTTACATTTTGTGGAAATTTAAATATTGTTAACAGTATTTCTTTTCAACAAAATTCTAATTTACCAACATATATAAATACACATGTACACATAAATACAAGTCAGTACAAAAATGCGTAAGTTTTCCTTTATTTATCTATGCAGAGATTTTTATTGAACGGCAGAAGGGAATTGTAAAAGAAAAATTATATAGCGACACTCCAAGCTTCACTGTAACATCTTTCAACATTGAACCTCTCCCCTGGATATGCCATGTCCTGTCACACCTTCTTATAAGCAACTAGGTGTGTCATGAGAAAGGAAATGATCAGGAAACGTTTTGTGTAACATTTCATTACCTTGCCCAGAAAAAACAGATAGTAATTCCTACTTCAGGGCCTTTGTGTATTCACAAGCAGGATGCTATAACAGTGAGAACAGAGTTTGTGAGGATTTTAAATGGGTGGCTCAGTGTTTTTCATGAGTTCGTGTCAATTTAAGTGAGACAGAGCATTCGGCCAACAAAGATACCCATTCCCCTGCAGATTTACACCCTACAATTTGTGGCTATATAATCATTAAACTGTCAATGAACTTAATATGAAAGGCAAGAAAATATGGATGGTTTGGTATAATTTTGCTCCTTTGAGGTTAAACAACCTCTATTATTCTGGAATTTGAATGACCAAGAGCAATTTTGTTTGATTTAATATGAATCAAGTGATTTTAGTAAGTGTGCATTATGTTCATAATAATTAATGTGCATTATGTTAATTATTTCAAATTCCTATGAATTTGCAATTGAGAGTTGAAGTTACTTAAGTTATGAATAATACTACCTCATAATAACAGCACTGCTACAGTAACAGCAAATTATTTTGAACATTTTTACCTCCTAATCTTCTAAACCTACAAAACTGCTGATTTTTCAGAACTAGCTTATAAGCTCAAACATAAGAGTCAAGGTATGCTGTTCTGATTAAAAAGACCTCACAAATCTTAATGAGGATGACTAGTTGTGACTTTATTTTGATTTCTGTTTTAAATAATATAAGAAAGGTAAGATCCTACTTCTCACCGTCATAATGGAGTTCTTTTTAACTCCTATTTTGATTCCTAAGTCTAATTCAGAGCCATGTGATGAGTATTAGCCCAGACATTTTTCATCAAGAAATGTATTTCGAAAATAATATTGGCTAAAAATATGAAATTAAGGTCATGCATCCCTTGGTTAAATAAATAGAGGCAAGTACAAAATTCTTGGAATGTATATATTTCAAGATTTATACTGTATGTATATATGTGGCCTGGCACAGTGCCATAACATTATTTTCCTTGCCAGACTCTTATTGGCTTCTAACATTCCAGAAAGGGTTTTACAGTCCACGGGTTTTGTATGTAATATCTGAAATGCTTGTGCACATTTGGACTTGACGTAATGAAAAATATGAAAGAAAATTATGCCAGTCACAATACAGCAAAGATTTCAGAATTGTTATATATGCTTAACAGGTCGTGGTAGTTAGAATCAAATGCATTTAAATTGTATGAAAGGCCCCCTTACTCTATAGTAAGCACAAGGCAACTTAATGGGATAAATACTGGCCTGCATGTGGCATAAAGAAAGATAGACAAATGTAAGAGAGGTTTTAGGTTTTATTAAAAGCAAATAATGTCCAGAGATGGTGGTGGTCATGCTTCATCCAGTGGACTGGGCACTATGGGTTTGCAGAGGACGGCATTGGAACTGGGTGGTAAACAATACTTATGTGGAAATGAAAGTTTATGTTACCTCCTCAGTACAGTAGATGACTTTGAAGAGACCAATGTATCTAGGTATCCATTTTTGGCCACTTCTGAATGGTACATTTTTTTCAGATGCAACAACCTCTACTGTAAAGGGAAGACTAAGGTTTGAATGTTTCAGAATGCGTGGTGTGTAAAGGCAGCAAAGGCTTAATCAGCCTGGGCATTTAACACTAGTTTCTTCAAGCCTCCCTTTAAAAGTAATGTGAGGCTGCAGCAACTATTCTGAAACATCCAGTCAATAAAATTGGCAAAACCTTTAAAGCATTTGGTACTTTACAGGGTTGGCCAATCTGTGACTGCATATAAAACTTGCACTTGACAGCTTTGACAAAAAGACCTTCTTGACACGATGAGCATGTTGCTCCAACTTAAGTGTTATCAATGTATACAATCACAAAATTACCTAGCATGTCTCTGACATTCAGGACAAATGGCCAGACTAAAGTGTAGGCATTACCTGGGCCATATGGCATTACATTATATTTGTAGTTGTGTGAGGTGGAGCAAAATCCTGTCTTCCATTAGTTCCCTTCACAGATTCAGATCAGGATGTAGGTGATTGGTGGTTGAGCTCAGTGAAAACGATGGCTGCAATTATGTGCTCTAAGCAGAGGAGACTAGGGGTAATTGATATTGGTTAGTACTTAATAATGACCAGCCCAAAAGTGCAGGGACAAAGATTCCTTCCCTTCTTCTGTATGAAGAACATCCCAGCAGATGCAGGTGATGTTAAGCCCTTCTATAGTGTACTGCTATATGTGACTTAGACAGGGTAGCGTCCAAAAGCAGGGCTATGGCACAGTCACGGGGTCTGTGTGGAAGTAGACCATATGCTTTGTATTTACTAAAAAATCTCTTTGTACTCAGAATCAGGAGGACTGACCTCTGATTGACCTCAAAAATTTTCATTGATGTGGATGCTGTGGTTATTAAGGGACGAGACATACAGTGGTCACAGCACTGAGAAGGCCAGGCTGTGATTTTTTTTGCTTGGACCAGGATATGATTGGGTTATACTCCAAGCTTATTACTCATATTATTGGGCTATGAGTCTGAAGCCAGAGTAACCCTGATACAATGAGGATGTTGAAGGATTCTTTGACCAGGAGAAAGATTCCTGCAACATGTGGAGCACTGAGGAAGTGAAGTGGTTTGGTGGGAAATTACTCACTCACTCACCCACTGGTGTTCCATCCAGGGTTTGAACACAAATCAGGATTTTTAAATGGCTGTATAGGCATCTGTGCGTCATGAGCAGTGTTGAGGTCTATGAAGTTCCCAGCTGCCCTGGGGTCAAATAGTGCTGCAAGATGTTGAATATTAATGGTGGACTACAACTGGTACATGGAGTGGTTTGGTGAAACTGCACCCAATGGGCCTATAATGTTTGCATAAGGCAAACCGAACTAAGAAGTTCCACTGAACGTACAAACGTTTCAGAAATGCTGATTTTCTTCTTACTTATTATGTTTATCTTATGTTGATGAATGACAATCATCCATAAACGACCATGTGAATGCAAGGCACAACTGATTTGCATTTCATGATGCACACAAAACTCAATAAAAGGCAAAGCTCACAGCACCAAAATGGTGAGAAAACTGCAAAGACTATCTCAGAACTAGAACTGGAACTTATTTTGATTCATGACAAATATATATATATATTAGTATGTGTGTGTTTACTTGAAAATGATAAAATTTGCATTACAGAAAATGTTAATTAAAGGTGAATTACATGAGGTGAAAAGAATGTGGCTTGACATGAAACTAGGGAAAAATATACACTGTACCCAGATGATAGTAGACCAAACGTATCACTCAGGAAAAATGCTGGGGAGTTTTTTGTTTGTTTTTGTTTTTTTATTCAAAGCAAGGTGTTTCTGCGACTGTCAGCCAGACATTTCTCACACACCAGTGCACCCTCCCTGACACCATGTTGTAAAAGTAGTAGGGTGTGTCACAGGAAGTTATTTGAGACAACTTGAGACATACCAGATTGGTCACTTATCCATCACTTAGGGCTGGCTCTAATAAAATGCTGTACAGCATTAAAAGAAGATGGCAAACAGAACCAACTTACACACCACCTGAGCCATTAGAGTGCATCCTCCTTTGTCTTTATTTATTGAATTTTTTTAGCATTAATATTTCTTTAATTAATGCCATTAATAGAAAATAACTAAATTTTACAGAAATCTCATTACATTTGTATGTACAACTGAAATATACAAGCTTTTTAAATTAGGCAGCATAATCCATATATACAGTAAAAGTGCAGTAACTCATCACAATTTATATTAATTGAAGCCAATCAATTGAGATTTACATTAGTCTTATGCACAAATTTACACACACTCAGGCCCATGAGTAAGATATGAATGTATTTCTGACATTTTCATGCATATTAAATTTCTTGTGCAAATGGCATACAAATAAATCAGTTCATATCCAGCTTGATAAATGAGGCCAGATGTTTGTAACATTATTTGATCCATATAATTATTCATTACCAAAGATGCAGTATATTTCGTATATTTGGGGCCTCATCGATGCCTTTGTATAGTGCTTTATCTGTTGACTTAAATGTTCTGGCACCCGTTTTTCTTATTTGTATTAGCTACAGTAAGATGGCTGGATAGTCTAAATAAACAGAAAAAAATCTGACTCACACTATCACATTTGAAGAATGGTGATTATTTGATTAGACTGCATTTATCAATACAGTAAATACTATGCTTTCTTATGGTTTTAAACTTAACCACAGAATTTGTCATTGATATCATATGGCAAATTTAGCTTAAGATAATTCCTTTAATAACATTCCGATTATAAAATGCCATGAAAAGTAGGGATTGATTTGACTGCAGATAGTGTTGAGGCACATTCTTTCTCCCTCTCACCTTCCCTTTCTTTCCCTCATTCCTCACAGTAACTTGATGTGTGGCACTATTCTATTTGCTTATCTTGGCTCAGTGGGGAGAAGTTTCTTCCTTGCACTCCCATGACACAAAATGGGTGTGGATGGGAAAGGGGGGGAACCAAACTCCTGACTTGTATCTGGCCACCTCAACGTCTTGGGTTACTTCTTTTCATTCTGCCCTGGATTTTTTTCTGCTCTCTCTTTTTTTTTTCTGCATAGTGCACAGAAACCCCAGCTTCCCCCCACCATGTCTGAGTTTGTCCTTGAGAAAACCACATACTTTAGTAACTTACACTATTTCTTTCTATGTACTATTGTTCACCTCAAACAGGCATGCTTTGTCAAATATAATGGATGATTAGTTGATAACTAGGGTAACAAGTCAAATACCTGAAACCAACACTGACTTAACTCAGCAAAATTTCCAAAAAGTGTCAGATAGGTTCTGAAGTGATTGTGCTCAAACTAGATGCAAAACAGACATAATCCATTATGTACATTCATGTGTGAGTGTTCGCATTTGGGAGTACAGAAAAAAAATTACTACCACCTTAGGTATTTTTTTTTAACTGTTTGAAATGTTACTGGTTTCATTTTTCTTCCAGGATCATACTCTGATGTTCCCATGTAAACAATTACATGCTTCCAAAGAGTGTGAATGAAGATGGCAGGAAAATAAGGTGGAAGTCTTCCAAATAGAATTAAAATAATCGCTCCGTAACAACCACCATCTTGTTTCAGCCAGAACAGCTTATTTTCCAGCTGGTTAGAAAGCACTAAGAAGTCTGCATACAGAGAGGTCATCAAACAACTGGTTAATTGGTGTTGAGACAACAACCTGTCTCTGAATGTTGAAAAGACAAAAGAGATGGTTGGTGACTTCAGGAGGAGCCCTGCCACCTGCACCCCACTCCACATCAACGGCTCTGCTGTCAAGACAGTCAGTAGCATGAAGTTCCTGGGGGTGTACATGTCACACAACCTCACCTGGACACTCAACCCCACCACCATCACCAAAAAAGCCCAGCAATGTCTCCACTTCCTGTGGAGGCTGAAAAAGACCCGCCTCCCCCCTCCCATTCTTACCACCTTCTACCAGGTGACCATTGAGAGCATCCTCTGCACAGGCATCACTGCAATTCCCATACCAGACAATGTCACCGATCGCATGTCCCTACAACGGACTGTGAGGACTGCTGAGAGGATCATCGGGGTCCCACCCCCATCACATAAACAAGCTCCAGTTAGTTCAAAATGCAGCAGCAAGAGTCCTTACTAGAACTAGAAAATATGACCACATCACGCCTGTCTTATCCACACTGCATTGGCTCCCAATCAAATTTCGTATTGATTATAAAATACTACTATTGACCTTTAAAGCACTAAATGGTCTCGCACCACAGTACCTGAGTGAACTTCTGCTCCTCTATGACCCGCCATGCCTACTTAGATCAAAAGGTGCAGGCTATCTGCTGGTACCTCGTATAGTGAAGGCTACATCAGGGGGCAGAGCCTTTTCTTACAAAGCCCCACAGTTATGGAACAGCCTTCCAAGTAATGTTCGGGAATCAGACACAGTCTCAGCATTTAAGTCTAGGTTGAAAACATATCTGTTTAGTCAAGCCTTTTGTTAATGGTGTTTATGAGGTAAAGGAGTAGATCTGGAGGGTCCTCAGACATAGAGTGTTTTGGTAAACTGGGATGTATGGATGCTGTCAGTCCCCACTCACTTGCTCACTCGAGTTTGTTGACGGTGTAGTGGCTGGCTGCTTTATGTCCCGGGGCTCCCTCATGCCTGTGTTACCTTCTGGCTCTTTCCTTTTAGTTATGCTGTCATAGTTAGTTGCCGGAGTCCCTGCTTGTACTCGGTGCAATATGTATACTGCTCCTACTTATTCAGGTGACATTGGGCATACCTAACAACCTGTGTTTTCTTTCCCTCCCCCCCACCCCAAATCTGTCCCTCTGAGTTACATGGAGTCAACAGGGAATCTTTTGGTGGAGAGGGTGGAGACCTCGACTGGCTATCGTAGCCTGCAGGGAATCGTCCGTCAGACATTCTGTCACATGTCCCAGACCCGGTGAAATGTAACTGAATTGTCTTGGCCAGCCCTAAGGGTCCCATCTGCATCTCATCATTGCTGAGGAGTGTGCTCCCATCACCCAATCAAGTATCCAGCCAGAGCAGGTCATGATATATTTTTTACCATATTAACGTGTCATTGTTGTGTGTTATGCCTGATGTAAAGACTCTCGTCTCTGCGAGCCTACCACACAGATTTAATACTTGTCATTTTTAGGGCATACCTAACAACCTGTGTTTTCTTTCTCTCTCTCTTCCCCCCCCCAATCTGTCCCTCTGAGTTACATGTTGATCCTGGGATTGAGATGCTGGCCTCTTCTGCCCCTCGGACCTGCTTGATCCATCCTGGTGCCCTGTGTCTGGTCGGAGTTTTATCGCCCCACTCCTGTGAAGGACGGCCCCATGAGGACAGTTGAGGGTTATACCTGTTAAAACTGTTAATATTATAGTCAGGCTGTCTGTTGTTGCCCAAATGAGGATGGGTTCCCTTTTGAGTCTGGTTCCTCTCGAGGTTTCTTCCTCATGTCGTCTGAGGGAGTTTTTCCTTGCCACCGTCTCCACAGGCTTGCTCATTGGGGATAGATTAGGGATAAAATTAGCTCATGTTTTAAGTCGTTCAAATTCTGTAAAGCTGCTTTGCGACAATGTTTATTGTTAAAAGTGCTATACAAATAAACTTGATTTGATTTGATCACTTACAGAACTGCAGTGGGTTTCCCAAAAGCCTCTTAATGCTAAGAGCATCTTAACTAGGAGAGAGAGCATTCATTGTGCTACTCGCTCTACCATTTAACGATGATCTTTGTGCTGAGATGCTTTTGGGAAACTCAAGCCTGTACAATAAACACTCTATTGGCCATGCAACCAGCATTGTGGCAGACCCCTCCCACCCCTCCTGTTCACCACCCTGTTGTCTGGCAAAAGGTTTTGGAGCACCTGAGCCACCACTGCCAGATACTATAACCCCGATTCCAAAAAAGTTGGGACAAAGTACAAATTGTAAATAAAAACGGAATGCAATAATTTACAAATCTCAAAAACTGATATTGTATTCACAATAGAACATAGACAACATATCAAATGTCGAAAGTGAGACATTTTGAAATTTCATGCCAAATATTGGCTCATTTTGAAATTTCATGACAGCAACACACACATCTCAAAAAAGTTGGGATGGGGCAATAAGAGGCTGAAAAAGTTAAAGGTGCAAAAAAGGAACAGCTGGAGGACCAAATTGCAACTCATTAGGTCAATTGGCAATAGGTCATTAACATGACTGGGTATAAAAAGAGCATCTTGGAGTGGCAGCGGCTCTCAGAAGTAAAGATGGGAAGAGGATCACCAATCCCCCTAATTCTGCACCGACAAATAGTGGAGCAATATCAGAAAGGAGTTTGACAGTATAAAATTGCAAAGAGTTTGAACATATCATCATCTACAGTGCATAATATAATCAAAAGATTCAGAGAATCTGGAAGAATCTCTGTGTGTAAGGGTCAAGGCCAGAAAACCATACTGGGTGCCCGTGATCTTCGGGCCCTTAGACAGCACTGCATCACATACAGGCATGCTTCTGTATTGGTGATCACAAAATGGGCTCAGGAATATTTCCAGAGAGCATTATCTGTGAACACAAGTCACCGTGCCATCCGCCGTTGCCAGCTAAAACTCTATAGTTCAAAGAAGAAGCCGTATCTAAACATGATCCAGAAGCGCAGATGTCTTCTTTGGGCCAAGGCTCATTTAAAATGGACTGTGGCAAAGTGGAAAACTGTCCTGTGGTCAGATGAATCAAAATTTGAAGTTCTTTATGGAAATCAGGGACGCCGTGTCATTCGGACTAAAGAGGAGAAGGACGACCCAAGTTGTTATCAGCGCTCAGTTCAGAAGCCTGCATCTCTGATGGTATGGGGTTGCATTAGTGCGTGTGGCATGGGCAGCTTACACATCTGGAAAGACACCATCAATGCTGAAAGGTATATCTAGGTTCTAGAGCAACATATGCTCCCATCCAGACGACGTCTCTTTCAGGGAAGACCTTGCATTTTCCAACATGACAATGCCAAACCACATACTGCATCAATTACAGCATCATGGCTGCGTAGAAGAAGGGTCCGGGTACTGAACTGGCCAGCCTGCAGTCCAGATCTTTCACCCATAGAAAACATTTGGCGCATCATAAAACGGAAGATACGACAAAAAAGACCTAAGACAGTTAAGCAACTAGAATCCTACATTAGACAAGAATGGGTTAACATTCCTATCCCTAAACTTGAGCAACTTGTCTCCTCAGTCCCCAGACGTTTACAGACTGTTGTAAAGAGAAAAGGGGATGTCTCACAGTGGTAAACATGGCCTTGTCCCAACTTTTTTGAGATGTGTTGTTGTCATGAAATTTAAAAATCACCTAGTTTTTCTCTTTAAATGATACATTTTCTCAGTTTAAACATTTGATATGTCATCTATGTTCTATTCTGAATAAAATATGGAATTTTGAAACTTCCATATCATTGCATTCCGTTTTTATTTGCAATTTGTACTTTGTCCCAACTTTTTTGAAATCATGGTTGTACAACAGCTTCTTCCCCCAGGCAGTTAAGCGCCTCAAAACCTCTGTGCCCCCTTCCTGCACCAAGAGCCTGAAAACGGACTGTCTCATTTCTGACTGTTTACATTGCACTGACAATTTAAACTGGCACAAAGTCACTTTACACTCTAAATTGCATAATGTACATTGCCATTGCATTGCTCATTTTGTCTTTTATTTTGCACCACAGGTCTTAGAGAAACATCATTTCAAACTTACTGTACATGTGTATATGGATGGGCTGACAATAAACATCTCTTGAATCTTGAAGAGATAGATAGATAGATAGATAGATAGATAGATAGATAGATAGATAGATAGATAGATAGATGGGCACAGTGGTGTAGTGGTTAGCACTGTTGCCTCACAGCAAGAAAGTTCTGGGTTTGAGCCCAGCGGCCGACGGGGGCCTTTCTGTGTGGAGTTTGCATGTTCTCCCCATGTCTGTGTGGGTTTCCTCCAGGTGCTCCAGTTTCCCCCACAGTTCAAAGACGTGCAGTTACAGTGGTGCTTGAAAGTTTGTGAACCCTTTAGAATTTTCTATATTTCTGCATAAATATGACCAAAAACATCATCAGATTTTCACACAAGTCCTGAAAGTAGATAAAGAGAACCCAGTTAAACAAATGAGACAAAAATATTAGACTTGATCATTTATTTATTGAGAAAAATGATCCAATATTACATATCTGTGAGTGGCAAAAGTATGTGAACCTTTGCTTTCAGTATCTGGTTTGACCCCCTTGTGCAGCAATAACTGCAACTAAACATTTCCAGTAACTGTTGATCAGTCCTGCACACCGGCTTGGAGGAATTTTAGCCCATTCCTCCATACAGAACAGCTTCAACTCTGGGATGTTGGTGGGTTTTCTCACATGAACTGCTCGCTTTAGGTCCTTCCACAGCATTTCGATTGGATTAAGGTCAGGACTTTGACTTGGCCATTCCAAAACATTAACTTTATTCTTCTTTAACCATTCTTTGGTAGAACAACTTGTGTGCTTAGGGTCGTTGTCTTGCTGCATGACCCACCTTCTCTTGAGATTCAGTTCATGGACAGATGTCCTGACATTTTCCTTTAGAATTCGCTGGTATGATTCAGAATTCATTGTTCCATTGATGATGGCAAGCCGTCCTGGCCCAGATGCAGCAAAACAGGCCCAAACCATAATACTACCACCACCATGTTTCACAGATGGGATAAGGTTCTTATGCTGGAATGCAGTGTTTTCCTTTCTCCAAATATAACGCTTCTCATTTAAACCAAAAAGTTCTATTTTGGTCTCATCCATCCACAAAACATTTTTCCAATAGCCTTCTGGCTTGTCCACGTGATCTTTAGCAAACTGCAGACGAGCAGCAATGTTCTTTTTGGAGAGCAGTGGCTTTCTCCTTGCAACCCTGCCATGCACACCATTGTTGTTCAATGTTCTCCTGATGGTGGATTCATGAACATTAACATTAGTCAATGTGAGAGAGGCCTTCACTTGCTTAGATGTTACCCTGGGGTCCTTTGTGACCTCGCCGTCTATTACACGCCTTGTTCTTGGAGTTATATTTGTTGGTCAACCACTCCTGGGGAGGGTAACAATGGTCTTGAATTTCCTCCATTTGTACACAATCTGTCTGACTGTGGATTGGTGGAGTCCAAACTCTTTAGAGATGGTTTTGTAACTTTTTCCAGCCTGATGAGCATCAACAATGCTTTTTCTGAGGTCTTCAGAAATCTCCTTTGTTTGTGCCATGATACACTTCCACAAACGTGTTGTGAAGATCAGACTTTGATAGATCCCTGTTCTTTAAATAAAACAGGGTGCCCACTCACACCTGATTGTCATCCCATTGATTGAAAACACCTGACTCTAATTTCACCTTCAAATTAACTGCTAATCCTAGAGGTTCACATACTTTTGCCACTCATAGATATGTAATATTGAATCATTTTCCTCAATAAATAAATGACCAAGTATAATATTTTTGTCTCATTTGTTTAACTGGGTTCTCTTTATCTACTTTTAGGACTTGTGTGAAAATCTGATGACGTTTTAGCTCATCTTTATGCAGAAATATAGAAAATTCTAAAGGGTTCACAAACTTTCAAGCACCACTGCAGGTTAACATGGGGCAGCCTTGGGCTGAAGTGCCCTTGAGCAAGGCACCTAGCCCCCAACTGCTCACTGGGTGCTGTAGCATAGCTGCCCACTGCTCTGTGTGTGTGTGTGTGTGTGTGTGTGCGCTCATTGCTCACTTGTGTGTGCATGTGTGTGTGTTCACTGCTTCAGACGGATTAAATGCAGAGAGGAATTTCACTGTGCTTGAGTGTGCATGTGACAAAGGTTTCATCTTCTAAATAGACAGATAGATGCATATTTTCCGACATATTCAGTAATAAAATAGAGACTATAAGGGGAACAATTCAGTATCAGGCTGTCAGCAGTCCATTATGAGGAGGCTGCAATGCTTCTGTTGCTGATAGACTGCTACTAGCACAACACCCGCTATCCTGCCAACAGCATGTGGTGTCAATGCTGTGTTGAGAATGACACCACATCAGAGGTGATCTTGTGGTGCTTCTTTTCCTGTAGTGGATGAAGCTTCTGTTGTTGTTCCTAGCTAGTTGTCGTGTGTAGCTTGTTGTGTTTCATGCCACATTGCTCTGGTTTTCTTTCTCTGTGTTTGTGTTTCTGAATTTGTCTTTGTTTATTTTGTTTGTCTTTTGTTCATTACAAAACCTGCACTTTCATCCCTCCTCTGTTCCTGACACTAAGAAACTGTTGTGGAGAGCGCTCTGAAGAACCCACTGGAAGCTGTACACTTCTGTATCATTTACCATCCAGTGAATCATAATGCATATGATCATAAACAGACTTTCAAGACTCACTAGACATAATCTTTCACTCGGGAATTCTGTCTCCATCTGTAACAGAAAACAAAAATGTTTCTGAACCCAGATTCAAGTATTTACAGACATGATACATCAGCTTTGATTATATAAAGTAGAAAAGCATAACCATAGGGAACTTTGCAATTAATCTCTTCAACTATATACAATACTTTATAGTCTATTTGTCAGTGTCATGAATATGAACTTGATTTATTTTAGAAATTCAAAGTATGATTTTCCTGTAAGCTGAGAATATATTTGAAATACAAAGAAAAACATTTGAGACATTTCTGGCAATATCTGACTTTGAAAGTTTTATTATCATTATTTAAAATAGTGAAGATTTCAATATTCATGTTATTTATTGATAAAATGATGCCAGTTGGATCAGCATTGATCAAGTTTTATGTAAATGTTTATTTTATAATATGGAGTTGCTCAAAGCTCTGATATTTGTCATATGTCCTGTGTGGAAACTAACATAGTACAGACTTCTTTTTTGGTTTCTTAAATCATGATGTCGGTGCAGATTGCTGGTATTTTACATTCTGTATTCTGGATTTTTAGCCTACATTTAATTTTTTTTAATTAACAGTTTTACATTTTAACAGTTATTATTTAATTGATTAGTAACATTGATGAATGCAAAATATGCAGATAGTCAAAGCTTTTTGAAGGTTTGCTGTAATTTCAGTGTAAAATCGGAATATATCTTGTGTACAGGATTGAGGTTTGTGGTAGTACAGTGATTAAAACTTTAGGCACCGTGTTTAAAGATTTGAAGTTACAGTGGTTTCAATACTGACAGACAAATACACACAAATCTCTATGATCCAGTAGTGGGTTTTAGAATGTGGTTCCATGTGTGTATGAATATGACAGAGTGTAGCTGTGATCATCATTAATGGTCAGAAGGTTCATTGGTGTATTTTCTGCTCATTCCACAATCATTAGAAATTTTGGCAAAATAAAACTGGCCACAGATCATATAACCAAAAGCTGGCAGTGCTACAAAAGCAGCTCCCCACACTGTGATTAAGATCATGCTATGCAGTCATCAGCCTTCTTGTGATTTTTTTTTTAACCATACATTTGGGTTAGATTGATATAAAACATGTTATATTTTTATTTATTTAATCCATTTTAATCTGTGTGAGCTATGGGAAGAAAACTGCAATGGAAAATATTACATACAAGTTCTCCAATGTCCAAGAGATTCAATTTACATAGTACCAGTCAAGAGTTTGGACACAGCTACACTGTAAAAAATGTCTGTAGAATTAACAGTGAATTTATGTAAAATCATGACATAAAAAAACTGTAAATACAAAAACAATGAAGCAGTGTGTAATTTACATCAATATACTGTAAAACTCCTAACCAAATACCACTGTTAATTTAACAGTAAGAATATGTTGAATTGATCATATTTTTTTGTAGAATTTACAAATTGTTGTAGTTTAAACACAGACAAACTGTAATACTAAAACAGAATGTGATAGTTAAAATTACATCATTGCCCTGATTAAAAAAAAAAAAAACAGCCACCGTTGTGGCTCAGTTGACTAAGGCGCCATACCATGAATCCGGGGACCCGGGTTTGATTCCGACCCAAGGTCATTTCCCGATCTCTCTCCAGCTCATTTCCTGTCTCTACACTGTCCTATCCAATAAAGGTGAAAAAAGCCCCCAAAAAAATCTCTGTCTAGTAGATCATTGCTTGTAACCATTTTGAATCGTTTATTGTACAATGAATATCCATAAAATTAACAGTTATGTATTGATTATTGTACATTGAATACCTGTAAAATTTACATTTAGTTATCATTAATTGTACATGGAATCCCAGTGAAATGTACAAGTTATTCTGTAATGTTGTTTACATTTCACTGTATTTTTAACAGGATTATTCTGGCAACCACAGCTGCCAGTGTTTTTCCGTAAAAACAACGGATTTTTTTTTTTACAGTGTAATTCAGTGTTTTTTCTTTATTTTTATTAATTAAAAGACACTTCATGTCTTAAAGTAATGATGGATGTCTTTTCTCTTTACTTAATTGAGCAGTTCTTCACATAATATGAATTACTACAGTTGTGGAATAGGGCTGTTTACTGTATTATTATTTACTGTTTAATCTCAAACACATTAAGAAGGCAAAAAATTGCAATAATTAACTTTTCACGAGGCACACCTATTAATTGAAAAGCATTCCAGGTGACTACCTCGTGAAGCTGGTTAAGATAATGCCAATAGTGTGCAAAGCGTCATCAAGGGAAATGGTGGCTACTTTGAAGAATCTAAAATATGACATATTTTGTTGTTTTTTTACACTTTTTTCTTTACCACATAATTTCATCTATGTTCCATATGTTGTTTCAAAGTTTTGATGTCTTCAAATACAGAGTCTATATTGAAGCCAAAATACAGAAAAACCTGTGAATGAGTAGGTGTGTCCACACTTTTGACATATACATATAATGTATTAATCCTTGCTCAGTGTTTAAAAGACACAGTAAAAATTCACACAGATGTTCCAAAAGGGCAGAACTCTGACGTTCAAGTCAAAAGTCTGAAGATAAAAGTTCAGGATATATTCTCTCCTCATGCCCAGTGTTCCTGAGATTGGCTCTGGATCCACCATGACTCTGAGCATTTACTGAAAGTGAGTGAGTGGTTTCTGTAGCACCTAACTCTTGAAATAACAGTCCCATGTTGTTTCATGATAGAAATTAGATGTGTTTCTGCTTCCCTCTCAATTCTAATCCATTAAATCTAATAACTAGGAAAAGGAAAGTTTTAGTATGTTTCTAAGGGTGCCATTGTGTAAAAATTACCCAAGGAAGAACAGGGTGGTATATCATGCTGTTTTCATACAGACAGTTTGACAGATCTGAAATTAGTAGGAAAGATTTTCTGCAGCTGTGTTTGACTGATGCCCTTCCAGTGTGTATTCCTGCCTCATGCTCAGTGTTCCTGGCTTAGCATATGGATCCACCATGACTGTGACCAGGACATGATGGATAATGAAGAGTGAGGGAGTAATTTTCTGAAGTCTGAGTGGTAAAAAAAAAAAAAAAATGCATCTGACTTTTCGTCCAATCTGATTCATGACATATTTTATATTGTTTCAAATCCAGTGGGATATGTGATCTAATTTAACCTTCTGGTAAATTCAGAATTCATAGTTTTTAGTCATTCAGAGCACACGCTGTGAAAAGAAAAACACAGACCAAAACTAGCACAAGGGCAGGTTAAGGAAGGGCCAATGTTCTAATCTGTGCGTGCGTGCGTGTGTGTGTGTGTGTGTGTAACATTTGTACACATCAACTTTAAGAAACCATAATGATATGGAAATGTTTTCCTGTTTTTCCTGTTGAACGGAGTGCGGCAAGGTCATGTGCATGTAGCAGGAGTGAGCAATACTTTTTGTGAGTCAGTAGGCTACGTGATGTCACACTGTTAACATCAGGACCTGTCTTATGTGCATTTTTTTTAACAATGTACATGTGCACATTTGCGATTTTATGCAGAGAGTAAATATCAGAATTCTGTGTCAAACTTAAGAAATTTGCAATGAAGACCCTTGAAATGCTTCAGCAAGTCTACGGCAATGAAGCAATGACCCGGGCGAGGTTCTTTTGAGTGGCATTCATGCCTCTGGAGGGGCAGAAGTCAGGGTAAGCTGACGATCCTGACATACAATGCACTCAATTTCTTAGACATTTTCAACTATGATGGTATCTGACCGTCTTTGAACTTCTGACTTTCATTCTTGATTAATGAAAACATGCTTGGGGAAAAAGCATTTTAAGGCTTTCTTTCTATTAACAAATTTCCTGAGCTTGACACAGAATTTGAAGTTTGCTCTCTGCTCAAGTTTGAGGTTCATAGCAAAATCGCAAATGCCCACCTGCATGTTGTCTCAAAAATTTGTGTTGCACAGGTCCTAATGTTGACAGTGCGACATGATACTGACTCACTGCATGCACATAACTGTGCCATGCTCTGTTTGTTCGCAACAGGAACAGTCTTGGAACTTTTTAATCATACCTCGTATATACGTATATGTAAATATTAATTAGTGATGACATTTACTTGACATTCATCTATCTGTATACATGTAAGACTAGCACGTTGTGCAAAACAGCAATTCTAGTAATAAAAGCATGAAAGTATAGAGGGCAGAACCATGTCGAGCATATACATATTGCCATGCAAGTTTATAGTCTGTAATGTTTTAGGATGGTAGCATACAACATACCTTGCATTGATTATTTGCCAATGAAGTCATTTTGTCCTCTGTGTTCTCATCTGGATCACACATAAATCGCTTCCTTAACTCAAGGCTCTGCATTGTTCTCTGTGTGTGTGTGTGTGTGTGTGTGTGTGTGTGTGTGTGTGTGTGTTGGCAGAGAGAGGGAGGCAAAACAGTGTATCTATGCATCCTGTATTATTGCTAAGACTCAAATGTACTACATCCATCCATCCATTGTTTTTACCACTTATCCTACTAAGGGTCGCGGGTGAGCAGGCGTGTATCCCAGCTGACTTCAGGTGAGAGGTGGAGTACACTCTGGACAGTTCACCAATCTATTGTGGGGCTAACACCGAGACAAACCACCATTCACACTCAAATTTTCACCTATGGGCAATTTAGAGTAACCAGTTGACCTAATCTGCAAGCTTCCAGAGGAAACCCATGCAGGTATGGGGAGAACATGCAAACTCCACACAGAAAGGCCCCTGTTGGCCACTGGACTTGAACCCAAAACCTTCTTGCTGTGACCACTGCACCACCATGCCGCCCAAACGTGCTAGATGTAACCTAAAAATGTTAGCATTATGAAGACAGTAAATGGAAAAAAGTGCTATAAAGTCAGTGATAAACCATTATGAAGAAGCCTTTATTTGTCACACGTACACTCAAGCACAGACTTAAAGTGCTGATGACACGTTTTTGACATCTTTGGCGATGTTTTATAACATAAAAAGTAATTCCCGATGATCCATATATTAATTCACAAAGGCGCCTATTTTACAAGTTGTGATAAAAAACGCGGCTATTTGGGCAAATTTGACAGGGCTGCAGCACCCAGGAGACGAAAGAGGAGGAGGAGCTATATGACGTCAGCGAAAGAACCTTCCTCCTAACTTACCAGTTTGTTGTTGATGCGACAGGTGTTCAGTTTGTCATTATTAGTATTATTATTATACATTATTATACGTTTTATATATATGGGTGATTCTTAGACTACGGGCACTTTTATGTCCTTTGATCATATTTTATGAAAGAAAGAAAAAAAGGGAAATTTCACACCTTTATAGTTATCTTTACAATGAGAGTGTTTTAGGAAATTTGTACTAGTAGTGTATGATGACTTTTTCACCTTTTTCAACATCATTATATATGCAAATGTTGCTGTTTTGTGGTTGTCCCACACCCAGACTTTTGATCTTCAATGATAAAAATTAATTGTAAAAAAATGTTTTTTCTAATGTTTTAAAATGTCATTGAATAAAGTATCGGTAAAATAATCAAAACATAATTGGGGTATTTGAGGTCATTCAACTGTTTATGTGGTTTTTTTTAACCAAATGTAGTTGTCACACACTATTGCTGCAATTTCCACCACAACACTGTAATGTCCTTTTAAAAGGTTTGTATGAAAGATTGTTTGGGTATTTTCTGTGGAGATGAACAGTGACACCAGAGAACATGTCTGATATGGAGGGAATTTTGACTTCATCCATCAACTTTTGAAGAAAAGCCAAGGTAAATATAGCTTGAAATGAAAATATTTTTATTGTATGTAATTTCCAAACATGCCGTAACGTCAACTGAGTTTGTAAATAAGTTGTTTTTTTAACGCACATAGATGTATTTTGCGTGCACAAAATGCTAGATAACACTTCTTAGCTAATATAAGATGTTAGCGTAGATTTTTCCTCAAAAAACTGTAGGATTGTAATTTCCACCACCGTAATTTCCACCACATTGCATTCTTGGGTGGAAATTACAATGGTGTAGTGGAAATTACATTTATGCATGCAGGCGAAATTCTTAGATCCCCATACACTGCCTTTGCTCTCTCACACACTCATCTCATGCTCTCCCCACACATTCAGCCTATGCACACACTTCACACACTCAGTCTACTCTCCCCCATCACATCCTGTCCATGCTCTCCCACATCCACATCACTGAATGCTCTCTCACACCACAGACATGCATAGACCCCAACTACCTCATGCCCCTTCACATTACCCCACTCATAGCTCACTTCTCACTGACACACACAAAGTTCATGGTGCCCATCGCATCCAGTATAGTCCATGTTGTCCCACACACTCCATCTCCCTTTCACAGAGAGCCCATGTCCAGGCCAACCACCACGGCAGTGTACCCTCACTCACACACACACACACACAGTACAGTCGCACAACTCAAACTGCAATTTATTTATTAAATTATTCATTATTAACCCCATAATACGCGCCGTTCCACCAGTGGAACGCTTTACTATTTGCTGAAAACCTGTTACTATAGTACTACAATACTATGACATTAAAGAGTCTTTAGTCATATATTACGACTTGGTCATTGTCATTCCGATAACAACAAACTTATAACAGGGGCCGTGTCTTAATGGGTTAATATATGTACCCTGACTATGAATTCTATATTTATTGAAGTAAATTTATCTGTTTTCAAGATGCCACGGAAGTCCACAAAAGAAAGGTCGCAAGCCTACAGGGACAGGATAAAAGAAGACCCTGTGAAATATGAAGAGCGACTGAAAAGAGATCGGGAGAGATCTCATCTCATTATCTCTAGCCGCTTTATCCTTCTACAGGGTCGCAGGCAAGCTGGAGCCTATCCCAGCTGACTACGGGCGAAAGGCGGGGTACACCCTGGACAAGTCGCCAGGTCATCACAGGGCTGACACATAGACACAGACAACCATTCACACTCACATTCACACCTACGGTCAATTTAGAGTCACCAGTTAACCTAACCTGCATGTCTTTGGACTGTGGGGGAAACCGGAGCACCCGGAGGAAACCCACGCGGACACGGGGAGAACATGCAAACTCCACACAGAAAGGCCCTCGCCGGCCCCGGGGCTCGAACCCAGGACCTTCTTGCTGTGAGGCGACAGCGCTAACCACTACACCACCGTGCCGCCCCATCGGGAGAGATACCAGAGAAAAAATGAGAGGGGTGTGGTAAAACCGATTGGAGAATTAACAAAAAGAGAACAACGCAAAAAAAGGAGACAAAGAAGAAACTATATGAAAAAATATCAGGAGAAGATTAAGAATGCTCTTGGGGTACAGGCCTGCCTTGCAACCACAACCCCACCAAACTCTCCAGAATCTGTTCCACCGGAACCTGTCCCTCCACCTCCCACACCACCCTTACCATTACCCTCTGGCCAACCTGTGACGCAAAAACAAAGAGGAAGAAAAAAGGTCCTAAGAAACTGTTCAAAAGTGTATGCAGCATTATATGAAAGCAATGCCAAGCTTGAAAAGGCTCTGCAGAAGGTAGAAAAGTACCGCAAGAGGTATGCAAGATTGTTGAAAAAAGTAAAGCAGGTTGACTCCCCAAAATCCAAGTCTAAAAAGCAGTTGGCATCAGCACCACACACTCTGAGAAAGACTTTAGTTTTCCACAATGCAGTCCTTGCAGAGTTAAGGGAGAGATATCAAAATCTGTCTTCTGAGAAAGATAAACAGATAATTTCAAAGATCCTGGTTGGGAAGATACTGAAAAAGTACCACTTGCTTTCAATGGCAAAAAGAGAATTTGGCTTCTCGGCCAAGAGAAAGAGGAATAATGAAAACAGATCAACAGCATTTACATACACAAGGAAAAAAAAAAAAACAGCGTCAGCACGGATACAACAGAGAAAATCAGGAAGTTCTTAGAAAGAGATGAGAACAGCAGGCCCACAACAGGTAAAAAGGAGACGGTGACACAGAGAAAAATAAAAAAAAACAGAAGAGATTCCTCAATGAATCCATGGAGATCCTGCATAACAAATTTAAGAAGGAGTACCCTGACATCAACATTTCTAACAGTGAGTTCTGCAAAAAACGTCCTTTCTGGATTAAAAAGCCCACTGTTAAGGACAGAGATTCGTGCTTATGTAAGACACATGCCAATCTGCAGTTCATGGCAGACAAGCTGGCCCAGCACAAAGTCATTACCACCAGAAAAATTGAGGATTTGGCCATCTCTCTCTGCTGTTCACCCTACACAAAGGAGTGCATGTACAGGGACTGTCCAAAATGTGTGGAGAAAGAGTTGCTCACATCAAACTTTGACCCTGGGGCCCAGACATCGTGGCATGTCTGGAAAACAAAAGCAGAGGAGAGAGAGAAGAAAAGAAAAGATGGAACTAAAGACAAGTTCACGGTCCATCTTACCGTCAAGGAAAAATTAGAGGGCACGCTGCAAAGTTTACTGGAAGACTTCTCAACAGGTGTAAAAGAAAAACTGGGAAAGCATGTATACAACATCAGGCACCAGCATGCAGCAATCCATGGCTTAAAAGAAAGCTTACGAGAGGATGAGCTGGTTCTGCATATTGATTTTGCAGAGAACTTCCAGTGTAAGTACAGCAGTGAAGTCCAGGCCGTACATTTTGGAGACTCACACCACCAGGTCTCCCTCCATACTGGTGTGGCCTACACCTGGAAGGATGTGAAGTTTTTATGCTCAATCAGCCCTTCTTATCGGCACAACCCCTCAGCGATCTGGGCACATCTAACCCCAGTGCTAAGTTACCTGAGAGAGCAACATCCTGCTGCCACCACTCTTCATGTGGTTAGCGATGGACCAACAACTCAATACCGGTCCAAAAAAAATTTCTTCCTCCTCACCAATGTTCCTTACCAAATGGCCTGGAAAAGGGTGACTTGGAATTTCCTAGAGGCTGGGCATGGCAAAGGCCCAGCTGATGGCATTGGAGCAGCCATTAAGAGGAGAGCAGATGACATCATTGCAAGAGGGAGGGACATTCCAGATGCACGTGTCCTGTTTGATGAGCTCACGCAGAAGTCCACCTCAACTGAGCTGTTCTATGTGGAACCAGATGCCATTGAGGCAATGGATATTCACATTCCAACAGAATTACAGACCATTCGTGGCACAATGAAAATTCATCAGATAATCTCTCATTCTCCAAGCCAAATGTCATGGAGGGTTCTTAGTTGCTTTTGTTCTGCCCCCAACACCTGCAACTGTTTCACACTGGAAACGGTGAGGTTTCAGCCATGGGATGACTCTTCCCCTTCAGCCAGTGCACTTCCTGAGGGCACATTCCAAGATGGAGGTCTACAACCAATTCTGGATTTACATGATGGTCTTATCGGTCAGAGGTGTGCAGTGGTCTATGATGGTGATGTGTATCCAGGCATTATTCAGGATGTTGATCTATACAGTGGGGCTGAAGTGAAAACCATGACTAGCATTGGAAAAAATCGGTTTTATTGGCCACTGAGAGATGATGTTATCTGGTACCAACCCATGGATATAATCGGCCTCATCCCTGAACCCGTACCAGTGACAAAACGCCATAAAGAAATTAAGATGGCAGTATGGAAAGAAATCTGCAAAGTTTGGCCTTGAATTACATTTTCTCTCTCTCTCTCTCACAAACACACACACACACACAACGGCATAAGGAAATTAAGATGGCAGTAAAGAAAGAACGGCAAGGAATCTGCAAAATTTGGCCTTGAATTACATTTACACACACACGCTCCTCGCTTAGCTCAGAAAACTGTGAGTAATCAGAATGTTTCAATATCTCATCCAAATGTCTTCAGGTTTACTTGATTGCAAGTTCACATGATGGCTGTGTTGTGACATTTTCTTTCTTTATTGTGAATACTGTTCCCAGCCCAATGACTTGTGTTCTCATCGTGACAACTCCAGCCGCCGCCTTATTTTGTTTGTTTGTTTGTTTGTTTTTAGTGTTCCTGATTAACCATTCACATGCCAACAATGGTCATGCTCTCTTGGCCAACAATGGTCATGCTCTCAGGACAAACCTCCCTCTCTCTCTGTGTTCAGAATACTTTTCATGATACTGTCAAGACTACGGTTTGTGAATGGTTTCAAAATACTGTTCATGTTGTATGCAATATATGATATGAAATGTATATGAAGTTGTCTTTTTAAAAAGAAAGGTTCAAACATACTAAATGAATTTGTTGAATGGAATTGGGTGCTTCATGAAGTTTTAAAATAAAAGTTTTGTTTTTCTATGGGGTCCATTTATTGTAATTTCCACAACAACCAGTAATTTCCACTACGCCTAGTAATTTCCACCACCCCATTTCTTTTTAAACAAATAGTTACAAAACTCTAATCACTCATTAAAAACATCTGCATAATTTATGAGGTAATGTTCCACTTCAAGTAAAAACACAAGTAGTTACTCCTTGAACTGTATCTAACCATTCCAATGTTATATCTCAGGTTGTGGTGGATGTAAGATTTGTGTTTGGTCCTCATCACAATTAATTTTCCTAATCCATAAATTCATGGGAATTACAATATAGGCATAAACTGATAAAACTATATATGAAATTGGTCTTCCAGTGAAAAGAAATGATGTGTATCATACTATTTTAAAATAAATGACAAATATTTACATGTGATGGAAATTACGTTTGTGCAAGGGGAGTCGGGAAATCTGTTAAAAATCACCAGCTTGTCTTAGAATATCAGTGTGTTCTCTTATGAACCATCAAACTAGACTAGTTGTGTTTACCTATTCCAGTGTGACAATTTATATTTTCACACTTTTTTCCCCTTCAAGTTCACAAGGCCAATAGTGCTCATAGTTAAAGAATCACATATATATATATATATATATATATATATATATATATATATAGTTATTATGGCGGCACGGTGGTGTAGTGGTTAGCGCTGTCGCCTCACAGCAAGAAGGTCCGGGTTTGAGCCCCGGGGCCGGCGAGGGCCTTTCTGTGTGGAGTTTGCATGTTCTCCCCGTGTCTGCGTGGGTTTCCTCCGGGTGCTCCGGTTTTCCCCACAGTCCAAAGACATGCAGGTTAGGTTAACTGGTGACTCTAAATTGACCGTAGGTGTGAATGTGAGTGTGAATGGTTGTCTGTGTCTATGTGCCAGCCCTGTGATGACCTGGCGACTTGTCCAGGGTGTACCCCGCCTTTTGCCTGTAGTCAGCTGGGATAGGCTCCAGCTTGCCTGCGACCCTGTAGAAGGATAAAGTGGCTAGAGATAATGAGATGAGATGAGATAGTTATTATGCCTTCACGTTGTGTTGCCGGCTTTTGCTCCAAAACCCACAAGGATGGGGTAAGTTTATTCAAGTTTCCCAGAGATCCCGAGCTGCATGCGAAGTGGGTGAAGCAAGTCAGGCGCACTTGTGACAAGTGGGAGCCCTCACCAACATCCGTCCTGTGCTCTGAACACTTCGATTTGGATTGTTTTGACACCCTTCCCAGCTTAAAAGAATCTCTTGGGTGTTCAGTTCAGCACAAACGTGTGTTACTACCATCAGCAGTGCCTACACAGTGTTGCCAGATTGGTAGGTTTCCCGCCCAGTTGGGCGGTTTCAAACATATTTTGGGCTGGAAAACTTCAGCAGTATCTGGCAACAGATACTGCTGATGTTTTCCAGCCCAAAATATGTTCAAAACCCACCAAAATGCACTTGAAACCGCCCAACTGGGCGGGAAACCTCCCAATCTGGCAACACTGCCAGTATTCCGGAGGGGGTCTACTAGTAGCTATGCTGGATCCAAAGACAGTCCTCCTGTCAGAACATGTGTTGTGAAACGACATAAGATAAAGGTACGTAGAGCTATAGATTCTACATGATAATCATAAATGTAATCATAAAGTCGGCGTGATATCAGTCATGTATTTGCTTGTGAAAGCTTGCGGCTTTCATGTAACTGCCGCCTAGCAATGAGAGGCAAAGGGTAAAGAGGGTAGGTTATCATAGATTCTATTCGGAAGAGATCAACACAATTCTAGACTCCCAGAAGAGGAAGAGCTAGCACTAGAGAGTTCACCGGCGTTTTCATGCGCCATTTCCATTGAGTAGAACCAGAGTAGAACAGCCAGTGAACCGCAGCGTGGTCTTCTGCTGACGTCACAACATGGCCGCGAGCCACGGACCCAGTTTTCTTGCGCTGTGCAATTAAAAGTTGGATATTCGCGTAACAACAGCTTCTTTTCACGTAATTATAACAGAAATCTAACATGTTTGCCATGTATAGTTTATTTAAGAAATTGCATAGAGTCATGTTCGTGTCATCAGCCCTTTAAGCACACAGTGAAATTCCTTCTCTGCATTTAACCCATCTGAAGCAGGGAACACACACATGCACACACAGGTGAATAATGAGCACACACACACATACCCAGAGCAGTGGGCAGCTACGCTACATGTGGGAGAGAGCGTGAGTGGCTCCTCAGCCAATGAGAGGGCACATCAGGTATGGAGGGAGAGTGGAGAGGTGGAGCGGAGTTGAACAAAGGGACTTCTCGAAACATGGCGGCGAGCACCATGAGCCGGAGAAGTTTGGTGCGGTGAAGTTTTATTCTGTTGACAAGGAAACTTGTCATTTGCAAAGTTTGGGTGTTGGAACGGTGTGAGTGGTGACAGCTGGCGATATAAAAATGGGTGTCCGGTGATGGACAGGGTAAAGGACTGTATAAGAGGGACACTGGATCAGGTATACAGCAAGCTACACAGGCTGTCCGGTTAGAACAGGAATTAATGGATGTCCACTCATGAGCAACAGTGTAAACCGTGGTTTTAATTCAAGGACGCACGGAATGCACACACGGCACGAATGATGGACGTTGGATCCTGACACGTCCGCGATAGAAAGATAGAAAGCAAGAAAGAAATGAAACAGAGAGAGAAAGAGAGAAACGGATCCAAATATTCACTGATGAGAAGCAGGTGTTGCATGGAGTCCCCGTCTGATGTGTGCTGTGTTTTCCTCGATGTTTGTGCGCATCTTATATAGTCCACGCAGCACAGTGTGATGGACAGTGGCGCCAGGGTGTCTGAAGTTGGCGTGTGATGGACAGTGGCGCCAGGGTGTCTGAAGTTGGCATGTTGTAACATGCCCTGACAACTAACGAGTTGGGAGCCACTATGTCTGACAAGGGTGCCTGTTTACTACTTTTAAAGGTCAAAATAATTAAGACCTGGCACCGCAATTCTGAACAGCCGCCCCCAACTTTGTGGAACAAAGTTGTGTCCATGATGTCAGGCAGAGGTGCCCTGAGGGAGTGAAGGGAGTCTCACCAGGCGTGAGACTGGGCGTGTGTAGGTCCGGTCCTTGACCTGCACCTGTGCAGTACGTACCCTGCCATCTGCTCCAGGGGTGACAGCAGTGACCTTGCCCACAGGCCACAGGGCACGTGGGAGCTGAGGGTCGACAATCATCACGATGCTGTCAACGATGAGGTCCTCCCGGTCTCGTTGCCACTTGGAGCGGGTTTGAAGAGAGGGCAGGTAGTTCCTGATGAACTTAGCCCAGAATTGGTCCGCAAGGGCCTGGCACTGTCTCCACCTGCGCCTGCCCAGGATGTCGGAGTCGGTGTAGACCACTTGTGGTATGGAGGGGTCGTGCCGCCCCATCAGCAGCATGTTTGGAGTGATGGGATCTGGATCTGCGATGTCTGACGAGGTGTAACCCAAGGGCTTGGAGTTGATGATGCCTTCCACCTCGATCAGCACTATCCTCAACACCTCCTCAGTGACTGTCTGTGCATCGAGTGTAGTGTGTAGGGCAGCTTTGATGGAACGGATCTCCCGTTCCCAGGAACCACCGAAGTGCGGAGCATGTGGAGGATTGAACTTGAAGTCAATCTGTTGACTGGCTAAGTGGGACTGTAGCTCTGGGCTGAGGGCTTTGAACGTCTCCTGCAGTTCAGACTGACCCCCTCTGAAATTGGTGCCTTGGTCGGAGAGCAGCTCATGTGGCTTCCCTCGGCGTGCGATAAAGCGCCGCAGGACCATCAAGAAAGCATCAGTGTCCATGCTGGTGAGGAGGTCTAGATGCACTGCATGGATTGTCAGGCACTTGAAAACGATGCCCCACCGTTTCTCAGTGCGTCGGCCGATCTTGATGAGGTACGGCCCGAAACAATCCATTCCAGTGGAATAGAAGGCTGGCTTGTGCAAGCGCAAACTTGATGGTGGCAAGTCAGCCATTCTGGGGATCACTGGTGCGCCTCGCCACTTCTGACACTCTGGACAGCTGTGCTGATGTTTCTTGACAGCCGCTCTCCCACGCACGATCCAGTACCGCCGGCGCAGCTCAGCAAACACTCGCTCTGGTCCTGGGTGCGCCAGGTGGCTGTCGAAGTCTCGGATGATGAGCTGGGTGATGGGGTGCTGAGGGTCAAGCAGGATGGGGTGCAGAGTCTCCTCCTCAACCGTGTCACACCTGCGCAGACGACCTCCGACCCGGATCAGCTGTGTCTCAGCGTCGTACTCCGGGGACAATGTGAGGATCCTGCTGTCAGTGGAGACTGGCTTCCCCGCTGAGAGCCGGGTGAGGTCTTCGGGGAAGGAGTCACTCTGTGCCTTCCTGAGGAGTGCCATCTCCGCTTGCCTGTAGTCCTCAGCTGTGATGGCGGATGTGGCCGCCCCATGACGCGCTCTGACTGTGGCCTCCAGCAGCTCTGGATATTGACTGAAGTTCCCTGCATCAGGCAACGCAGGGTCAGAGGTCACGGTGATGTGGCCGCAGAACTGGGACTTCCGCAGCTCGGTGGCGTCCTGCAGCAGCTCCACTGATGGTGACGGTGCACTGATGAACAGGCACGCTGAGGTGGAAGACCGATGCTTGACAGCCTTGGCGGGGCCTTGAAGTGTCCACCCAAGGCGTGTCTTCAGGGCAATGGGTCCACCTGGTGGGCCTATGTGCACAGGCTCGATGGGGATGAGGAGGTCTGGGTAGTCAGACCCAGTGAGGAGCAGCGGACGGGCCTGAGTAAAGGAGTGAAGAGGCAGCCCTCTGAGGTGGCGGTAGGTCCTTTGGAGAGCCTCAACTGGGTGTGAATGAGGGGACAGTCCCAGTTCGGGTGATGTGAAGGCCCGCTGTATCTTGTACCGCTGCTGCGGTTGACTGAGGGATGACACAGAGAAGGACACTGACCTCCCCGGCACCGTTCTGATGTCATGACGGATGGTGCGGAGGGCCAGATTCTCACTCTGTCCTTTGAGGCCAAGCTGCTGCGCTGCTTGGGGGAGGAGCATGGTGCGCTCTGACCCGTCATCGAGGATGGCGTAGGTCTCCATCTTCTTGCCCCTGTGATGAAGGAGCACCTTCACCATCTTCAGCAGCACACAACTACCTCTCCGTGCTGGGTCGAGGTAGTAGGTGGATGGCTGGCTGGGTGAAGACAGTGTCGCAGTCTCCGGCCTGCTTTGTGCATTCACCTCATGCAGTACCTCGAGGTGCAGGCGATTGCACTTTGGGCACCGTGCCTTGAGGTAGCACGGAGCTGCTTGATGGTCGCGTCCACACCTCCAGCACTTCTTCCCGGTCTTGATCCACTGGAGCCTCGGTTCCAGTGACATACTCTTGAACGCAGTGCACTGGTTGAAGTAGTGCTCCGTGCTGTTGCAGAAGGGGCAGTACTTCTTTGGAGGCTCCACCTTGGCGGGTGTGCGTGGAGCTGACTTTGATGGCTGCTGAGCTGACTTGGTTGGGGGGTCTACCAGCAGGACCGTGGTGGAGCGTGTGGCTGCCGGCTGCTTGCCTCTGGTGCTCCGCTGCCGCTCTGCCTGGCTCGCTGTTGCCTTTGGCGGGTCGTTGGTCTCGTCCAGCTACACACCAACCTCGTGCTGTAACCATGCGGCGAAGTCCAAGAGTGTGGGGACAGGCACACGGTCTGGGTCGATGTACCGCCTGAAGGCAGTACGCAGCTCGTGAGGCAGCTTGGGCAGCAACCGAGACACATGCGAACCACACCGTAGCTCAAGCTGTTCCTGGGTCCCCATCTTATCCAGCATCCCCACCAAGGACTGCACCTTCAGGGCGAAGTTCCTGAAGCCTCTCTGGTCACCGCTCCTGACAGGGGGCTCAGCCAAGACCTGGTTGATCTGCCTGAGTGCCAGTTTGCGGGGCTGCCCAAAGAGCTTCGTGAGGGCTGCCATCATATCACTGTAGGGATAGCTGCTGTGGCAGTAAGCATCCGCTACCAGGACAGCATCCTCTAGCTTCAGGTGGTCCAGCAGGATCTGATATTTGAAGCGCTCTGTCGCGTCGGGTGGTAGGACGTTGTCGAGCGCCAGCTGCATCCTGTTGAACTGCCGTGGGTCGTCCTCGGTGAACGCTGGGATTCTCATCTTGGGCCCGCGGTAGGTCAGCTCCTGAGGGGGAAGAGATGTCAGTCGCTGTGGGACAGGTGACAGCCTGTGATGATCTGGTGCCACTGCCTTCTGACCGGCCGACACCGGTGATGACGTCCGCTGTCTCTGAGCAGACGAAGGGCGCCGTGGGCTGAATGGCGCTGAGTACTGTGGGGTGGCAGGAGAGGGTGAGGATGACGTGAAGGAGTGACCCCGTGGCAGATTCATGCTCCTCAGGTGCTCTGTCAGCTCTGCCGTCAGTGGTGTTGGCAGGTGGGGAGCTCCTCCGTGTGGCGGTGTGGACGTCGCTGCCTCAGCTCCTGCGATGTGTGGCCGAGGTAGAGGTGACGACTGCTCTGCCACCGGGGCGCGGCGATGTCCACTGGTTGAGTCAGCAGGGCTGTATGTTCTGTCATGCTGCAGTGGTGATGATAGGACTGCTGGGGGGGTTCCAGGCGTGACGGCTGGAACCTGGATGTCCTCGCTGGAGTGCGTGGAGGTGATGCATAGTGCTGTTGCAACAGGTACTGCACATCCCGCTGCAGCTGCCGATTGTCCTCCTGCATCTGCCGATTATCCCGCTGCAGTTGCTGATTGTCCTCCCGTATCTGCTGAAGGGCGAGGAGGATAGCTGCTGACGTGTCCAGGGGAGTCTGCCCAGCAGGGGGAGTGTGTGATGGCTCCCGGGGCCTGCTGTCTCCCACGTGGGAAGAATCATCCTGGGTGTGTGCGCCGTCCTGTGGCAGCCGTCGCTGAGCCTGGGTCACCACGTAGTCGTCCAGGTGCCTGGGGTGGTGGGGCTCACGGCGAGGACGGGCACTGCCATCATGAGTGGACATCCTGACTGTGTAGAACGCTGTATCCGGCTCGAAGGACCATATAAAAATGGGTGTCCGGTGATGGACAGGGTAAAGGACTGTATAAGAGGGACACTGGATCAGGTATACAGCAAGCTACACAGGCTGTCCGGTTAGAACAGGAATTAATGGATGTCCACTCATGAGCAACAGTGTAAACCGTGGTTTTAATTCAAGGACGCACGGAATGCACACACGGCACGAATGATGGACGTTGGATCCTGACACGTCCGCGATAGAAAGATAGAAAGCAAGAAAGAAATGAAACAGAGAGAGAAAGAGAGAAACGGATCCAAATATTCACTGATGAGAAGCAGGTGTTGCATGGAGTCCCCGTCTGATGTGTGCTGTGTTTTCCTCGATGTTTGTGCGCATCTTATATAGTCCACGCAGCACAGTGTGATGGACAGTGGCGCCAGGGTGTCTGAAGTTGGCATGTTGTAACATGCCCTGACAACTAACGAGTTGGGAGCCACTATGTCTGACAAGGGTGCCTGTTTACTACTTTTAAAGGTCAAAATAATTAAGACCTGGCACCGCAATTCTGAACAGGCGAGCCTAAGCGGGAAGACAGCGCTGGGGTCCATGAACACTGGTTTGCTCCGATCCGAACAGGTTGAAAGTTTCCTTCATCCTCTCCCTCGCTCTCCTTCCACAGGTTTGTGAGTATACCCTGCCACCTGACTTCACGCAAAGCAGCACTGTTTTAAGGAGTCCTTTACAACTCCTTAAAGACTAAACATTTGTGCAACTGCTGGATTAAGTGCTACGGAACTGAGTAACGTCGTTTCACGTTGAGGAACTGTGCTCACAATTGTGTTTATGGACATTCGGAACTCCGTGACATTATTGCCTGTATTCTTACTTGTGCATGGTGATTTTGATTTGTACACTGTAACATTGAAGGTCTTTCATTTATGTGGTGGTAGCCTTACTTTTGATTGCCCTAGTGAGTGTATTAAGGTGGGCTAATCAGGCTTATTTTGATTTTTGCAAACGAGATTTATTGTTTGATACTATTATTCGGTGTATCTATTAGTGCAGTCCCGGGACCCATAGGTTTGTTAATTGTGTTGTGTGAAACGCCTAGGTTGATATTGAAAATAAGAGTGTTGGGTTAATAAGAAACTGAATGTGTTAAACTGCCTCTGTAGGCCCCTTTGTAACAAAAATTTAATTGGAGTACTGAAGATTACTTATCTACTTTTTTTTATTTCGTTTCATTATTTTTCTAAATAAGATCTCATTATTTCATTTAACATTTGCTAGTAGCCTTGGAGCTTAGAGCTCTTATAAAATAATTGGTTTATTCAAACTGGTTTCTTATTCTAAGCTGTGGGGTGGGAAACATAGACATAACACACAGCTATACATACACACACACACACACACACACACACACACACACACACACACACATGCACATATCTCAAGTAACTACTATTCCTATACCAGCCGCTATCCCATTTAGTTCTAAGTAAACTCAGGTTAGTTGTCTTTAAGTGGGCGCTGCCCCTTACATACAGTGCCCGGGGAACAGTTGGGGGTTAGGCGCCTTGCTCAAGGGCACTTCATGGCTGCCCCATCTTCACCTAACTGCATGTCTTTGACCTGTGGACCTCCAGAGCACCCGGAGGAAACCCACGCAGACACAGGGAGAACATGCAAACTCCACACAGAAAGGCCCTCGCCAGCCACTGGGCTCAAACCCAGGACCTTCTTGCTGTGAGGCAACAGTGCTAACCACTACACCACCATGCCACCATGAACTAATTTTATCCCTCATAAATTTATTTATCCCTGATGAGCAAGCCTGAGGCAACAGCGACAGCGAAAAACTCCCTCAGGTGACAGGAGGAAGAAACCTTGAGAGGAACCAGACCTAAAAGGGAACCCATCCTCATTTGGGTGATAACAGATAGTATGATTATAAATAACTTGCTTCTATAATTGTGTCCTATATAGTCACAAAGTGCAATTGTGTAACCAGGAAATTCATTATAGTTTTAATATGAAGTCTATTTTGCTGACATTATCAACTATTCATTGATGGAGACTCGAGTGAAAGACTGTTCATGACAACTGTAGTCATAAAGTTATCATGTCACTTGTAGTCCTCAGCCATCATAGCAAAAGTGTAAGTGTCCAAAGCCATCTTCTCAGTGTATCTTTCGACGGTCCATATGGGGCCGTTCTCCACAGGATCAATGTAATGAGACTCCAGCCAGAAGTAGGGCAGCAGGATGGATCAGGCAGGTCCAAAGAGCAGGAAAGGCCAGCATCACTGGTGTTTCAGGATCGACATGTAACCCACGCTGGCAAAAAATGTTGGAGCATTGGGAAGCCAGCAAGGAAAAATGGAGCATAGTGATGTCTCCAGAATTCAAAGATGATGCATAATACACACATAGATAGATAGATAGATAGATAGATAGATAGATAGATAGATAGATAGATAGATAGATAGATAGATAATATAAAATGTTGCCAGCTAGATAGTTAGCTAGTTTACTGCACAGCCAGATGAATTTGTCAGCACTGACTTTGCCACCTCAATGAATTGGCTACATATAGTACTTTTATTGGAAGTAAACAGATGTTGAATGTTGAATCAGCAGTTTATGCCTTTATGAAGGTTACTTGACAACAGACAGTCAAAACAGCTAGTTACAGACAAGAGAGTTAAAAATTCAACATAGTTAAATACTTTTGTGTTTTTTTTAACCAAAAGAGGTAAGAAAGTGTCCGAATTAATTTCATTAGTGAATATAAATATAACCATAAATACAGAATTGCACAAATTGTCACTATACTTTTGCACAATTTAAATAAAAGTGTATCATGTCATATGTCTTTGCCAGAAAATAATCAAAATATATTTTGATGTCACTTTGATAGCAAAACTTGCCAGTACAAGAGATTTGGCCATGTGACACATCAAGTCTAGCCACATGATTGTTGTTAATGAAATTAAGGCAATAGTACAGAAAAAAATCCATTTAATTATTTTTAAGCATATTGCTACAGTATCAGTGCTGGGAAAAATCGTTAACATGGTGAAATAATATATTTCCTATACATTTCTGAGAAAACATTGTTCGTGGCAATCATTTAGCCATGGAAGCAGATGTTTTACAAGCATGCTGAAATCATCTACTCTAAATCTGTCAACATGAACTTCAGGCATTTGCTTTGAGTTCCTTTACTACTCCAATGCTTTATGTTAAGTGCATCTGCAACAGTTTATTGAGGGGGCAAAAAGGCAGTCATAAAGATAAGTAACATGATAGAATAACAGTATGCTTCATCTCAGGCTTATACCCTTAATCATAGAAGCAAGAGAGTAGCTTTGAAAATAGCGGAATGCTCTCACTGACCATCACATTCCTACAAAATCAATTAGATATCCTCAGAGAAGAAGGGGGAATGCTCTCTTCACACAGGAAAATGGACCATTCCTGAAAGGATCATTTGTCAGTTAGCCTGATGATGTAATTGAGATTAATCACAATCCAGAGTTGTCCATTCCTTTAGATGAAATCAAGGATACAAAGAAAATCAAGGACATGCAAAGTATCAGGCTAAGATATGTCGTGTCTACAGTAGCAGCAGAGAATCAGCATCAGAAATGTTGTGCGTCCTTTTATGAACATTTTACTGACATGCGTGATTGGAGCAATTTATGCCAAAGGGAAAAAAAACTATTTTAAAAAATAGGTACTAAATAATACACCCTCTTATGAACATGGCAAAATGCATGGCTTACCATTTAATTGAGGACCCGTTCAGGGGCTTTTCTCTTTATTTTTTTTTAGAAGTATAGTTTCAGCATCACACTTCTGTGTCCTCTGTGCTCTGCATAGCCACCTTCTCTCCATCTTCACTTACACCTGATAACTGGTAATGTATGCATTATAACGTGTATGCACTTCTTGCTTCATTTGTATTTGAAAAGTGGAAATCAAGTTAAACACTTTTGGTGGTTCCAATTTCATATAAACTCAATTTACTACATTAGAGAGAGAGAGAGAGAGAGAGAGAGAGAGAGAAATCTGTGCTCTATTAGCCACATGCACATTAGCATTAATTTCAGAATAATTCAATAGTGTGACTCCGTCTCCCCTGAAGCCTCCTGCTTTGGCCTTTTCGTTATGCTATCCCAATTCACAATGATTTCCCTAAATTGTCTCACAGCTCTCTTTGGGCAGGAAACAGGAAACAGAGGTCAGAAGTGCAGTATTACAGTCTGGCTTGGAGTGTTGTGCTTAGCGACACTTGGCAGGACTTTGAGTGCGGCTGTTAATGCGTCTCTTCCTCTTGGTGTTTGTCTTCTCACAGACAGACGGAGTGTTTTTCATGGAGAGACATCAGCCTGAGATGTGGACTGATAAGTTGGCAAGATTGTGCATAGAAAGCAGTCTCCTACCACAGACAGGTCAAAGCATTTGCTCACCCTCACAATACAAATGAAATGTACACTAGTCTCATGTGCATATACTGGTATGAGAGAAAAGATGCCACACTTTAATTTTTCAATAGATTAAACAGTAAAGCTTTAGAAAGGTAAAGGATCCCTTAACTGTCATCATCTCATCTCATTATCTGTAGCCGCTTTATCCTGTTCTACAGGGTCGCAGGCAAGCTGGAGCCTATCCCAGCTGACTACGGGCGAAAGGCGGGGTACACCCTGGACAAGTCGCCAGGTCATCACAGGGCTGACACAGACAACCATTCACACTCACATTCACACCTACGGTCAATTTAGAGTCACCAGTTAACCTAACCTGCATGTCTTTGGACTGTGGGGGAAACCGGAGCACCCGGAGGAAACCCACACGGACACGGGGAGAACATGCAAACTCCACACAGAAAGGCCCTCACCGGCCCCGGGGCTCGAGCCCGGACCTTCTTGCTGTGAGGCGACAGCGCTAACCACTACACCACCGTGCCGCCCTAACTGTCATCATATAACACATTGCTGTAGTTAAAATCATGTACCGGTAAATCATGTACAAGTATTAATAAAAAGTAAGTAACATTTTTGAAAAAATCAACTAACATCAGAATTAATATTGTGGGGTTTTTTTTTATAATAAACCAAATAAATATTAACCAGGGTTCATACCACCAATGAGTAAAATGAAGAACAATGATCAAAATGAAGTAACACATGAACATGTGATTAGAGTGAAGAGTTAATAGTATGTTTGCACTGCTGCAAATTTCATTTGACTTTCATTCAGGTTGTATGGAAGTGAAATTCACTCTGTTTGGGCAAAATTTGTCTGGTGGGTGAATAACTGGAAGTGGCATTGTGCGATGGTGTTGCAAGGCAACCTGGTGAAAACAAATAGCCATCAAAAACAGAAACTACAGAAAAAAGTTTCATGTTTTCTCTAAATTTACATGGGAGCGACGTGAGAGAGACAAGCAGGTTGCTAGAGCCTGGATGCTGTTCATTCTCCATGATTATAGCGACAAAAGTCAAGTGACTGGGCAGGACTGCTGTAGCGAGAAAAGGACAAATATTGAATGATGTAAGACAGAGACTATGAACAGGAATGAAGACAGCGTGAGCCGTAAAAGCTAGACTTTGAGCTCATTCCTGCTAATCACGCTAGCCTTCCAATTTGAAGCTAGTTAGCTAATGTGAACAATCACTAGCTCGCTAAATAACATTAAAGACAAGTTCCATGCAGATTTCATTGGTTCCAACTAATATCCATAAACCCAGTAATAGCAACAATTAATTCCTAATGTTTTAGTTATTTTTATTACCTGTGGACATTTAAGTGGACACATTTTCTTGATTTAAAGTAAGTCTACTGCAGACACAGTGCAGATCTACTTGCACACAACAGTATTGAATAAACATTCATTTCAGTTCAGCAGTTCTGTGTCTCATTTGTTATTATTATTAAATTATTGTATTTTATCATATGCAAAAACAACATGATTTCAGCATTGCATATCCAACATGTTTAGTTATTATCTCTGCCCATGGACTGCATAAATAAATTTATACAGTTGATGTCACCACAAGGTTGTTTTCACGGAGTTGTCAAGCCACTGCTGGGGACGACATCACACCGACCAGACCAATAGGAATGAATTGTGATGGTACAAATTCTCAATTTCATGCAAATGTGAACCATGTGAAAACCAATCAGTTCAGCCTGTGATATGTTTGGTACATGATGTTCTCTAGAGAGGCAGGAGCAACAAAAAATTCTGATTAAGATGGCGGAGGCTAAAGGCTACATGTAGCATGAAAACACATTGTATTGCGATGCATGTCAGTTTAAATGGTGCACCTACTGGTGCTTCTAAAATTTTCATTAAGGAGCACCAGTACTACTAGTGGACAATATTAGTCTGGAGTTCTGGTGTACGTTTATTTCAAAATGCTTGACTAGAATGTAGGTAAATATTTAGATTATTGTAGAATTTAGCTTTTTTTCAATCTTCTGTATTTTCATTCTTAACATTACATCTAATGCTGGGGCGGCACGGTGGTGTAGTGATTAGCGCTGTCGCCTCACAGCAAGAAGGTCCGAGTTCGAGCCCCGTGGCTGGCGAGGGTTTGTGCGGAGTTTGCATGTTCTCCCCGTGTCCGTGTGGGTTTCCTCCAGGTGCTCCGGTTTCCCCCACAGTCCAAAGACATGCAGGTTAGGTTAACTGGTGACTCTAAATTGACCGTAGGTGTGAATGTGAGTGTGAATGGTTGTCTGTGTCTGTGTCAGCCCTGTGATGACCTGGCGACTTGTCCAGGGTGTACCCCACCTAGTCATCTGGGATAGGCTCCAGGTTGCCTGCGACCCTGTAGAGCAGGATAAAGCGGCTAGAGATAAGGAGATGAGATGTCTAATGCTATGCTCACTGCTTAGCTTTCAAGCTGTGATATACTAAGGAAATGGGATGTAATGATGTTTTTCAGACATTTCAATGTATGAATGCATTTTTTATCTCCTTCTATTTCATTGTTATGCCTCTATAAAGAGGTATGTAATCAAATGTGAAAATCTATTATAAAACCTAAACTATGGGAACTCCTTAAATCCAGACGAAAAAACACTGATAATCACAGTTTTGTGTGTCTAAAGTGATCCATGTGTTTGCATGAGAAATTCTTTAGTCTGTGCTCCTAACTAGTATGCTGTTTATTATCTTTCCATGCTTGGTTATTATTTAATGAATTCCTGGGGGTTTTTTGGGTTTTTTTTTTTTTTTACATGACTCTGGCTTGAGTTAAGAGAGAACAACGGGCTAAAAAAGACCAGTCTGCAGTTTTATATCTGACAGGTTAATGTTTTTCTTGTTCCCAAAAAAATGTTGGTCTTTCTCACAGTTTTCATCCATCTGCATGTCTTGCAGAGAATTGGGAAGGGAACGGTATTAAAGGAGGGGAAGGAGAACATGCAAAAATGCTGAAACTGGACAGTTGGTGGTGTTTGATTTCCACTGTAATTATGATTCCTTTGGCTATTTTGATTTCTATTCTGAGCCTCAATCTCATATTCATACATCACTCCAAAATTGGATGACTTTGAGATTCTACAATGAGCTGAATTCTGAATCTTGCTTCATTTAGTTGCATTTTACAGCACATTAATTGAGAAGATACATACATGCTATTTTCAAAGTGACCCCATGCACCCTTCACTGCACAAAATACCCCAAACGATGACCCATGTATGATGAAATCCATGTTAGGTACTTTCCGATCACGGCATTGTCAAAACAAATCTCCAGATATGATCCAGATTCTTGCAGGAATTTGAAAACGTTATCTCCTGATTCTTGGGGTTTTGGCACAGCGCTTCCACACAAATACCCAAATCTTTAAATAAAATCGCACAGAGATAACTGTAGCACAATTACTTGTAGTGGAGATAGATAGATAGATAGATAGATAGATAGATAGATAGATAGATAGATAGATAGATAGATAGATAGATAGATAGATAGATAGATAGATAGATAGATAGATAGATAGATAGATAGATAGATAGATAGATAGATAGATAGATAGATAGATCCCTTAATTGGATCTGTAACTGCTTTAAGGGCAAATAATGACAAGGAATATCCATGAAACAAGTTACTTCCTGATGCAGTTAGCACTGTTGCCTCACAGCAAGAAGGTTCTGGGTTCAAACCTCACAGCCAACAGGGGCTGTTCTGCATGGAGTTTGCATGTTCTCCCCATGCCTGCATGGGTTTCCTCCAGTTCCTCCGGTTTCCTCCCACCGTCCAAAGATATGTGGATTAGGTCAACTGGCCACTCTAAATTGCCCATAGGTGTGAATGTGAGTTAGAATTGAGAATTGAGCTCAAAATTGAGCATTTAAAAAGAACTGTGGCGTAATTAACATCAAAGTACTGTATATTATTCAGTATCTTTTTTGCTGTGTTCACACTTATACCGGTACGATAGTGGTATAACTGTATCAATACAAAGTATACCGGTACAGTTTAGTGCATCTGTCCACACTAGCGAGAAATGTTTGCGGTTTTCTTTCATTCACGGTAGTTGAAATGCACGTGCGCGAAATGTTTCCGTGGTTACCGAGTAACTTCCTTCCGAGAATATATGGCATCCGTTATTTCGAGATCTCAAGAAAACAAAATTATTTCATGATCTCAGCTGGGTCACTGTATCTCCGTCAGTAGAGACGAAGCCGGGCCAGTCTTCTGCGGAGGTGCCGTGGACTAATTTTGAAATTATCCCTTACTAAAAGACTTAATGCAATCTCTCCCTGTGTCAACCCCTGATCAAAATATTGCCTTATTAGGTGATCGATTATTCCAGACATTCTAATGACCAAAGTTGTGTCTATACAGAATGAGAAATAGCCCCAAAGTCAGCATATCACAAGTCTCTTGGCGCACCTGAATGAACCATTTCTCAGCTGTTTACTCAAGATCATGAAATAATTGTTTTGTTTTCTCGAGATCACGGAATAACGGTTTTGCTTTCTCGAGATCTCGAATTAGTTGTGTTGTTTTCTCGAGATCCTGAATTAATTACGTCGTTATCTCGGGATAACAAGGTGAATAAAAAAAGGATTATATGAAGGGCCTCTCTCGGCTTCCGTACGCATGAAACAACGTGTGTGCTTTTTGTTGTCAATGTACAGTCTGTATGTCTGGTGGTCATTTATTCAGTCGAATCATATAAAACGTGCGAGGCAGTTGAGAAAGAAACAAACGAATCTCCATTCTTCACTATTTTATTCAGCGAAGACATCGATTGAGGTGTGTGACTTTGCGCATTATATTTGTATCGATACAGAGCCGCTTCATCTGTCCACACTATGCGAAGTGCTACAGTACCGATACTGTACCGGTACGAAACCCATACATTTGTGGGTTTCGTACAGATACAGTTATACTGCTACAGTACCGGTATAGTTGCTAGTGTGGACAGGTGTTGCGGTACGAAAGTAGTTTCGTATCGGTACAAAATCCCTAGTGTGGACAGGGTATTTTATTTCTATTACAGGTTAACTCAGTACTTGGGAGGTATTCAAAAGATTAAAAGTTTTGTTGTTGTTTTCTCTTTCCATAGACAAATACCAGTGCTATCCCATCTGAATCCAAGGGTTTGTAGATAAATATTTAGTTTACTCAAAATTATTAAAATTTACTAAAATCCATCTGGACATCACTGTTTACTTTACAACTTAATTCAACACTCAGAAGTTTGCTGTCTATATGTTGATAGGCAAGCAGGAGCCTATCCCAGCTGACTATGGGCGAGAGGTGGAGTACACCCTGGACAAGTCGCCAGGTCATCACAGGGCTGACACAGAGACAAACAACCATTCAGACCCATGAGCCACCAATTAGCCTAACCTGCATGTCTTTGGGCTGTGGGGGAAACCGGAGCACCTGGAAGAAAGCCACGCAGACATGGGGAGAACAGGCAAACTCCACACAGAAAGGCCCCCGTTGGTCACTGGGCTTGAACCCAGGACCTTCTTGCTGTGAGGCGACAGTGCTAACCACTACATCACCGTGCTGCCCCTACGTTGAAGTCCACTGTTTGGCAAATAATTTGTGATGAGAAGCTGATGGAAAGGGCAGAAAGCAGAAGAAACTGAAGCCTAGAATACAGAATAATGAGTGTAGATGTAAAGGGGAAATAAATATTTTTGGGAGGTTTTCTGATCAGGAAAATAATGAAGTAGTCGAGATATTTCATTTTTTTAGATTTTAGTCACTGCTGAGAAAATCCATCAAATGGAATTAAAGCTTAAATTACATTGTTTCATAGCAAAATGTCCTAAGTAGATTTCCTAAGGCTTTCTGAAGAAGAAGAAGAAGAAGAAGAAGAAGAAGAAGAAGAAGAAGAAGAACAAGTTTATTCATCACACACTTGTGAAATTCCTCTTTGTATTTAACCCATCTGAAGCAATGAACACACACGTGCGCAATGAGCACACACACATACCCAGAGCAGTGGGCAGCCAGGCTAACAGCGAGCAGTTGGGAGTTAGGTGCCTTGCTCAAGGGCACCTCAGCCCAAGGCTGTCCCATATTAACCTAACTACATGTCTTTGGACTGTGGGGAAAACCAGAGCACCCAGAGGAAACCCACGCAGACACGGGGAGAACATGTAAACTTCACACAGAACGGCCCCTACCGGCCGCTGGACTCGAACTCAGAACCTTCTTGCTGTGAGGTGACCGTGCTAACCACTTCCATCACCATGCCGCCCACAATCAATAAGATAATAAATCAGATTGTTCAGCAATTTACATTGCTGGAAAAAAAATCCACAGTAATTTACATTGCTGAACAATCTGATTTATAATCTTATTGAACAACAACAACTTGTCTTATTGAACAACAAGTTGTTGTTCAATAAGATTATAAATCAGATTGTTCAGCAATGTAAATTACTGTGGATTTTTTTTTTTGCGATCACATTTTTATTGAAGTTTGAGAAAAAGTCAAAAAGAACCATGCCAAGACTTTTAGGGATTCGACATCACAACACAGTCTCAGTTTACACATTAGGCATGCAGTAGGCCCGAGACAAAGGAACATGTCATGTGACACCACAGAACACGGAAGAAGTAACATTATTAATCACAAGCAAAAAATAAATAAATAAATAAATAAACACATGGAAATATAAAAATACACACACGCACATATACAGAGACAGGACACACACGAAGACATACAAAACAAAACAGAGAGGAACTTGACATGCAGGGACACAGGAATGAATGAGAGTCAGTGGTGAAAAACTAAAAACAAGCTCACAGCATATCTTTCAGAGTCTCAGCAGTACTACGCCAGGCATTTAGTGTGCTCTCATTACCACCATTAATTCGGGCTGTTGAAAGTTCCAAATATACAACATCCAGAAAAGAAAGAGTCCAAGACTTGATAGTGAGAGAATGAGGTGGCTTCCAGCGAGTGGCAACCATTTTCTTGGCTGCTGTCAGTCCGGCAAAAATTATATGCTTCTTGAGTTTGGAAATATTAAGAGTAGACAGGTCATTCAGAAGCAACACACACAGGTACCGTTTCTTGTATCAAATCAGATAACTTAGATGCAACATTGCACCACAGTTGTCCAACAGGAGGGCATTCCCAAAACGTGACTAAACGTGCCCTGAGCTTTCAGAGAGCACAGATTGCATAAAGGATCATTAATAATTTTCATATGATGAAGTTTGACAGGGGTAAGGTATATTCTATGTAAAAAATTGAAATGAATTTGCTGGTGGTCTGGATTACGTGACACATCACGAATGCCAGACCACACGTCATCCCAATCAAAATCTTGAGTCAGACCTGGGCAATCTCTTCTCCAGACCCTCTCTATTGGAAGTGTGGGGGTGTCCATTACCAGTAAAAAAATTATATAATTTGGATACCATACCCGTCGTTTTAGCATGTTTAGTAAATATATCTCGGAGTGGATGAATGGGTAAAGAACACTGCCATGGGACGCCATATGCTTTAAGGACTGACCTCAGCTGCAAATAAAAGAAAAAGGAGGAACCAGGCAGATCGAATGCATCCTTAAGATCAGTAAAAGAAAGCAATCCAAAGTTGTTATCAATGTCTTTCAAATAGTGGACACCTCTCTCCTCCCACTGAGGAGCTGAGATAGGTCTACCACCAATCAGAAGGGCTTTGTTATTGAAAATTGGAGAAAGCATGTGCCACTTGCAGGAAAGATGACAATGTGTTTCAGCTGATCTCCATGTTAATACAAGATGGGAGATAATGGGACCAAAACGCAGCTGACATTGTCTTTTAAGGCCCGGTCCCACTGGCCGATGGACACAAAACGTATGCAAAAAGGACACAGCGGACGAGCAAAATTTCGGGGGTGGCTCTATCCATTTTCATCCGCTCCAGGAATGGACAAAATTGGCGAAAATTTGCGAAAACAGAACGGAAAAGAACGGTCGTGGGTAGTATATAGCGGGGATGTTAAACGCATGTTCATAGGAAGCCTAGCGGATGAAAGCGGATGGAAGTGGATGACAGCTCCGAAGGGGTTACCGGTGATAACTGAGAAGCGGACGCATAGCAGAAAGAGCGGATGCATAGCGGAAGAAGGGGATGCATCACGTACGCCTAACGGAAACAAAGGGGATGTTGCGCGGATGTATATCGGATGCAGACCGATTGTCCGCTAGGTGTCCTTCTACATACTCTAGACATACTCCAGACATCCTAAATATACGAGATACATCCCAGATATAAACGCATTGTCCGTTTTGAATACTTTATATACGAGATGCATACGCTTACATCCTTTCTATTTCCGTGCTACTAACGATGAATAGACGTTTCATGTACCTTATCTTTCCTCCCTCTTTCCGTTTTCAGCTGCAGCGGATGTGAGTTGCGAGGATGCCCAGAGGATGCAGAGAGGATACAGCAGACGTTTAACGGATGATAACGGACATAGAACGTTTGTTGCTCGTATATGTCGCGGATTTACATCGTACACGGCGGAAAGTTCATCCGTTCTAAAAGTTTTGTGCAGCTCAAAACTTTTTGTGCGGATGAAATCACAGTGGACGGATGCTCGATGGATAGAGCGTATGAAGCACGTATGCAATGAGTACACAACGGATGCATAGCGTTTTCCAACGGATGGCAAAGATTTATTTACGTTTTACATCCTCTTTGCATCCGTAAGTGCAGTGGGACCGGGCCTTTAGACAAGTTGACAAAAAGGACATCTTTGAGCGTCCATGGGTTTACAGTTGTTTTCTAGTGTGAGCCAAGAAACTGGAGTGTGGATCAAACCAGGAGAGCAGGGGTCTGAGCACAAACGACCAAGAATAAAGTTCAAAATTAGGAACGGCCAGTCCGCCATTCTCCCTCCTCCTCTGCAGAGTAGACATTTTCAAACGCGGCCGCTTTCGGTTCCAGATGAATTTGGAAGTTGCAGATTGGAGTTTGCTCCAGTAGCCAGACGGAGGGGGGAGGGGGACCATAGCGCTGACAAAATTAATCCTGGGCAAGATATTCATTTTTATAATAGAGACGCAGGCCCGAATAGAGATAGGTAGAACAGTCCACTTGTCCATGTCCTTTAGGACCTTATTCAGAGCAAGAGAATAATTATATTTAACAATCTGATTTAGAGAAGAAAAAATTTCGATTCCCAGATACGTAAACTGCTGCACTATGGGAATATTTACAGGAAGGACCGATATCTTGGCAGAATCATTCAGATGTAGGAGAGCAGACTTAGACCATCTCATCTCATCATCTCTAGCCGCTTTATCCTTCTACAGGGTCGCAGGCAAGCTGGAGCCTATCCCAGCTGACTACGGGTGAAAGGCGGGGTACACCCTGGACAAGTCGCCAGGTCATCACAGGGCTGACACATAGACACAGACAACCATTCACACTCACATTCACACCTACGGTCAATTTAGAGTCACCAGTTAACCTAACCTGCATGTCTTTGGACTGTGGGGGAAACCGGAGCACCCGGAGGAAACCCACGCGGACACGGGGAGAACATGCAAACTCCGCACAGAAAGGCCCTCGCTGGCCACGGGGCTCGAACCCGGACCTTCTTGCTGTGAGGCGACAGCGCTAACCACTACACCACCGTGCCACCCAGACTTAGACCAGTTAATTTTAAAACCCGACATACTTCCAAACTCCTCACAGACGGACAAGAGGTGTGATATAAACTGAGCAGGATTTTCTAGATATATTAATACATCGTCCGCATACAAAGATAGTTGGTGTTGTGTGTTACGGACAGTGATAGGTGAGACCAGACTGGACTGATGAATCGATTGCGCTAACGGTTCCAAGGAGAGCACAAATAGTGCAGGACTCAACGAGCAGCCCTGGCGTGAGGACCTGGAAACCGGGAAGAGAGCAGAGAGAGTTCGACCAGTTAGCACCTGTGCTGAGGGGTTCGAATACAATGTTTGAATTAACCCAATAAAAGTGCTACCAAAGCCCATCGCCTCCAGAACAGAGCACAAATACGAACATTCTAACCGGTCGAAGGCTTTCATGGCATCAAGTGAAAGCACAGACATGGGTGTATTATTGTCTGTTGCAGCGTCAATGACATGAAGAAGGCGTCTAATATTGTCCGCTGCCAGTCGTGCTTTTATGAAGCCTGTCTGGTCGGGATTGACTAATGATGGCATGTAACGATCAAGGCGGCGAGCAAGAAGTTTTGCAAAAATTTTCAGATCAGAATTAAGGAGGCTAAGGGGGCGGTAGATAGAGCAGTCAGTTGCGTCCTTATCTCTTTTCAGCAGCAGTGAAATAAGAGCTGTGTTAACATCCCTAGAGAAACTGCCTTTTTCAATCGAAAAGTTAATCATATCCAGAAGAAATGGGCCCAACTGCTCCCAAAAGCAGGTATAAAATTCAGGAGGGATCCCATCAATACCCGGCGATTTGCCTTTCTGCATGACCTGCGCTGCATCTCTCACCTCGTCAAGCAAGATTGGTTTATCTAAATCGGCAGAATCTGTGCTTGAAAGTCAGGGCAATTGTAATTGACTTAAAAATCTGTCACACCGGCTTTTATCTGGGGGTACCTCCGACTTACATAAATTACCATAAAACGTTTGGAATATTACATTTATCTGTTTGGGGTCAGTACTGATATTGCCATTTGCAGATTTAATAGCTGGGATGTCTGAAAAATTCTCATAGGCCGCAGTCAAAAGCTGAAAATGAGCCTAGAAATGGAGTTTCGTTCCAAGAATTCGGGCACTACCTAACTTTTGGTTTTTCTGAGACTCAAGTGAATGAAGAATCATATTTAAAAAGTTCTCCATGAAAAAACCTGCAGTATTTGAGAAAATGATCCCCCAAGTTGTCGATCTAGCGAAAAAAATTGACAATTTGGGGTCTATATCTCTTTTTGATGGTGCATATCTTTTTTTAATATAAAACGCACAGCATTGATTTTTTCTGTGGCCATTACCAATCCCACCATGTATACATCCTGTGAATACGAGTCAATTATCTTTAACCAAATAAAAGATACACAAAGTGTAATACGGCACTTCATCAAGATTGAGCAGGATAAACTTCACTCTCTATGCAACTCAGTTTTTCCAGGCCAAATTTTTTGAATATCTCTTGAAACCAATGTCAATCCGTTAATTCAGAAAGATAACTAGCATTTGAAATTAAGTATTCATTGAATAAAGGTTAATTGTAGTTATAACTTGTCAACCGAAATTAAATCTCATTCCACATTTCAGTAGGACTGATGGTCTAGACTATAAGATTTCTTACAGAAACACTTTAAAATCAGATTCTAAAAAAAGAACTATGAAAAAAAAGTTTGCCATAAGATTTCAAATATGAAACATAACTTTAATGATTTTATCAAATTAATTTTGCCTCAAGAACCAAAGTTCGAATAGTACAATATTAGCAATACTAGTATATAGTAGGCCTGACACACAATATTTAACAAAATAATATACTTCTCTGGCTGGATGCAAAAATTACAAATTAAGAATTTCTTTAAAAAGATGGTTTGCTATCATTATAGGCCTATCATAGAAACACAATATCATCTACTTGTGAGCCAGTATCAGTCTCAGTCTCTGTTAACGATGAAGTGGAAATTGCGTCAATGAAGTCAGCTGCTGTCAAACTCTCACAGTATACCATTTCACTAACATTCTTTCGAGATGGTTTGTGAAACTGCAGTTGTGGATAGTCACGACGAAGACAATTTTTTAACTTGTCTGACCTGCAAAGGAAAAATCATATTCATTATAGTTGCTAACTGGTGGGGTATAATGAAATAAGAAAATTTGTCATCTGGTTTTAGAGAACAACCTTTTAGCTTGCGATACCGAAATCAACCCAGCTAATCTTAATTTTTGGTATCCACGGTATTATAATATTTTATCAGGAATGTCTCATCTCAAATTGTTCATTCCAGGAAAAGAAGGTTGATTATTCACATTCAAGATAGAGAATTAAAAGCAAATCTGACTGTCAACACTATTTGGTCATTCTTGAAATAAGGCTACTGAATTTTAAAATTCCATGAAGTAATTTGTGACAAGTATAATATTTCAGGATTGATCTCATATAAAAAAAATCGAGGAGTTACCTGTAAGATTTTATATCTGGGTATTCTCCTTCTCTTATCATCTTCAAAAATATCTGATTTAATTTAGACACTCATTATCTCCTGGCCAGCAATGACTTTTCTTTCAATAACTGTTTTGCAGAAGTCAGTATAACTTTTTTGATACTGCTGAACTGTTCTGTAAAATAAGCAAACAAAATCAATACAAAATGCAGTTCTTCATAAATTTTTCTATGTATGAAATTATTGACCACACACTGAACTACTCAAGTCAACTGCATGAATTTGTAAGTCCAAGTGAAGGAGTTTGAATTATTTCTTTGGGAGGGGGAATGGGTTTTGGTCAGAAAGAAAGGCACCAGGCACATCCTGAGTAACAATATTCTTTTTAGAAATAGAAATACTGGTATATGTGCCTACCTGTATTATCTTAATAATCTCATCATTTCTATCTTTTGAATATTGGATTGGAATCTTTCAGTAGCCCTAACAGATAACTTAATTGATTTACATAGACATCATTTACATACCCTTCTTTTCCATCAGCCTTTTCTTTTTTACTGAGAAAGCGAGTATATTCTCTATAGCAGGTTTTGTGGTATTTCACCTCAATCGCAACACGGTCTTTGTCCCGGATATATGTCAGGATACTTTCATCAGACTTTCTTTCGGCTGCTTTACAGAGAAGCCCTGAAAAAAGAATACGTCTAAGGTTACTAAGGTTTTAGGCTTTGCCAAGGTTTTTTTTTTAAAGAAAGGAATGAGTTTAACACAGAATTCATAATTCAAGAATTAAATAATCAAAAAACATTCAGAAAACATTTTACTAACTGTAATGTAAGGAAAGTTATTTTTGAAAAGACTACATGTATTTAGGTAAAGAAAAGAACAATATTATATGGTCCAGATTAGTTGTGAGATAATATATTTTTCATTATTTCACTGTGCGAAGATATATAAAGTCTCTAATAGGCCTACCTGCATCTTTTGTCTCAGCTTGTATCAGTCCATCATTCTCACGCTTTTTGTGGACAGTGATAAATCTGTCAGTCTTCCTGCATATAATGCAAATTTTCGGCAGTACATGACGACTTCGGTGACGGTGTGGAGTTCCAACTTGCCCAAGCAAACCCACTTTTGACCGCAGTCTCTTGGGAGAAGGGGCAGGTTCGTCGACATCAGAAACCGTCCTTTTGGAGGAGGAAGCCTTCTGACACCTACGTAGAGCACCTGTAATCCTTTTCTTGTCGATAAAACGTCTATAACAAGCTGGATGGAAGCCACAATTGTTCGGGATGTCGGCAAATGATGTATCCAAGTAATCAACCCACGTGTTGGCTATATCTACCTCATGATTGTCCGATGTTTCCAAGCACTGTCTTGCACATTCTTGAAATTTCTTCCACCTAACCTTCGTGAACGGCTCAGAATCTTTTTCTGCACCATCTCCAATATGAAGTATACAATTTGTATGTGTTGATAGAGCTGTATTTCCTCTAGAAACTGATGTTGAAAACGAATTTATCATCACTCGTGTCACTCGCCATGCTTGTTTACAAGTGTGAACTCGCTGCGCAATGATTGACCTACTTAGTTGGGGCAACCCAATTAGGCTTGCTCTGATTGGCCGAGCTGTTACTGGTAGCCTCATAACGACTGAATCGGGAACCTTACACGCTTGAAGAAAGTTCGCTTCTTAATATAATTTCTTTGATTAACTGCAGGATTTCAAGTGGAGAACTTTTTATATACGATTCTTGTGGGTATAAGTAATGTCATGATGTGTTTGAAATGTAGTGCCCCGATTCTCAGAACGGGATTGAACGATAGCGCATTCTGACAGCGGCCTATCACTGCTCCTAATCCTCATAGCCAAGAGATGGGTCGGTCTGGCACCGTGAAAATAGTACCGTTGACGGGTCCTATGAATTTGAAATTCGGACTGCTGCTTCATAATATTGTTGATTTCCTTCTTGACTAGTGTATGCTGTAATGCCACTTGCTCTGTAAAATCACGTTGTAAAATAGAATCCAACCTAGTAAACTCTGCTTCAAGATTTTGCAACTGAAGGGATCTGGTTTTGCGTAAATTAGAACTAAACAATATTGTATTGCTCCTAATGAAGCCCTTTATTGCATCCCAAAGGACCCTAGGGTCCTCCACAGAACCAGCATTAAAATTGACAAATTCCTCAAATCCTACAATGAATTGACGAATAAATGCTTCATTTTTTAACAGCGAAGTATTGAAGCACCACCTGGCCGCACGCTTAGTTAGTTGGCCCAGAGTTGCAGAGCAAAAAACCCCTTTATGGTCTGACAGAGCTATCGGAAGCAACCCTGCTGTGTTAATAAACTGAAAAAGTTGAGGGGAAGCAAAAAGAAAATCTATTCTAGAGAAAGACTTATGTCTACCGGAGAAAAAAGTGAAATCTTTAACAGAAGGGTTGATCAATCGCCATATATCTACAAGTCCTAAATTGTCGGCCCAGGATTTCAGAGCATCCGTGGCCAGACCCTGCTCCCCCGAGGATGTTGCATTCGATCTATCAAAAGCTGGGTCCCACACCGCATTGAAATCGGCACCCACAATAAAGGAATAGTCTGTTAGATCTAACATTTTAGTTGTAAGCAAATTGTAAAAACTGCTATCAAAAACATTAGGAGCATATGCTGCAATGAGCGCTATTTTCCTGCCATTAAATTCCACATTAGCAATCACAATTCTACCCATGTCATCTGCCCAAGATGTCAGCGCTTTAATTGGTAAACTGCGTCTCACTATAATGGCCACACCTTTAGTTTTTGTATCTGCAGAGGAGAAGGTTATAGTATAGAAAAATTTATTAGCAAGACATCCAGCGTTTGCTTTTAGCAAATGTGTCTCCTGCAGCAGCGCGATGTCAACATTTTTTCTTTTCAACAAACCTAAAGTACTAGTACGTTTGTGAGGAGCATTCAAATCCACCACAGTTCCAAACTAAAATTTTAAGTTCACCCATAATCTAACAAAATTGTCCCAGGTACAGCTGCATAAAAAATACCACCATAACTCTCTGTCTGGATAAATTCTGGTACAAGTGCATCCCAAGTAAAGTCCCTCATTACACAACACACACAAAATGTAGACGCGACATACAAAACAGGTGAAAAAGGAAAAAAAAAGAAAAAAAAATTTATAAACAAATCGTAAATAGAAAATTAGGTCTGTGACCATGATGGATATGGGGCAGCCATGGGAAAAGGGCCAGCCCAGCACTGTAACAGTAACAATTTTAGATGGAGTAAATTAGTTCAATATTAACTGGATTAATAACAAACATATGTCCAACTGTACGATTTTTTACAACCGGCGGACGAACACCACAGTGCCCATAAAACATAACTGGTTTAGGGATAGTTTAAAACTTAGTGATAATAATTAACCAAGTATATTTGTTGAGAACAGGCTATTCCACAGCTTACCGACTGAAAAGTCTCAATTTCAAGGTTAGTCCTTCATGTCGAATAACAGCAAGATAAACAATATGGGTCCTACCAACAGTCTCTCCAGTTCAAAGAACCCGTAACAGAATAAGTACCATACCAACGCCGACTCCAGCAGCAGCGTCCGAAACGGATTAACAGTCAAGGCGGGGGGGGGTGTTATCACCTCCCGCGGCGGACTCTGGGCCCGGGGTCAGAACAGACCTCAGGAAATCCTCCACTTCTTTGGGGGAGGTGAAGGCTTTGTATTGAGCGCCATCCTTGATTTTCAAAGTGGCGGGATACAGTAAGAAAAAGTCCAGACCTTTAGCCCAAGCTGAATCCATGACCTGACGAAAGGCTTGGCGGCGTTTGACCGTGAAACCGCTGTAATCCGGGGAAAAACGGATCCTCTGACCCTTAATAGTAAGAGGATCCTTCCTTGCAGCCTGCAAAATGGCCTGGCGGGTCGGGTAATGGAGCACATTGAAGATCAGGGTGAGGCTATCTTCTATGTTGCGGGCGTTGTCGTTATAGATCCGGTGCGCTCTCAATCTCAATCTGGAGACCACCAAGAGCAGGGATCCATTTGGGCAGAGAATGCGCAAGAAACTGAGCAGCGCTGGAGCCTTCGAGCCCCTCTTCTAGACCAGTGACGCAAACATTGCACCGTCTGTTCCTATCTTCCATGTCTGCTAACTTCCGCTCCATAGCATGCTGCACTTGAGCGTGGCTGTCCAGTGTACTGGTGTTGCTTCCGACCATGGTTTTCAGTGCATTTACGTCGGATTTGATGGCGCCAAGACCCGCCGTCAGTGTTGCAAGTTCCGCCTGGATAGCACTTAGCTTTTCATCGTTGTCTTTCCCCACCTGTTGAATCTGGGCGAGGCACGGCTCAAAGTAGGCCCGCTGCTTCTCCAGCACGGAGTCAGCAATGGCATCAATATCCTGCCGGTTGCTTTTGGTTTTCGTAGACATCATTATCCGCTAACTCTAAGCAACCAAAAAAAAAAAAAAAACGCCAGTGTAAAAACCAGTAACTCACAAAAAACAACAATTTGGCAAGGCTGGGCAGGGAGCTGAGAGCCTAGGCTGCCATCTTGTCCAGCTGGTCACGTGACTCCATGTCAATTACTGTGGATTTTTCACTCTGCGATGCTCCGTATACCAGAATTGGAAGGTATGGGACATTTAATTTTAGTCTAGGTTTTATAGTGATCCTGTCAACTCCCTTATATTTGTCGCATTCCAGGCAAAGTTTATTTGTGAGAGATCTGTACTACATCATACTTTTTAACGTTTCTTTAATATTACAAGAAATGCTATACACTTTTATTCTCTGGGACTGAGGCAAATAATAAAAATAAAAAAAGTTTTCTTTCCATTGTAAATCATAGTAAAATTATTTTGACCTAAACAGCAAGTTTGACTTCCCCCTATACGTTTTATGTTCAATGTATTATCCAAAATATGCAACATTATGCTGTTGGGTACTGTATTGCCGCTTTTCCACTACAAACGCGGCTGAGTCGGGCTGAGCCGTGCCGTGCTGAGTCGGGCTGAGCGGGGCTGTTGGAGTTGCATTTCGACTACAACCGCGCTGAACCGTGCTGGCTGGAAGTGGGTGGACACATTGGGTGGAGTTAGCGAAAGTGGGTGGACGTCAGGTGATGTCGTTAAGCAGCGCAAACAGTGACATCAGTGAGCTTTTAAGCAGTAGTCTCACGACCCGAATAGTAAACAATAAACATGGAGGACATGGAGTCGTTAGTGTTGCTGGTCTTGGTGCTGTGGCTTGTTGTCACCGACAACGCGGACAGATACTGGCAAGAGCATATAGATGAGGCGAGGCGCATAAGGCTTCATAATTCTCGTAATTCGTAATTCTTCTCCTTCCGGGTTTGCGGTGTTTACAGATCCCAGCGCGCTCGCGGGGCGTGTGTGGGCATGTGAGGACACTCCTCCTCACCAATCAGTGCACAGGGGAGTGTCTGCTCACGCCCCCAGCCTCACTCGGCTCGCTTTGGCTCGCTTCAGCCCCACTCCAAAACGGTGCGAGTTTTAGGGGCTAAGCAGGGCTGAAGCGAGCTGAGTCGTGCTGTTTTTTGGTAGTCGAAACGCGAGCCGTGTCGGGCTGAAGTGAGCTGAAGCGAGCTGAAGTGAGCTGAAAAAGGGTAGTGGAAAAGGGCCATATGTTCCCCTCTTTTTATTACGTCTTCTCCCTTCATGGCAGCACTCAGTTGGTCCAACTGAAAACATTCACATCCTAACCATTCTGGTATACCCCAAGGTTCTGTGCTTGGACCTCTTTTATTCATTATGTATCTCCTCCCTCTTGGCAGTATTTTCCGTAAATTTAACATCCAGTTCCATTGCTACGTGGATGACACCCAGCTCTACCTGTCCACCAAACCCACCTACTCTCTCCCACCCACCTCCCTCTCCGATTGCCTACAGGAACTCAGATCCAACAGTTTCTCCATTTCCTTTGACAACTCCTCAGTTTCCCCCTCCCTCCAGGTTAAGAGTCTGGGTGTCATCCTTGATAGCATCCTTGATAGCACTCTATCATTCCAGTCCCACATAAATAATGTCACTCGGTCAGCTTACTTCCATCTACGTAATATTTCACGCCTGCATCCATCCCTCACACCCAACAGTACCGCTACCCTGGTTCACACCCTGGTTACATCCCCTCTTGACTATTGTAACTCTCTTCTTTTTGGTTTACCTGACAGGTCCATCCATAAACTGCAACTGGTTCAAAACTCTGCCGCCAGAATTATTTCCAGAACCCCCTCCTTCAGTCATATCACACCTGTCCTGAAGCAACTCCATTGGCTTCCTATCAAATTTCACATCATCTATAAAATCCTACTTTTTACCTTTAAGGCCATCAACACCCTCGCCCCCCAGTATCTTACTAAGCTCCTCTACACTAACATACCTAGCTGTACTCTCAGGTCCTCCTCCTCCATCCAACTCACCCTCCCACCCGCTCGCTTGTCCACCATGGGGTCGACAGCCTTCAGCCACTTGGCCCCCCCACCTCTGGAACTCCCTGCCGCAGGACATACAACACTCTGATTCCATCATCTCCTTCAAATTTCGCCTCAAAACCCACCTTTTCCGACAGGCATATTCCCTTTAATCTGGGACTGGGACTATTTTGATTGTGTTTTTCATTTTATTGATTGCTTTTATTATTCTCTTTGTACGGTGACTGAGTGTCCTGAAAGGTGCCTATAAATAAAATATATTATTATTCATGAAGAGGTTGGGAGTACTGGGTGCAGGGGCCATGTCTAGACTCTTATATAGGCGTAAAAGTCAAATAATGTAAATCACTGTTAGTTAAACAGATTGTACTTCAAGTTAAATAGTTGTCATTTTACTTGAGAACCAGACTAACACATTTCCTTCTGCAAACATTCTTTCCAAAGCTGTCTCCTTCTTCTGTTGCTGATATATATAGTGCCCCCAACCACATCATCTCCTGGAGTGTTTGAGTGTATTGGCTTCATATTTTTAGGTCAATACACCCAAACGCTACAGGTTCCACAGAGCTCTTGTCTTACATCAGCTCGAGCTGATAGACTCCTCATCTATTGATTCAGTACTGCTACATCAATAACTGACAAAGCTATATCATTTATCATCCATCCATCCATCCATCCATCCATCAGAAAGTGCTTTATCTTGGTCAGGGTCACTGTGGATCCAGAACCTATTCCAGGAAGAATACACCTACCAACATGTTTTGGGAGGTGGGTGTGACCTGGAGAACCCAGAGGAAACTCGCATGTGCATGCCCATGATTTATCTTTCCCTATTTAACTGGTTCAGCCTGTGTAATATTTTTTTTAACACATTTACTGATTACACAGTTGCAAACTTATTAAGTTTTGATTGTGATGTGTATTTAATTACACTAAATACACACTACAGCTTTAACAGGATAATTTATCATACTCGGTGCAATTTCACAAATGTTGCATGTGATGAATAAGCAGCTTCAGTTTACGCCAAAAACAGAATCAGTCAATCAAAAAAGCACATTTTGCATTTCTTGTCTGCAAGCCATTGAGTTATTATTCATTTTTCCCCACTTTTTTTATGATCAGAACCACAAATGTGTTTTGATGGTTCTTTGGCAGCAGTAATCCTTTCGCAGTTTTATTACATGCTCAGCCGTTCCTGTAAAGACATTCCTCATCCTCATATGTTCCATCTTAAACAGACTGTACAATTCACACCATCATTTCAGCATTGCTTATATGGAATAGCATCACACCACAAAAGTCTTCGAGCATGAAACAGTTAGGGTGTCAAATTCAAATCACATTGTTTGATCCAAGTATCCTTTGATTGTGATTTCTACCTGATTAGATTTTTACTAGCGAACACTGCTTATGGTAATACTCCTGACAAAACGTGACCAGAAGTGGAAAAAATCCTGAGATATTATATTTAAGTGAAAGTATGGATAATGTATAAAAAAAAAGTATTCAGCCAAAAATGTACTCAAGTGAAAAAGTAAATGTTTAACTAATGCAATTTTAAATCATATTTCCCTGTGAAAAGTAACTTTCATTACTTAGCTAAAACTGTTAATGGATTATTTACATTTTAAAACAATTAGGCGGTTTTGCGTAACAAACATCATTCAATCTCTGTAAGTTTGATGGTCATATGCATGACTAATGCTATGCAGTTTGATAATGAATTAAATCACCAATATACCATGTCTTTTAGGGAGTCACCTCATTATATACAAGTTTTTGCTTACTCCAGCATATCGAAACGGGGCCGGGACATTCATCCTCAAGTTCCACACAGCAGTCCAATGTTTTATACATATTCACACATCCATGAATCACTCTAGTACTACCTACATTGTGTAACAGGAGACAATCACCACAGATGATGAATTGGCATGATTCTTGATAGTTTCTTTCTACATTTTTTAACTTGATTAGATGCTTAACTGAAATTTAGCATAGCATACAGTATATGCTTAGTTCTGACTGAAGCTTGTGAAGACACTAGGGTCCATGCCCATGTCTATGCCTGAGCCCAAGCCCATGTCTATGCCTGAGCCCGTGTCTATGCCCATGCTCAAGCCCATGTCCATGCTGGAGTCCACACTCATGTCAATGCCTGAGACCCTGACCAACCTCATGTCCATGTCTGAGTTCAAACCTGAACCCAAGCCTCCACCTGAGTCCACGTTCCCATTCAAGACCCGACCAGAAGCCAAGCCTCTGCTTAAGCCCAGGTTCCACTGTCACGTCTTTCCTGAGCCAGAGTGGAGCTCTGAGGGGACTTTGTCCAGCACCAGGTCCTCATTCCAGGGGCCGACCAAGAAGGTTTTTAGCTCCCAGAGGGAGTTCTTTGGGGGAGTTCTATCACGTCCATGTGCGTTCGCACTTGGTGCGCCTCAAACTGTCTATGCGCATTTGCACTCTGAGTGGCCAGCGCATGCCTCAAGGACTAATTACTATGCACCTGTTCCTGATCAGAGGGCTATCACAGCACATGCATCTAAGGACTCCAAACTCACACAGACTTTGGGAAGTATACATGTTAGTACCCCACGTGGCCTAGGATTGTTCTGTGTTTATACTACTCTGGTTTTTGGCTTTGTTTTGTTGACTTGGACTCTGCCTTTTGCTTTATCTTTGATACTCTGTTTGTGCCTCATATGACCCTTGCCGATTTAGTGACCCTGCTTCTGCCTGATGTTTATGTATTGTCTGCATGCTGTTTGTAAATAAACTCTTTCTGCGATTACACCCATCCAACCGCCACTTAACTGACGTGTGTGTGTGTGTGTGTGTGTGTGGTCTACTAAGAATTAATCATATAGTCTCAGTTAACTTCAGTCATTTTCAATTGTTAAAAAGATTAGGAGAATATTTCTGAATTCCCATTACCACCTCCTCTAAAAATAAATGCACTGGAAATATCATTCAGTGCTTTCTTTGGGAGTGCAGTGTGAGCTACTGTTTCCATATTTTGGAAATCTGAGTTGTGGGACAGCTAAAATCTTCACAGGAATTCCAGAGAGATCAGAGTGAATGATTTATTTGGATATATTTTGTACTTCATCAGTGGAAGGAAGAAGATTTCTGCTTTGGTGACGTTTTCAGGAACCAGAAGTTTAGTAAAGCCATTTTTCAATATATGAACTGTTAGAAAGTGAATATATGCTGAATAATATGTTGTGGTAAATGTCAAACTCTAGGAAGCTGTGCACTTTACCACAAAAAGATCAGCATGATCCATGCTTTAATGCATACAACGCTCACCTCTATATTATTTTGAATTACAACCCATCATTTATTGTTGAGGGTCTCAGCATACTGATAGCATGGAGATATCAAGTTAGCTGTTTTAAATATGCATGATGTACTGTATATATTGTATATACTGTATTGTATTCTGTATATTATACTGTACTGTATATTTTGTACTTTATTTATAATAACAAAAGAAAATCACAGAGAAGAAGTCATTTCAGTGACTCAAATGATTTCAGACTGTTCAGTTAAAAGATTTGTTCAGATTCATTGACCATTTTGCCTAAATATGCAGCCTGGTCACATAAAACAGCCAAAAAGTCAGTCATTGCTACTTTGTGTTTAGCAAAATAATTAATTTCTCAGCCACTACAGTACAGATTTCTCCTGCATGCACTGAAACACTAGAAATCTCCAGCTCTGACTAAAGGAGTCCAACTGATCTGCTAAACAGAAAAGGAGCATTTGCCATATCTGGTAAAAGATCTGCTGATTCAAACACTAAGAGAGGAGTGAATCTTGGTCAGGATTCACTGGCTTAAAAAGCACAGATCAGATTTGGCACATATGCAATTAAAAATGTGACTCACAACTGTTTAAAGGAAAACACTGTTTAAAGTAGCACATATTTAAAAAAAATAATGACTGAGAAAATTCACTTTGAATCCAGCTATACAGTTTCCCCTCTTTGTTCCCTGATGGGGGTGGCATGGTGGTGTAGTGGTTAGTACTGTTGTCTCACAGCAAGAAGGTTCTGGGTTCAAGCCAAGTGGCTGACAGGGGCCTTTCTGTGTGGAGTTCGCATGTTCTCTCTATGAGTGTCAATTGTTGTTTGTCTTTGTGTGTCAGCCCTGCAATGATCTGGCAACTTGCCCAGGGTGTACCCTGCCTCTTGCCCATAGTCAGCTGGGATAGGCAGCTTGCCTGCAACTCTGCACAGGATAAAGGGTTACAGATAATGGATGGATATTCCCTGATGTATTTCTATCTTTTTTTTTTACACTTGTGCATCATGGATTTTGAGATGCTTCCAATCAAATGCATTTCAATTATTCTGAGCAATGGCTACATAAGTCTAAGTAAAGGAGATATTTTCTGACAAATAGTCTTGGGGGACTTTGTTGTCCCTGCTTTAGGTAAGTTATTCTTGGCTTGTGGACAAGAGGAACACACACACAGAGAAACAGGAGGTGATGCCCCATTTAGGGGTCTGTCAGTGTTTTGACACAATGTAACAGCAAGCACTGGGGAAAGGAAATACCAATACAAAAGGGTAGCCAGTTCAAAGAGAAGAGGTCCATCTGTGTAAATATCACCTCATTAGGAAGACTAATTAATTACCCATTTAGCAAGAATTTGGCATGTCCTACCTGAACAACTTGAACTTCCTGGAGAGTGAAAGCCACATGGCCTGGCTATAACCTCTGACTTCAGCATTCATAAATCTCTCCCAGTGCTGTCTCCTCACCACAATGACTAGGCACGTCCCTCCAAGAATAAAAATCTGCTTGCAATTTGTTGTTTCATCAACATACTGTCAGACAAGAACTTTCACCTTTTTATCCCCTGCCTCTAAATGTCAGGAAGAAAGGTCCATTATTTTTCTCTGTTCAGGAATGTATGCAATGCTACTCAAGAATCCTATCTTGTTAACTTAGTTGTAGGATGAAAGGCCCATTCTCTATGTAGATCTTAAATGTGATTAGATGGCCTTAACATAATCACATGGACAGGGGCTAAGATAGATTTTGTGCCTGGATACTAATGTTATTTGGACTTCATGTGAAAGTTAAAAAAAAGTGCAGTGCCCTTGTCAAGTAAGAGTTCACTGTGGGTACGTCTTAATACTCAAGGAAGGATAAAGAGCAATTGTTCTTTTTCGATCTCGAGGAAAGAGTTATGATACAGACATTTTTCTGTCTTATAATAATTTCACCTTAATTTTAAATGATGCATCCCATTCTGGATGGGATTAGATGTTACATATATATTCTTTTCCACAATATATTAATTTCCACAGCATCAGAAGCACCTTACTTACACAGCTGAGAAAGACTTCGATCAGAACTATCCTGTTTTCTCTCGATACCTTGTGTTTATTTCATCCACAAATTTTCTTCTCATTTTCTTCCCAATTTGGTCATTTGCCAATTCCCACCCACTAGCTAAATCTCTCCAATCACACAACAACTGCCATCAGTGGGGGTGAGGACCTCTCAGCTTCCTCCAAGACAGGTGAAGCCAATCTCTGCATCTTTTTGAGCTGCTGCTCATGGTGCATGTCACAGAACAGGGCAACACACTCAGAGGAACATGCTATCTACCTTCCTCATGACTGGCCAGTGTACACTGTGATTAACACAGAAGAGAGTAATGGCATCCTTCCAACCCAGAGAGTGAAAATTTATATTTTTACTGATATAATAATTGCTGTTTACTGTATCTAAATACACCTGTTATTAATTTTTCTAGTTTTTCTATGTACTTTGTTGCACACAAAAGGATTTGTCATTAAATGCTACACTATATTAGATTAGATTAGATAGATTAGATAGAACTTTATTGATCCCTTTGGGAGGGTTCCCTCAGGGAAATTAAAATTCCAGCAGCATCATTACAGGATAAACAGAGAATAGAGAAAACTTCTAGATAAATTAAATTAAATTAAGTATTTACATACACAAATATAAAAAAGAATAAGATATGGGAAAAGAAGAAAGAAAAAGAAAAGTCCAGCAGGAGAGGTATTGCACATTATATTGCACATTATATTGCACATTGTCCGGTATTGTTTTTTGTCAGGCTAGGCTACGCTACTGCTCCTTCCCGTCCTCAGTCCTCCTGTTACCCTTCCTCCCCCCCCCAGAGAGGAGTTGTACAATCTGATGGCATGAGGGACAAAGGAGTTTTTAAGTCTGTTAGTCCTGCACTTGGGACGGAGCGTTCTGTCACTGAACAGGCTCCTCTGGTTGCTGATGATGGTGTGCAGAGGGTGACTGGCATCATCCATGATGTTCAGTAGTTTGTCCATAGTCCTCTTCTCTTCCACCATCACCAGAGAGTCCAGCTTCATGCCAACCACAGAGCTGGCCCGCCTGATCAGTTTGTCCAGCCTGGATGTGTCCTTCTTGGATGTGCTGCCCCCCCCCAGCACACCACAGTGTAAAACAGGACACTGGTGACCATGGACTGATATAACATCCACAGGAGTTTCCTGCAGATGTTAAAGGACCGCAGCCTCCTCAGGAAGTATAGCCTGCTCTGTCCCTTCCTGTATAAGTGATTGGTGTTGCAAGTCCAGTCCAGCTTGCTGTCCAGCCACAGCCCAAGGTACTTGAAGGAATCCACAGCCTCCACCTTGACTCCCTCAATCAGAACTGGTCGTGACCTTGGTCTGGACCTCCCAAAGTCAATGACCAGCTCCTTGGTCTTCGAGGTGTTGAGCTGCAGATGGTTCCTGTTGCACCAGACGGCAAAGTCCTTCACCAGGCTCGTATACTCCTCCTCTCTGTCATCCCTGATACACCCCATGATGGCTGTGTCATCGTCGAACTTCTGAATGTGACACAGCTGTGAGTTGTAGCAGAAGTCTGCGGTGTACAGGGTGAAGAGAAGAGGGGCCAGCACCATGCCCTGGGGTGCTCCGGTGCTGCTAATCACAGTGTCAGACGTGATGTCCTTCATGTACTGCGGCCTGTCGGTGAGGTAGCTGGAGATCCAGGTGACCAGGCAGGGGTCCACTCGCATCCTGTTCAGTTTGTCCTGAAGCATAAGCGGCTGGATGGTGTTGAAGGCACTCGAGAAGTCCAAGAAGAGGATCCTCACTGTGTCATTTCCCTTATCCAGATGCGAGTGGGCTCGGTGTAGCAGGTAGAGGATGGCGTCTTCCACACCAACGCCTGCCCGGTACGCAAACTGCAGACAGTCCTGGGCATGTTGCACCTGGGTTCTGAGGAGGCTGAGGAAGAGCCACTCCAGCATCTTCATCAGATGTGAAGTGAGTGCCACTGGTCAGAAGTCGTTCAGCTTGCTGGGCCGGTTCTTCTTGGGAACTGGAACAACGCATGATGTCTTCCAGAGGGTGGGCACTCTCCCCAGCTGCAGGCTGAGGTTAAAGATGCATTGGAGTGGTTCACCCAGTTCAGCAGCACAGGTCTTTAGTAGTCGGGGACAGACCTTGTCTGGGCCTGCTGCTTTCCTGGGGTGAAGCTTCCTCAGTTGACCTCTGACCTGGTCTGCAGTAATGCATGGAGGAGTCTGTGTTGAGGTGGGGGAGGAGGGGGCTGCTGCAATGACTGGGGGGAGGTGTGTTGAGGGAAGAAGGAGAGATGGCTGCAGTGAGGGGGAGGGTGGGGGGGATGTGGGCTGGTTGAGCCGGTTGAAGAAGTCATTCAGCTCGTTCGCCCTCTCCACTGTCCCCTCAACGACTCTGGTCTTTGTGTGGTGGCCTGTGATGGTTTTCACACCTTCCCAGACCTCCCTCATGCTGTTCTCCTTCAGCTTTTGCTCCACCTTTCTCCTGTAGCTGTCCTTAGCTTCCCTCACGCAGCGTTTCACCTCCTGCTATGCTGCTTTTATCGCCTCCCTGTCCCTGCTCCTGAAGGTGGCCTTCTTCCTGTTGAGGACAGCTTTGACTTCCTGTGTTACCCATGGCTTGTTATTAGGGTAACACCGTACAGTCTTAGCAGGGGAGACCACGTCTGCACAGAAGTTGAGGTAATCCGTCAGACAGTGTGTCAGCCCCTCTATTTGCCCTTTTCCACTACCCTTTTTCAGCTCACTTCAGCTCGCTTCAGCTCACTTCAGCCCAACACAGCTCGCGTTTCGACTACCTCAGAGCAGCACGACTCAGCTCGCTTCAGCCCTACTCAGCATCCAAAACTCGCACGGTTTTGGAGTGGGGCTGAAGCGAGCCAAACCGAGCCGAGTGGGGCTAGGGGCGTGAGGAGACACTCCCCTGTGCACTGATTGGTGAGGAGGAGTGTCCTCACATGCCCACACACGCCCCGCGAGCACGCTGGGATCTGTAAACACTGTAAACCCGGAAGAAGAAGAATTACGAGAATTTCTGAAGCCTTATGCGCCTCGCCTCATCTATACGCTCTTGCCAGTATCTGTTGGCGTTGTCGGTGACAACAAGCCACAGCACCAAGACCAGCAACACTAACGACTCCATGTCCTCCATGTTTATTGTTTACTATCCGGGTCGTGAGACTACCGCTTAAAAGCTCACTGATGTCACTGTTTGCGCCGCCTAACGATATCACGTGACGTCCACCCACTTTCGCTAACTCCACCTAATGTGTCCACCCACTTCCAGCCAGCACAGTTCAGCGCGGTTGTAGTCGAAATGCAACTCCAACAGCCCCGCTCAGCTCGACTCAGCCCGACTCGGCATGGCACGGCTCAGCCCAACTCAGCCGCGTTGGTAGTGGAAAAGCGGCATTAGTCCTCACAGTGTGGGCTAAGCAGCACATCCCAGTCCGTGGTGTCATACAGTAACAGTCTCTGAGGGCATCTTCCATTTCAGGGGACCACCTCCTGATGGAGGTGATCATGTAAATATAATCAAATAAAATCAAACAGAACTATTATACAAATGAAGCTTTCTATCTGGCTGTAATATCTGAAAAATGTTTAATACATCATAAGCAAAATTATATATGTGATGATTTTTCAGTATGTTACAGTTAAAAAAAATAAGTAGTCTTCTTGCATTCAGTGGAAGAGAAGAGTGGAAATGGGTTTGGAACTACTGCAATTATGGAAAACCAAAAATCCCAAAGACCTGGCAGACTAACTAGTATAAAGGAGGATAAAAATCTTGTCTATGAAAGAAAGTCCAGAGTCCTCTCTCTAGCAGCCACACCTGCTATTACTTTTGTAAAATAAGATCATGGGAAACTAGGGGATGGTTTGTTCATTTCATGGATTAGTAATTCTTAGAATCATTACTATGCCCATCCTAATCAAGACTTGCTATGAACTTAATTAGGTCTCTTGTGGAGAAAGCTGACTTTGGTCTTTATTTGTGGTGAGATAGGACATGGTCAGTGCCACCAAATTGCACTTGGCACGCTAGATTCGGGAGGATTCATAAAAGCAGTAGAAGATGGGCCAAACCAAGTTGGAAACAAACTATGAATGGACATATCAATATAACCATTGCTGCAAAAAGTGAAGTACCAATGGGTAGTATGTAAATATTCACAAAGCTACATGAAATTTAGCTTTTTATCCAACATGGGTTATTATAAAAGTCAACATCAAAGCAAAATTCAACATGTTTGTTTTCTAATAGATGACTGTTTGAATTAGCATGTTGCTTCTTTTAATGTATTTATTTAACATATGAGCAGATGTGGACTGTCTACATGTACAGAGCATCTACAGACCCACTTATGTCTGCCAAAATACACAACACAAAAAAAATACAAGACAGATTTTTCAGCCTGTCCTTTAGGTTCATGCACACAGAAAGAGGGAATCTCATTCTGTCTTTGTAAACTGGACACCAAAATCATTTGTTCCTTTATTGAAAAAGGAGATGTCTTTGAGGACTCCCTTTCCCTTTGTACAGAAGTCAAAAACACAGGACGAAAGGAAGACGTAAAACGGGTGAAAATGAGACAGGATATGATGAGACCTCCCATTTATGATTTTGTATTAAATTTGTGCCAGATATTTTCTCCATGGAAGGAATTTTGTTCTAACTAGTTCCATGTGAACGGTTTGGAGGAGAATGCCGGCCAGTGATTGGGCTATGGCTCAGACCGACTGAGAAAGGAATATGTTGTGGATTGAGGAAAGGAAAAATACTAAGGCTTTCTTGTATTTTCAGTGTTAAAATGCTGATGATTTTAAATGTCAGAGAGAGAGAAACATACTGTGAGCCCCAATAAAATTGCATGGGACATTTCAGTCTTACTTTTGTATGGTAAGATTCCCTCCAATTTAACAAGCATACATGTAATTCAACTTGAACCAGATTCAAATTGATATACAACACAAGGCCTGTTAACTGAGCATTATGGTTTAGAGTTACTTACGGCATGTATTTTTATATCTAAATATACAATGCAAAAGAAAATTTAAAAAATACATTTGTATATAATTTTCCTTGTTGCATAATGTATTTGACCAAAAAGGACATTTTTTATTTCCCGAAACACCACTTTATATGTGAAACCTCAAAAACAACAAATAACAATTTTAAAAATATAAATCAAAATGCATGCTGAATATATAAAAATGATTACTGCTACATAATGTTAGTTACAAGACATTTGGCCTTAATACCATTAGTATTGCTTAACAATGATAGTGGGGAGAGGATTGTAACAGTTTTTACTTTTTGTTTAGTTTCTCAAAAATCATAAAACCTAGACCAACCAAACTGTAATACATAAACTTAGTAAGGCTACAGGCTTGACATTCAGTTTAATATTTCTTTTCATTTTCTGTATGTTACATTTGTCAAACATACAAAGATATGTAGGGGAGAGCGGGGAGACTTGGGACAGTCTGTATTCCCATAAATTAATTTCAGTCAATCAGGTTTTAGATTACATCAGAAGATGAATGTTGCCCCTACTTACTTAAGAGTAACCTACTTCCTTTGGAGCCATGAAGTTGGACACTGCAACAAGATATGTGCTCAATATATTTAAATATTAATAATCAATATTAATAATAATATTAATAACATTAATGTGTTCAATATTTTTGTCAACCAAAACCTCTATTTTCTACAACCCCGATTCCAAAAAAGTTGGGACAAAGTACAAATTGTAAATAAAAACGGAATGCAATGATGTGGAAGTTTCAAAATTCCGTATTTTATTCAGAATAGAACATAGATGACATATCAAATGTTTAAACTGAGAAAATGTATCATTTAAAGAGAAAAATTAGGTGATTTTAAATTTCATGACAACAACACATCTCAAAAAAGTTGGGACAAGGCCATGTTTACCACTGTGAGACATCCCCTTTTCTCTTTCCAACAGTCTGTAAACGTCTGGGGACTGAGGAGACAAGTTGCTCAAGTTTAGGGATAGGAATGTTAACCCATTCTTGTCTAATGTAACCCATTCTTGTCTAAACCCATTCTTGTTTCCGTTTCCGGTTGAGAGTACGTCATGCGTGTTCTGGCTGCCGCTTCTCACCAGAGCTTTTTTATTTTATTTTATTTCTTTTTCTATTTTTTTTCTGTGTGTTTGTGTAGTTTGATGTTTGAGTATTTTGTCCACCGGTTGTGGTGTAGCTCCGGACCTAGTTTTGGGCATCGGTTCCCTCCAGGCCTTGGTTCACTGTGGGTGATGCCTGTGCTCCCAGCTGTGGACTGCAGTGAGCTCGTTGCTCATTTTACATCGTGGTTGTCCAGCGCTCTGCGCTTTAACGCTTGGCGTGATGTTCCGAGCGATGTTGCTTGGTGGTGTCGCGGCAGCTGTGCAGGCGGTTTGGGACACACCAGCGCTCTGCATGGCGGAGCTTCTCTGCTCACTTTGTGAATCCATGGCGTGGTGTTCGAGCGATGTTGCTGACGGCGTCGTGGCGGCGGTGCTGGAGATGTGGGACTTGTTTTCGTGCGCCTTTTGGTGGGACTGTGGCTGCTACACCACGGGAATTATATCCTGATCCCTACTTGGTGGACTTTTTACTTTTTATTTTTTATTTATTTCTTTTTTATTATATTTTTTATGTATTTTTTTCTTTCTTTGTCTATAATTGTAAAGCGTCCTTGGGTTTTTTGAAAGGCGCTATATAAATTTAACTTGTTGTTGTTGTAATGTAGGATTCTAGTTGCTCAACTGTCTTAGGTCTTTTTTGTCATATCTTCCGTTTTATGATGCACCAAATGTTTTCTATAGGTGAAAGATCTGGACTGCAGGCTGGCCAGTTCAGTACCCGGACCCTTCTTCTACGCAGCCATGATGCTGTAATTGATGCAGTATGTGGTTTGGCATTGTCATGTTGGAAAATGCAAGGTCTTCCCTGAAAGAGAGGTTGTCTGGATGGGAGCATATGTTGCTCTAGAACCTGGATATACCTTTCAGCATTGATGGTGTCTTTCCAGATGTGTAAGCTGCCCATGCCACACGCACTAATGCAACCCCATACCATCAGAGATGCAGGCTTCTGAACTGAGCACTGATAACAACTTGGGTCGTCCTTTTCCTCTTTAGTCCAAATGACACGGCGTCCCTGATTTCCATAAAGAACTTCAAATTTTGATTCATCTGACCACAGAACAGTTTTCCACTTTGTCACAGTCCATTTTAAATGAGCCTTGGCCCAGAGAAGACGTCTGCGCTTCTGGATCATGTTTAGATACGGCTTCTTCTTTGAACTATAGAGTTTTAGCTGGCAACGGCGGATGGCACGGTGACTTGTGTTCACAGATAATGCTCTCTGGAAATATTCCTGAGCCCATTTTGTGATCACCAATACAGAAGCATGCCTGTATGTGATGCAGTGCCGTCTAAGGGCCCGAAGATCACGGGCACCCAGTATGGTTTTCCGGCCTTGACCCTTATGCACAGAGATTCTTCCAGATTCTCTGAATCTTTTGATGATATTATGCACTGTAGATGATGATATGTTCAAACTCTTTGCAATTTTACACTGTCGAACTCCTTTCTGATATTGCTCCACTATTTGTCGGCGCAGAATTAGGGGGATTGGTGATCCTCTTCCCATCTTTACTTCTGAGAGCCACTGCCACTCCAAGATGCTCTTTTTATACCCAGTCATGTTAATGGCCTATTGCCAATTGACCTAATGAGTTGCAGTTTGGTCCTCCAGCTGTTCCTTTTTTGTACCTTTAACTTTTCCAGCCTCTTATTGCCCCTGTCCCAACTTTTTTGAGATGTGTTGCTGTCATGAAATTTCAAATGAGCCAATATTTGGCATGAAATTTCAAAATGTCTCACTTTCGACATTTGATATGTTGTCTATGTTCTATTGTGAATACAATATCAGTTTTTGAGATTTGTAAATTATTGCATTCCATTTTTATTTACAATTTGTACTTTGTCCCAACTTTTTTGGAATCGGGGTTGTACTTCGCAGTCCACCTCCATTCTATAGTGTAAAGGCTCACTCACAACCCGCTGTACGTGCTACTATGGGCAGTCTACGGTAAAAAATTTGGCAAAACCGTGCTTGAGACTTGCGCGACACTTGCGTGTATTCAGCGCCATAGAAGGTCGCAGACTGACCATGGAGACTTTTGGTCCTGCACATGCAAATTCTACGGGTCTTGCAAAAAATCAAGAATGCATACACTATGTGTGGGACCCGTACTCCTTTTGTACGCCTGAACCAAGTCAGCAGCATGGCTAGTAGGGGCTTTGCGATGACAGTAAGACTCACGAGCAACGCACGGTTGTTGTATGAGTGACGTGCCTCAGAAGTACTACACAAGTATTCCACACTTGTTATTTGTGCGGCCCGCAAAACAGAAGTACATTTCACTTTCTACCTGTGGGTGCAATCGGTTAATTATTGAAATTAAGTGATCAATCTCATTAAATCAGTCTCATTAAATTTGAAGGTTAATAATTAAAATGAATCAATCCCATTGAATCGTTTACTTTGACTCATTTGAATTGAATCATACCATAGAATCAGTCTCATTTGAAGTGAATCATTCAGTGAATCATTTAGTGAATCGTTCAATGAATCATTTAGGGAATCGTTCAATGAATCATTTAGGGAATCATTTAGTGAATCATACCATGAATCCTGGATAAATTACCAAACAGCTAGATTATGGTATATTTCCAAATTATTACGATCACTTACCATATTACGTAACTTATATGCACCTTTTGAATTCTTTGAGAAGATTGGGGACTTCATATATCATTCACACAAATAAACACAGTTTGTTTAATAAATGAATTTATTATAACAAAGATAAAAATAATAAATCAATATATACAAGCAGTGAGGTGTGTATATACATGTGTGGTGTGTGTGTGTATGGCCTAGCTTGTTGCTAGCTAAAACAAAGGAATGTTATCCAAGTAGAACAAAGGATTAGCTCTGTTGCTAATGTGTGCTTGTGTGTGTATGAAGGACTTGACCATGTGTTTAGCCTCGTGTAGCTAACTACACGTGGTGGAGGCCTAGATTAGCCTTGTGTTGCTAGTATGTGTTTGTGAAAGGCCCTATGGCCTAGCTAAAGTGTGTTTGTTAGGCCTGGTGAGGCCTACTGAGCACGTGTTGCTAAAGACAAAGGGAAGCTGTCTAAAGTGTATCAGGCCTGGTCAGGCCTGTTGAGCACGTGTTTTCTCAGTAACAAAAAGATTCCATACTCATAACATTACCAAACTCACTGAAACCTTGATAAGGTCAAAATGTATGATAAGGAAATTAGTGTTAGTCAGAGAGAAGCATGCACAACCTATTAAACAATTGAGAGAACATAGAACAAAATAAATCAACACGCTGCGTGTCTAACAGTGTAACAGATAAACCTGGGTTTAAATTCACACTATTTCAAATAAAAGCAAATTCCTAAGACTATCCTAATTATGCCCAAATGCCAAAATCTTACTTAATCCTGCCTTTAGCAAGATATGAAGAACTATTCGCCGGTGTAGTTTCGGGCCTCGCCGTGGGAGCACGTGAGCCACTCATGATGGAGGCGTAGAAACTTTCGGGTCCAGCGGAGCACTTGGGTGGTTCCCGTAGAAAGCAGAGGATTCTTGGTCCGAACCTCAGCGTTCGTGAGGAAAAGTCTCTGATCAGAATAAGATGCACAGCGCTTTTGAGTTAAAAAGGATTCAATCGCTTCTTAACTTTTAACTGCCTGGGCTGCAGTCGTGACGTCACTTCTAATACAAGTAAACCGGTTGTAACTCAGGTTGAGTTTAAAGATCGCGCGACTCTAGAGTTTACCTTTGCCAAGGGTAAGAAAGAAAATCGCGCTGAGTGATGGATCTTGCAAGAAAGAAGACGTCTTTTTGGGTGGAGAGCATCCCTTTATGCGTCCAGACTCCTTGAAAACCGGACGCAAGAGACAAAATGGCGGAGCTTCCGCTTGGATTTATGCATGCATGGCGGACTGACGTAGATGATCCCGCCCAGCGTGACGTAGGTCACGTGGAAGTAGGCTGATGGGAAATGTAGTTTCTTAAAGAGACAAAATGGCGGCATGATACCTACATACCCCATGTGTGGCGTGCACGCAGCGCATGCGACCCGAGGGGCAATACTCTGGGTAGATATATTGGGGAGGAAGCAAGGACCCGATCATGTAACGTGTAGCATTGTAGAAGGGAAGAAGATGGCTATCGCCATACCACCGCAACGACTGAGGGAGTTGGACCCTTATACTGTAGGCAGATGATAGAAGCTTAGGAGCAGCACGAAGTGATATTGTTCTTCAGCTGCAAGACAGATTCAGAATGCTGCAGACATGCTTTTATACCCACTCTTGGCTTGCGTCACACACAAGTCATGAGTGATTGTCACGTGCTAATCACGTGCGTCACACATGCTTCACAAGTGCGGCCTGTACTCCTAGTGCAGGAAACTGGTAAAATGTAAGTCACACACACTCCACACTCACTGACGCACTGATCACGTGCATCAAACATACACTTTCCATGGGCTAACGGCACAATTTTTCCAACACCTCAAGGAAGTCAGGCATGCAAGCTGTACTTGACAAGTACTTTGCCCGTACTCCTCCCCCAAACTTTTCCCTGGGTTCACCGCGACCCTGCGGCATGGCTGCAAGCTACCAAACCCTGCGACCCGTGCGTGTCCAAAACACTTACGGCGGGTTGTGAGTGTGGCATAAGGCACACTGTTGAATTTGGGATTTATTAGGAATTAAAGTATGTAGCCTTGAGTTACCATATAGTATTATTTATTAAACTTCAGTTCTGGGGGAAAAACATTTAAGGATTTTTTCATGGCCAGAAGGGCAGAGTTGGAACAGTTCATGTTGCAGGTTTTTTCTTGTGGCTTACAAATATATATAATGAGAGAGTCCAGCAGCTCTGTAATGTTGTGCGAGGCATTTTTGTGTCTACCTGTCCGCTTAGAGGGAAAGGTCACTACAAATCAAATCAAAGCTCTTTTGACTTATCACTGTTATCCTACACTTAAACATTTTTATCCTGATGGAAGTAGTCTCTTCCAGCATTACAGTGCTCCCATACATAAGGCACAATGGCTCACTGAATGGTTTGATGAACATGAAAATGATGTAAATTTATAGTCACCAAATCTCAAACAAACTGAAGAAGCCTGTACATTACAACACAGTGGAACGCTTCACCTTGCATATCTCAGCTTGTTAGGAAACTGGGTCAGACTCATGATACAGAGAGGGTTAAGTGTTTTGGACATGCACGGGTCTTAGAGGGAAAGGTCACTACAAATCAAATCAAAGCTCTTTTGACTTATCACTGTTATCCTACACTTAAACATTTTTATCCTGATGGAAGTAGTCTCTTCCACCATTACAGTGCTCCCATACATAAGGCGCAATGGCTCACTAAATGGTTTGATGAACATGAAAATGATGTAAATTTATAGTCACCAAATCTCAAACAAACTGAAGAAGCCTGTACATTACAACACAGTGGAACGCTTCACCTTGCATATCTCAGCTTGTTAGGAAACTGGGTCAGACTCATGATACAGAGAGGGTTAAGGGCTCAGTGGTAGCTTGATAGTGTTGGTGCTTAAACCTCCAACCTTCTGATCAATAACCCAAAGCCTTAACCACTCATGGAAGATTTTGTTAGACAGCACTCTCTACCGCCATCAAAAAACAAATTGAGGTTCAAGAATGGTGTTCATCCATCCAGTACCATTCCAAAGACTGGTAGTAGCTATGCCAAAGCATGTTACAGTGGTTCTGGTAGTTATGCCTGCACTAAGAGACTTACAGGAAGCCAAGGCCTAATGGTTAGAGAAGCAGCTTTGGGACTAAAAGGTTGCTGGTTCAGTTTCCTGGACCACCAGGAATGGCTGAAGTGCCCTTGAGCAAGGCACCTAACCCCCAACTGCTCCCCAGACTGCTCTGGGTATGTTTGTACGTTACTCTGGATAAAAGTGTCTGCTAAATGGCTGTAATGTAAGACACTTTTTATGTTCATTTTTATTGACACTCTTCTGTCAGTGCAATCACACTGTCACTATAATCCTCCATATTCTCTAATGAGCACAGGTTGTAGTATTTTTGTTTCTTTGGAAAAGGCCTTGCCTTTTGCTGCACATTGAAGTAAATGCCAAGTGTGCATGATTGAATGTTTTGCACTCGCTATGCTTCATTAATATTCTGTTATATAACCACTTAATGATTAGTGCATGATCCTATTCTTCAGACATATTATCTAAAATCTGTTTTTTTAATTATCAAAGGCGACATGTCTTCAATAATGAACTTAAAATTCTCAGAGTGAAGCAAGTCATGCTTCTTAGAACTGTAGTTGTGATTTGTTTAAGGAAACTATGTCATACAATATTATCCCCAGGTTTCACCAACTTTCTGAGCAACATTCAACTTGTCACTGAACAGAGAGATTTAAAAACTGAGAGCCAAGAATTCTCTGTTGGGTTCATTTGCACAATTGCCACCATAATGTGTGGTCCAAAGATATTTTTTCAGACATGTGTTTGTGCAGTTTTAGATAGCTTTATTTTTCTGGCATGTCTCTCTCTACTCTTAATGGCTCTCTGGCGGCAAGGTTTTCTTTGTGTGTGGTTTACAGCTTCAGACCGTCTTGAAGTAGACAACTTGCTGTTTTCAATAATGTCTGCTCCTACATCAGTGGCAGTTCAGATCTCCTCACATAATATGCAGGCCATTGACATTTCTTTCACACATTCACATAAATATATGTTAAGAGCACAAAATTTGGACAGTCTGTTTTATACAATTTATGCAAAAATATTTCTGTCTCCAGCTCACTTTGTATTTCTGTGAAAAAAAAGTAAGCCATTTTAATAAATTTGGTTTAATCAGACAGTATTTCCCAAAGGGGTTGTTTTACATCACCCTGGATTTTTCCATCTGTTTTCTGACACATTCCTTATTAACTGAATAATTGTTTGTTTTTGAAGTAGTCTAGTATGAACTGAAAGGAGTCTGGGCTACTTTCTTAAAATGTAATTGTGGTTAGATGTTTCACTGGTAATGCAGAAATAATGGCATACTGAAACTGAACCGAATCGTTTGAAAATGAACAAATAGATGTGAATAAACCATACAGTATTCCAGCTTTGGTAAATGGCATCAACAACAAGATATAGGATGAAAGGTATTCTTTGCACAAGCATATTTAATTTAATTTAACCTATCATGCTAAATTTCATTTAATTTAGCATGATAGGTTTTAATTCACTGTATTTAACTTAATTTATTTTACTGTACATCACTAGCACCTAGCCTTCAACTGTCTTTCTTGATCATTCTCAATCTCATAAAACGTATAAATGATGGGGCATGAGGCTAGTACATCAGTGATTACCACACTACTGCAATGGTAGCCTACTGGGGAGAGTGCCCACCCTCTGGAAGACACCATGTATCATTCAAGTTCCCAAAAAGAATCGGCCGAGCGAGCTGAACGACTTCTGACCGGTGGCACTCACTTCACATCTGATGAAGACGTTGGAGCGGCTCTTCCTCAGCCTCCTCAGACCCCAGGTACAACATGCCCAGGACTGTCTGCAGTTTGTGTACAGGGCAGGTGTTGGTGTGGAAGACGCCATCCTCTACCTGCTACACCGAGCCCACTCGCATCTGGATAAGGGAAATGGCACAGTGAGGATCCTCTTCTTGGACTTCTCAAGTGCCTTCAACACTATCCAGCCGCTACTGCTTCAGGACAAACTGAACAGGATGCCAGTGGACCCCTGCCTGGTCACCTGGATCTCCAGCTACCTCACTGACAGGCCGCAGTACGTCAGGCTGAAGGACATCACGTCTGACACTGTGATTAGCAGCACCGGAGCACCCCAGTACACGGTGCTGGCCCCTCTTCTCTTCACCCTGTACACCGCGGACTTCTGCTACAACTCACAGCTGTGTCACATTCAGAAGTTTGCCGATGACACAGCCATCGTTGGGTGTATTAGTGATGACAGAGAGGAGGAGCATAGGAGCCTGGTGAGGGACTTTGCTGTGTGGTGCAACAGGAACCATCTGCAGCTCAACACCTCGAAGACCAAGGAGCTGGTCATTGACTTTGGGAGGTCCAGACCAAGGTCACGACCAGTTCTGATCGAGGGAGTCGAGGTGGAGGCTGTGGATTCCTACAAGTACCTCGGGCTGTGGCTGGACAGCAAGCTGGACTGGACTTGCAACACCAATCACTTATACAGGAAGGGTCAGAGCAGGCTATACTTCCTTAAGAGGCTGCGGTCCTTTAACATCTGCAGGAAACTCCTGTGGATGTTCTATCAGTCTGTGGTCACCAGTGTCCTGTTTTACACCGTGGTGTGCTGGGGGGGGGGGCAGCACATCCAAGAAGGACACATCCAGGCTGGACAAACTGATCAGGCAGGCTGGCTCTGTGGTCAGCATGAAGCTGGACTGTCTGGTGACGGTGGCAGAGAAGAGATCTATGGACAAACTATTGAACATCATGGACAATGCCAGTCACCCTCTGCACATCGTCATCAGCAACCAGAGGAGCCTATTCAGTGACAGAATGCTCCTTCCCAAGTGCAGGACGAACAGACTTAAAACTCCTTTGTCCCTCACGCCATCAGACTGTACAACTCCTCTCTGGGGGGGAGGAGCGGTAACAGGAGGACAGAGGATGGGAAGGAGCAGTAGCCTAGCCTAACAATAAGCAATACCGGACAATGTGCAATATAATGTGCAATATCTCTCCTGCCCCCCTGCCCCCCTCCCCCCTTCCTCTCTTCCCCATATCTTATTCTTTTTATATTTGTATATGTAAATACTTAATTTATTTTAATTTATCTAGAAGTTTTCTCTATTTCTTTTCTCTGTTTATCTGTAATGATGCTGCTGGAATCTTAATTTCCCTGAGGGAACCCGCCCAAAGGGATCAATAAAGTTTTATCTAATCTAATCTAATCTAATCTAATCTAATCTAATGACCATAGTTTTGAGGATATTATCACTGTAGCAGTGTTTTTTGTAAGGGATACAAGAGATAGTATAGTATAAGTATGTAGAAGTTTCCAAGTAACTGGTTCATGATTAAAATATGGTTTACAAAACATAGGAAATTAGTATTTTAGGCCTTGAGGTTCGTATTGCCCAGAATATAATATTCAGTGCTTTATTTTTGTCAGGGTATTGACTTCTTAATGAGGAAATCAACGGAGAACACCGACTCTGGCATAGTTACCCATTCTCGTCAATCTAGGAGACACCCTGCCAAAATCCTAAATGATCTAGATTTCGCTGATGACATCGCCTTGCTTGAGTCATCCATACCTAGAGCACAAGCACAACTTTCCAAATCAGCAGCTGAAGCAAAACAACTAGGTCTCATCATCAGTGTTCCCAAGACCGAGTATGACCATCAACTGCAACCCATATCCACCTCTGGAAGTATACGGAGATCCAATAAACCATGTATCCAACTTTAAATACCTGGGATCCATGATGGCATCTAGTAACAGTGACCTAACCAGGCGAAAGGTACCTGCATGGACTGCTTTCTGGAAACTAGAAAAGATCTGGAGAAGCCCATCAATGCCCATTGCAACTAAAATCAAACTTTTCAACACCACCTGTGTGACAGTGTTTCTGTATGGATGTGAATCCTGGGTACTATCGGTCAACATGGAAAACAAGATAAATGCATTTGCCACATCTTGTTATAGAATCATGCTTAACATCAAACGCCTTGACTGTGTGAGCAATGCTCAGATCTACAAAATGACCAACGCCCAGTCCCTCATCAACACTGTACGGCAGCGTCAGCTACGCTTCCTTGGACACGCCCTTAGGATGCCAGAAGAAGAGCCATGTAGGAGGTACGCCCTCTATGTTCCAGCCCATAGCAAAAGACATCCAAGTCAACAGAGGACAAGCTATCTGAACTACAACCCCAATTCCAAAAAAGTTGGGACACTGTGTAAACTGTAAATAAAAACAAAAATGTGATAATTTGCAAATCTTGGAAACCCTATATTTCTTTGAAAATAGTACAAAGACAGCAGATCACATGCTGAAACTGAGAAATTGTATTGTTTTTTGAAAAATATGTGCTCATTTTGAATTTGATGTCAGCAACGCGTTTCAAAAAAGTTGGGACAGGGGTATGTCTACCACTGTGTTGCATCACCTCTACTTTTAACAACACTCTGTAAATGTTTGGGAACTGAGGAGAGCAATTGCTGCAGTTTTGAAAGAGAAATGTTGTCCCATTTTTGCACGATACACAATTTCAGTTGCTCAACAGTTCGGGTCTCCTTTGTCATATTTTGAGCTTCATAATGCGCCAAATGTTTTAAATGGGAGACAGGTCTGGATTGCAGGCAGGCCAGTTTAGCACCCGGACTCTTTTACTACAGAACTATGCAATTTTAATATGTGCAGAAAGCGGTTTGGCATTGTCTTACTAAAAGAAGGAAGGCCTTCCCTGAAAAATATTTTGTCTGGATGGCAGCATGTTGCTCTGAAACATGCATAAATCATTCAGCATTCATGATGCCTTCCAAGATGTGCAAGCTACCCAATGTCACATGCATTAATGCACCCTCATACCATCACAGACGCTGGCTTTTGAACTGTGCACTGATAACAAGCTGGATGGTCCCTCTCCTTTTTAGCCTGGAGGACGTGATGTCCAAGATTTCTAAAAAGAATTTTAGATTTCGATTCGTCAGACCTTGGGACAATTTTCCACTTCACCTCAGTCCATTGTAAAAGAGCTCGGGCCCAGAGAAGGTGGCGGTGTTTCTGGATATTGTTTATATCTAGTTTTAACTTGCATTTGTGGATGCAGTAATGAACTGTTTTCACAGATGATGGTTTTCTGAAGTGTTCCTGAGCCCATCCAGTGATTTCCACTCCAGACATGTGTCTGCTTTTAATGCAGTGTCTCCTGAGGGCCTGAAGATCACAGGCATCCAATGTCAGTTTTCAGCCTTGTCTCTTGCATACAGAGATTTCTCCAGATTCTCTGAATCTTTTAATGATATTATGTACCATAGATGATGTGATCCCTAAATTCTTTGCAATTTTACATTGAGGAACGTTATTCTTAAATTGTTGTACTGTTTGCCCAAGCAGTCTTTTACAGAGCGGTGAACCCCTCCCCATCTTTACTTCTGAGAGACTCCACCTCTCTGGGATGCTCTTTTTATACCCAATAATTTTACTGACCTGTTGCCAATTAACCAAATTACTTTTTTTAGCATTACACAACTTTTTCAGTCTTTTGTTGTCCCTGTCCCAAGTTTTCTGAAACGTGTTACTGACATCAAATTCAAAATGAGCATATATTTTTCAAAAAACAATACAATTTTTCAGTTTCAACATTTGATATGTTGTCTTTGTACTATTTTCAATGCAATATAGGGTTTCCATGATTTATAAATTATCGCATTCTGATTTTACTGATGTTTTACAGAGTGTCCCAACTTTTTTGGAATTGGGGTTGTATATACAGAAACCATTAGGGGACACAGAGGGCGATTTGCACCCTGATGCAATTGCTGTGTTGGCTGCAGATCGAAGGCAATGGGTGGGACTCGTGGTCGCCTGCAAGAAAAATGCAGCCAAAGGATGATGATGATGATGATGATGATGATGATTTTGTCAGGGTCAGCATAGATCCAGAGTCATTCCCAAGAACACTAGGAGTAAGGTGGGAATACAGCCTGAATGGGACTCCACTCCATCGAACAGCACTATGCACACGCATATTAACACATTCATTCACGATTAGGGTCTCTCTCTCTCTCACTGACTAACACCTGGTAAGAGTTAGAAGAACTTCTAAATGTAAATGAGATGTAACAAAGCCAGTCCACCTATCAGCATTTTTTGAGATGTGGGAGGCAACCCACATGCTGCCATATGTTGATAAAATGAAAGGAATTTGTGTAAAAAATATACAGGGGGCTGCAAAAGTAGGTATATAGTAAGGATTATTCCAGTATTATCAGTATTATAATAGTGGTGCTAGGTTTCATTTAATACTAATATTTTGTGCAAACATTTTGTTTTTCATGACCGTATACCTACTTTTGCAGCCCCCTGTATATTGGGCTGTCACTTCTTCTGAAATATTTTTTACTGAAATTTTCTCTTTCTTCACTTTCTAGTTTAAGTTTGGTCACGCCAACATTAGAATTACCCAGCAGCTACTGTAACATCTCATTTACATTTAGAAGTTCTTCTAACTCTTACCAGGTGTTAGTCAGTGAGAGAGATCAGGGACAACAGGATTGCTGCCTGAAAGCTGATTTCAGTGAAGGTCTGCAATCTCACACTATCGATGGACTCTGATGATTAAAGGCCAATTTATGCTGACAACCCAGTCCTTGCAGATGGCATCGCAGATGGCGTCTGCGAAGACGCTCTGCGCGCACCTCCCAAAAATTGTGACCACCGCAGACAGCCTCGCAGACAAGAGGGCTCTGATTGGTCCACTCTACATCCGCTGTACACGCACTTCCGCTTCCCTACTTTCCTGGTTTGGTTTGGTTTCACGACCGCCATTTTTAAAAACACGAGCGAAGATGGAGCAGCACGAATAGCGGTTGATCGAGGAAGTGAGGAAGTACGTACATCTATATGACTCCAGTTTTAGTCATAAGTAACCAGAGGATAAACATTCCACTAACCACACCCACCAACTACTCCTAGCGATTTCGCGACTTTGCGCCCCCTTGCGTTGTGGCGGTGAATAGCATCGCGCACGCCTATTACTCCCTGCTCAACAATAAATTACAACTGTCTGCGAAAAGCTATCTGCGAAAGCCTTGTCGCAAGAGCATGCAGAGGCCTTTAGTCTGAGCATCACAGAGAGAGCTGCTACCTGTCGGCAGTCAGGGGGAGGTGAGGACTTTTCTGGAGCCAGTGCTGTCTACATGCATGCTGACATCCTGGTTATACTGTAGTACGGTATGTCTATCTAATGAAGTATACCTGTACAGCACTGATGTTGCTCTAAAGGCTTTATCACAAATACATATAAAATTAATTTACATTCAGCCTTTATTAATAATGAGCATTGCTGCCTCATAGCTTCAGGGTTCCTGGTTCATTCCTGAGCTCAGGTTATTGCATGTATGGAGCTTCTGTGGATGTACAGTTTCTCCCTGTGACCTTGTGGGCTCTCTCTCTCGTGTGTGTGTGTGTGTGTGTGTGTGTGTGTGTGTGTGTGTGTGTGTGTGTGTGTGTGTGTGTGTGTGTGTGTGTGTGTGAGAGAGAGAGAGAGAGAGAGAGAGAGAGATGCCCTGCAACAGACTGGCACCCCATTCATGGTGTTTCCCCACCTCTCACCTAATGTTCCTGGGATAGACCCCGGATCCACCATCACCCTGACCAGGACTGTTTAAGCTCTTTAAATAAAGAAATGAACATTTTAATACAGTAACACTTGAACTGAAGCACGTTCCCCATTAGAATTATACATTTTTAAGTTGATTGGAATGTATACGAACTTTCAAGTGTCACATCCACATGCATTGGCATTTGGAGCATGCAGTACATGCCTCAGACTGCAACACATTGCGCTGCACTCAAGCTCATTAGGACTAAGTGCCATGCACCTGTTTCTGACCAGCTTATTCAAGGTGCACACATATAAGGACTCTCAGAATACATAGAGTTTGCAAAGTATATGCTCTGTACCCTGTGGCTGGAGCCAAGCCCGGGGTTGGGGCTTGCACTTGGTGGCCGGGCCTTTGCCCATGGGGCTTGGCCGGGCTCAGCCCAAAGAGGTGACGTGGGACCGACCTCCTGTGGGTTCACCACCCACAGAGGCAGCAGTAGGGGGCTGGTGCAGTGTGGATTGGGTGGCAGTCGAAGGCAGGGGCCTCGATGACCTGATCCCCGGACACAGCGGCTAGCTGTTGGGACATGGAATGTCACTTCGCTGGGGGGGAAAGAGCCTGAGCTTGTGCGGGAGGTTGAGAGGTACCGGCTAGAGATAGTCGGGCTCACCTCCACGCACAGCTTGGGCTCTGGAACCCAGCTCCTCGAGAGGGGCTGGACTCTCCACTTCTCTGGAGTTGCCCATGGTGAGCGGCGGTGGGCTGGTGTGGACTTGCTTATAGCTCCCCAGCTCAGCCGACATGTGTTGGAGTTTACCCCAGTGAACGAGAGGGTCGCCTCTCTGCGCCTTCGGATTGGGGAGAGGGCTCTTGCTGTTGTTTGTGCCTACGGGCCGAATAGCAGTATAGAGTATCCGGCCTTCTTGGAGTCCCTGGGAGAGGTACTGAGGGGTGCTCAGACTGGGGACTCCATTGTGCTACTGGGGGACTTCAATGCTCACGTGGGCGACGACAGTGACACCTGGAGGGGCGTGGTTGGGAGGAACGGCCTCCCCGATCTGAACCCGAGTGGTGTTTTGTTATTGGACTTCTGTGCTAGTCACAGTTTGTCCATAACGAACACCATGTTCGAGCATAGGGGTGTCCATAAGTGCACGTGGCACCAGGACACCTTAGGTCGGAGGTCGATGATAGACTTTGTTGTCGTTTCATCTGATCTCCGGCCCTATGTCTTGGACACTCGGGTGAAGAGAGGGGCTGAGCTGTCAACTGATCACCACCTGGTGGTGAGTTGGATCTGCTGGCGGAGGAGGAAGCTGGACAGACTTGGCAGGCCCAAATGTATGGTGAGGGTCTGCTGGGAACATCTGGCCGAGCACTCTGTTAGGGAGGTCTTTAACGCCCACCTCTGGGAGAGCTTTTCCCAGCTTCCGGGGGAGATGGGGGACATTGAGTCTGAGTGGACCATGTTCTCTACCTCCATTGTGGACGCGGCTGTTCGGAGCTTTGGCCGCAAGGTCTCCGGTGCCTGTCGTGGCGGCAATCCCCGAACCCGGTGGTGGACACTGGAAGTAAGGGATGCCATCAAGCTGAAGAAGGAGTCCTATCGGGCCATGTTGACCTCCAGGACTCCTGAGGCAGCTGACAGGTATCGGCAGGCCAGGTGTGCTGCACCTCGGGCAGTTGCAGAGGCAAAAACTCGGAACTGGGAGGAGTTCGGGGAGGCCATGGAGAAGGACTATCGGTCGGCCTCGAAGAAATTCTGGCAAACCGTCCGGTGCCTCAGGAGGGGGAAGCAGTACTCTGCCAACGCTGTTTACAGTGCGGGTGGGGAGCTGTTGACCTCGACTGGGGACATTGTCGGGCGGTGGAAGGAATACTTTGAGGATCTCCTCAATCCCACTGTCATGTCTTCCATTGAGGAGACTGAGGCTGATGACTCAGAGGTGGACTCATCCATTACCCAAGCCGAAGTCACTGAGGTGGTTTGCAAGCTCCTCGGTGGCAAGGCACCGGGAGTGGATGAGATCCACCCTGAGTATCTCAAGTCTCTGGATTTTGTGGGGCTGTCTTGGTTGACACACCTCTGCAACATCGCGTGGCGGTCGGGGACAGTGCCTATGGAGTGGCAGACTGGGGTGGTGGTCCTTCTTTTTAAGAAAGGGGACCGGAGAGTGTGCTCCAATTATAGGGGAATCACACTTCTCAGCCTCCCAGGGAAGGTTTACTCCAGGGTACTGGAGAGGAGAATTCGACCAATAGTCGAACCTCGGATCTAGGAGGAACAATGCGGTTTTCGTCCTCATCGCGGAACACTGGACCAGCTCTATACCCTTCATAGGGTGCTCGAGGGTTCATGGGAGTTTGCCCAACCAGTCCACATGTGCTTTGTGGATCTGGAGAAGGCATTCGACCGTGTCCCCCGTGGTATTCTGTGGGGGGTGCTTCGGGAGTATGGGGTTCGGGGCCCTTTGCTAAGGGCTGTCCGGTCCCTGTACGAACGGAGCAAGAGTCTGGTTTGCATTGCCGGCAGTAAGTCAGACCTGCTCCCAGTGCATGTTGGACTCCGGCAGGGCTGCCCTTTGTCACCGGTTCTGTTCATAATTTTTATGGACAGAATTTCTAGGTGCAGCCAGGGGCTGGAAGGAATCCTGTTTGGGAACCACAGGATTTCATCTCTGCTTTTTGCGGATGATGTTGTCCTGTTGGCTTCTTCAAACCAGGACCTCCAGCATGCACTGGGGTGGTTTGCAGTCGAGTGTGAAGCGGCTGGGATGAGAATCAGCACCTCCAAGTCTGAGGCCATGGTTCTCGACTGGAAAAGGGTGGCTTGCCCTCTTCAGGTTGGTGGAGAAGTCCTGCCTCAAGTGGAGGAATTTAAGTATCTTGGGATCTTGTTCACGAGTGAGGGAAGGATGGAGCATGAGATCGACAGGTGGATTGGTGCAGCATCCACAGTAATGCAGTCGCTTTACCGGTCTGTCGTGGTGAAGAAGGAGCTGAGCCAAAAGGCGAAGCTCTCAATTTACCGGTCGATCTACGTTCCGACTCTCACCTATGGTAATGAGCTTTGGGTAATGACCGAAAGAACAAGATCACGGATACAAGTGGCCGAAATGAGTTTCCTTCGCAGGGTGGCTGGGCCTCATAGGGGTTGCCTCATCAGTGGCTGAAAGGGTACTGGTTTTGGTACTGGATTTATTTGAAGGGATGAGCCTTCACAGAGGTATATACATTCTCGGAAGCTATTAAGCAAGATCTCACAGCAGTTCCCATGATGGGATTCAATTGCATAACCCCTCATCTCATTATCTCTAGCTGCTTTATCCTGTTCTACAGGGTCGCAGGCAAGCTGGAGCCTATCCCAGCTGACTACGGGCAAAAGGCGGGGTACACCCTGGACAAGTCGCCAGGTCATCACAGGGCTGACACATAGACACAGACAACCATTCACACCTACGGTCAATTTCGAGTCACCAGTTAACTTAACCTGCATGTCTTTGGACTGTGGGGGAAACCAGAGCACCCGGAGGAAACCCACGTGGACCCTCGCCGGCTACAGGGCTCGAACCTGGACCTTCTTGCTGTGAGGCGACAGCGCTAACCACTACACCACCGTGCTGCCCAATTGCATAACCTAATTATGATTTTTTTTTCTGTGAATGTCAACCTCATCATGTCAGTGTTGCAGGTAATTTGATTCTAAGATAATCACAAGGAGCTTGATAGGCTTTAGATGAATCAATGTATGTGTTTTTGAAGCATTTCTGATTTTTTTTTGTGACTATCTGCTCCGTGTGGAGATCCAATCACGTCACCATTGCATGTTAACTGGAGTGCTGTGAAAAGCATCAGAGATATCCACCAAGTCATATCACCCTATTTCACACCTGTCAGCTATATCTACACATCTACAGACATTGTAGCCCGCAGGAAAAGTCTAGGAACAAATTTTCCCCATACAAATATGTAGGTTTCCTTCATAGTGAGATCATCTCATTACTTATTATGTATTAAGTACAAGCCAATCCAGTCATTCTTGGATTGCTATAGGTAATTCAACACAATCCATATAATTCCAGGGCTAGCAGAGAAATAGTTTATCCCCAGAATGCCTGGACCATTGCCTCTGGTTCCAGTTCATTTCTACCTCCGTGAAGCGTCCAACAGGTGGATGTCTCATGGTAATACATTTTGGAAACTGGACCCGAGTTCATGAAGAGGTTTTTAGAAGGCTTCATAAGTTCTATTGAATTGTGGAAAAAATCCTGTTATTCATGTCACTGTGTGTGAATTGGTGGGACAAATGCTGGGGTAAATATGTCAGGATGTCATTGTAAAGTCTGGTTTTTGCCTTGTCAGAAATATTTCTGAGAAGTGCCTGAAATGATCTGGAAATGAACATTTGAGCAGTCATAGATATTCCTAACAGTGGAAGGAAAAAGTGAGCTAATAAATGGCAAGGAACATTCAATCTGCATCTTTATAGTCTGTAGTCTGTTCAAATAATATGGTGGCATACTTTGATGTGTGAAAGTTGTAGTTTTTGCTGTGGCCTTATCTTAAAGTATTAAAGATGATTATACAGAATTTCAACAGACTCACCAGGGACAGACTCAGAGCTTGTTTAAAGTCAAACACGTGAACAGACTTGAATGGAAAGACACTAATCCAGAAACAGGCCCATTGGCATTTACTTGAAAGACAAAACTGGCTTCTTTTTTTTTGCCTAGAAGTGCTGTGGCTGAATTTTACAAACATAGCTGCTGTACTTACTACAGCAGATTGGCATCTGCTGTGACAATGAAGTATTGGTATCTGCTTCAGTATAGTCAAGTTTTAGATTTGGGCAGCACAACCTGCTTCAGGAAACGCATGGAAGACTACATTCATCACAAAATCTGGACACTACATCACATAATATTAGGAGATGTTATACAGGCTGGTTAATACCCCCTATGTGTTTCAGTAGTTTATTAACTGAGTCCTCAAGGGTATGCCAACACTCTTAGAAGGAATGTGTCGAAAAATTACACAAATTATGTGTCACATTCTGGTTTACACATTTTGTGTCAATATTAAATAAAATTGTGTTGGAAGAATTCAGATTTTTTTTAAACAAAGTTATGCATAGTTTTAAAATTAAAGCTAGATGGCCTTTCGATTTCATAAAATTGGTGAAATTTAGTTCCTGCTGAAATTTGGTCATTGTGATATATGTTTATTTCTATAATATCTCACAAAATATCAGGCCATTCTGTGGCTGGGAAGTTATTTAATTTGAGGGGATTCCCTAGCAAATAATGTGCATGAAATCACTCGCTTTGCGCAGTCAAGCAGACAGAGGAAGTCCATGTGTACAGTGGTGCCTGAAAGTTTGTGAACCCTTTAGAATTTTCTATATTTCTGCATAAATATGACCTAAAACGTCATCAGATTTTCACACAAGTCCTAAAAGTAGATAAAGAGAACCCAGTTAAACAAATGAGACAAAAATATTATACTTGGTCATTTATTTATTGAGGAAAATGATCCAATATTACATATCTGTGAGTGGCAAAAGTATGTGAACCTTTGCTTTCAGTATCTGGTGTGACCCACTTGTGCAGCAATAACTGCAACTAAACGTTTCCAGTAACTGTTGATCAGTCCTGCACACCGGCTTGGAGGAATTTTAGCCCGTTCCTCCAGACAGAACAGCTTCAACTCTGGGATGTTGATGGGTTTCCTCACATGAACTGCTCGCTTCAGGTCCTTCCACAACATTTTGATTGAATTAAGGTCAGGACTTTGACTTGGCCATTCCAAAACATTAACTTTATTCTTCTTTAACCATTCTTTGGTAGAACGACTTGTGTGCTTAGGGTCGTTGTCTTGCTGGATGACCCACCTTCTCTTGAGATTCAGTTCATGAACAGATGTCCTGACATTTTCCTTTAGAATTCGCGGGTATAATTCAGAATTCATTGTCCCATCAGTGATGGCAAGCCATCCTGGCCCAAATGCAGCAAAACAGGCCCAAAGCATGATACTACCACCACCATGTTTCACAGATGGGATAAGGTTCTTATGCTGGAATGCAGTGTTTTCCTTTCTCCAAACATAACACTTCTCATTTAAACCAAAAAGTTCTATTTTGGTCTCATCCGTCCACAAAACATTTTTCCAATAGCCTTCTGGCTTGTCCATGTGATCTTTAGCAAACTGCAGACAAGCAGCAATGTTCTTTTTGGAGAGCAGTGGCTTTCTCCTTGCAACCCTGCCATGCACACCATTGTTGTTCAGTGTTCTCCTGATGGTGGACTCATGAACATTAACATTAGCCAATGTGAGAGAGGCCTTCAGTTGCTTAGAAGTTACCCTGGGGTCCTTTGTGACCTCGCCGACTATTACACGCCTTGATCTTGGAGTGATCTTTGTTGGTCAACCACTCCTGGGGAGGGCAACAATGGTCTTGAATTTCCTCCATTTGTACACAATCTGTCTGACTGTGGATTGGTGGAGTCCAAATTCTTTAGAGATGGGTTTGTAACGTTTTCCAGCCTGATAAGCATCAACAATGCTTTTTCTGAGGTCCTCAGAAATCTCCTTTGTTCGTGCCATGATACACTTCCACAGACATGTGTTGTGAAGATCAGACTTTGATAGATCCCTGTTCTTTAAATAAAACAGGGTGCCCACTCACACCTGATTGTCATCCCATTGATTGAAAACACCTGACTCTAATTTCACCTTCAAATTAACTGCTAATCCTAGAGGTTCACATACTTTTGCCACTCACAGATATGTAATATTGGCTCGTTTTCCTCAATAAATAAATGACCAAGTATAATATTTTTGTCTCATTTGTTTAACTGGGTTCTCTTTATCTACTTTTAGGACTTGTGTGAAAATCTGATGATGTTTTGGGTCATATTTATGCAGAAATATAGAAAATTCTAAAGGGTTCACAAACTTTCAAGCACCACTGTACATGCGCAGGTTTACCTTCTTCTTCTTCTTCTTTTGCGTTTTATGGCAGCTGGCATCCACAGTGTTGCATTACTGCCATCTACAGATTTACCTTTGACCGTGCACTGACAGTTACATCATTCTGTTGCTAAACGAACAGCTGATCACACCGAGGTGCTCGCTGACCGCCGATATTTATTAGTTTGGTCCTGCATTTCCTTTCCTTTGCACCATAACGTCTTTTCTTCTCGCTTTCCGTTACTGTAGTCGGTCTTTCACGTTTCATTCGCATACTCACATCCTCCATTTTTCTCTCCTGTTTCAAATTTGTATCCCACAATGCCTTGTGCAAACAGAGAAAGCCCATCATGTAATGCATAATGTAGTATCTTGAATTGGGTCATGTGGAAGCAGGAAAAAATAGCAGAGAATTTGGGCCACATGGCCCTAAATTCATAAATTGTTCTATTTTTTAAAAAACCTCATTAAATTGGAAGTGTGTGATTCGAATTCAGTAGCTTTCAGTTCACTAAACAAAAATAATTGGGTGTTGGGGAAAATTATTTTTATGACCTACACTTGAAAAATCTGAAAGGCAGTCTAGCTTTAACACAACCTGTGAATTTGTTCACAATGTTCAGCAAAATATGTGTAGACCGATCTGCTCTACACATACTCAGTGTTAGTTTTTTAAATGCATGAGCTATTTGACTTACCTGAACAGCAACCAACCCGTAGTCTGATAATAACATTGACCTCCCATTTCTGTTAAAATGAAATAAAATATTGTATTTTATATGATAATCACTTCACAACTGAATCGCTCAAAAAAAAAACACACACACACACAGCTCAGTGGTCATTGAATGCTCCTGAACATCCTCTCCGTTTCTCAGAGATGATGTTGTTAATAACACTGTTAACACTAGACATTTAATAGTTAACTAATACTTCTTACTACTCGCAGTATAAAACACTGGCCCTCTGCAGATAAGACTAAAGACCCTGCTTACAATCTCTTATAAATCAGTGGAATGACAGTAACTCAGGTGAGGGATTTCAGTGGAGGAATTTTAACTCATGGGGTTATATAAGTAGTGTTACATTAACACTAGCTCTCTATCTTCAGCTTGAATAACATTAGCTTGATACTTGTTTTTAAGAACGATATTTGATGTGCTATTGAAGTGGGTTAAATTCTGGTTTATGTTGTAGTTACAGTAGTTGTTAATTGGTATTGGTTGGCAAGTGTATGTTTCATGCATGGTGTCACCGGGTAATGCTCACTTCCAGTGACTTTGACCGCAGTGTGCAATAAGCATCATGAGACTTGTATAATGTCGAAACTGCCATTCTGATGGTGAGAGGATTCTCAGCGGTGACAGCTAGCAAAATTACTGAGGCAAGTTGTGCTTAAAATCGTTTCTTAACTTATATTTACATGCAAAAATTACATCTGCTGTTGTTTTTAATATGGGTGTAGTTTGGTTTCTAACAGAACTGTTAGACTGTGTATTTTACTCTATATTAACTTTAGACATTTAGACAAATTTGCTAACTTTACATTACATTAATGATATTTAGCAGTTGCTCTTATCCAGAGTGACGTACAACATACCCAGAGCAGCCTTGTTCAAGGGCATTTCAGCCATCCCTGCTGGTCCAGGGAATCAAACTGGTGACCTTTTGGTCCCAAAGCTGCTTCTCTAACCATGAGGCCATGGCTTCTCCCCATGGCTTCCCTCCACTTTAATGTCAAAATGGCAGAGGCAGCTAATTTACATGGCAAAAACACAGTGGGGAGATTTGTTTAAGTATTGTTGCTCAGCTTGCAAGATGGAAATTTAAATTGTGAGATATTTTATTAAGTTTTATGCCATTGTTTTAGCAGTTAGTTTGTACTTGGTATTATTAAAGAGCTGGCTAGAACTATAAGCTCTACTAATTATTCAGCATCATAAGGTGGGAATATTTCTTCTTCTTCTTGCTAACTATCTAACTTTGCTGTATCACTAAGATGTACCTCATATAGCCATGGCTAGCTTAATCCAATTATTTCCCATGACAGCAATCCTTTTAATACAAATACATTTAAGAAAATATAGTTTGGCTCTGTAAGAATGTTGGTGTATGAAGGTGTAGATGAAGTCTTTTGTTATCTATCATTAAGTGTATAGATTCTATGTTGGGGGGATGAGCTGTGATGTCAGTGAATGCTTTGTGTCAAAATATTGGAAATAAATAAATAAATAAATAAAAAGGCTGCTGCTGCGTTATCTGTCTAAACGTTAATGTTTTATTACTTTATTATGGACCAATCTAAAGATGATCCTTGGCCAATGAATCCTGGGTCCTTAGATGATCTGATCTACATCAATCCAAGATACAAAGTGTAGAAATAAATGAAATGTAGAAGATGTGTTTCGGTGTCATGTTGCCTCATGAAATTGGAAAAATAACTGTTTTGTCCTATGTTGAACATTTCTTACTGCTGAAATTCTATGAAATTCTATTCTATGAAATTATATTGTTATATTCTGCAGTTTGATTTCTGTAAATTTTATTGTTAATACTTCATAATAATATAATCAATTGTCATCCCAAAACTTACCCATTGTTGTGTAAGAATTTAACACAGTCTGTGTCAGTTTGAGCCCTCCACCCCGCTTTGTTTCTAGTAACCCAACTTTTTCATGATGGTGTCAATCTACTGATGGTTCACCATCAATTCTGCTTCTCCTGTGCGCAGCTAACATTAGTGCTGGATTGGAAAGCAATAAACCTAACATGGTGTCACGCTCTGGCTCTGCCTACACAAGACTATACCATGTAATGAATAGGGAGGGGGTGAATATAAAGACTATCTATTCTAATAATTGTATGGAAAATGGAAAACCAGACCAGAAGGTTGTTGTATTTGCTCATTTTAAGAGACAAAATTATTAAAGATATTTGTTATTAAATTAACTTACACATGGTAATAATATTAATGTTGTCCTCTGAGGGCACTCTGTCAATGCTGGGCCCTTAGAATTGTCCTAACTATCCCCCCCAATGGTGCCCCTGGTGATTGTTTATAATACACAAGGTATGAAGTCCATAAGACCAGTGTTTCTTTCTTTGGCTTCAAGGAATTATTGGGCCCCCAGTGTTTACAGATGGATTAGGACAAAATAAATGCAGTCATAAAACTGAACCAAGCCTAAAATTATCAAGGAACAAGTTTTGGGTATCACAATCTGTCTATACAAAGCTTCAACACTATTATTGTGTCTCCCAAATCTCTCCAAAAGGGTAAACCAAAGAAATGAGATAAGGCAGCATTCAAAACGTTTCAAGCATTCCACCCAGTGCACTTATTATTCCTACAAACAAAGAAGAACTATGATGTAGGAAACCATAAAATGTTGTCCATTAAAGAAGCCAACAATGGAAAAATTGAGACAGTGGCTAGAAGGCGCAGTACATCTCTTTCTTATCCTTACAAATATACAAAAGAAATTTGGAATGTCAGGAATGTCAAGTGACTAAACACAAGGCAAGTGCAATGGGCCTTCTTCATTGCATGCTTTCATATCATGCTGACTTATTACCCCAGACTAAGAAATGGAAAAGCAGATGTACTGTCCCAGATGTTTGGTGGTCCTAAGGAGAAAAAACTGGAGGTATGAAAAATGTGCTTTGTAGTACCAGTGAGATGGAAGATGCGGGGTTGGATCAGGCAGCTGAAACAAGAGTCCTCCCAATAAAATCACACACCACTTAGTTCAGGTAATGGAAGTGGATTTCATAGCAGTTCTTTCAGCACTGGTTGACTGTAATCATCCCATTGCACCATTTTACTGTCATCAAACATCTGGCCAACACCTGCAGTCTCCCAAAGACTAACAGTTACCGTAGTTTCCATGCTGAAAATGATCTTATCAAGCAAAAACATCTTGAATTGATATATTACTTATTATTAATTAGAAAATAAATTATTATGTCTATTTCTGGATCATTTGTACTGGCCTCAAGCTTGAAATTGTCCTGTTCTGTTAGCATAGATAATATTGTTTATTTCAAGATTTATTTATGGAAAGAAGCAAAATTGTCTGCCAATAGAATGAGACAATTTCAAGTGTGAAATTTGATTTGATATAACGATTCAGTGTTCTATGTTTTTACATTCATTTATTATTAGCCAATTTAAACACTCAATCACACATTTTCTGTGAAGTCTTGCCAACTGGATCTCCTGTAAATCAACTGTAAATCCTGAACTGTGTTTCCTAGCATGTGAGAATTTTTTCACTGACTGTGACCTTGGACCAGTTTCTTGGCTTTTACTCTCAGATTGCTTTTAAATTGTGATACCAATTTTGGTTTGATATTTTCTTGTGTATTTAACCTACATTTTGGCACTTTTGCTGAAATATTGCTCTAATAAACCTTTGCTCAAAGATCCACATCAACATACTGAGACGGTGATGTTACATCAATATAGTAAACCATATGGAATTATATAATATTATCATTACTACATAAATCTTCATAGCATTTCGAATATATTGTTCCCTGCGGAGGAACGTTCTTCCATTAGCTGTTATTTGGCCGTTGGATGAGGGCTAGTATAGCTATGCAGGCCAGAAGATAATGTCAGAAGAATTTTCTCCCCATTTGGCCATGACAGGCTAGGTTGGGTGCTCTACTGGTCCCACAGATGGAATGTATAATAAATTACAGCAACTGCCCTGAGTAATACTTGCCACCACTACCAGCATCATTCATTTTTAGTAACAGTTTTGTCCTAGAGTTGCAGTTCATCCGGAGCCTATCCTGGGAACACTGGGTATAAGAAAGAGAATTTGTTCCAAAAGGGACACCAGTCCATATACACACATTCACATGCTCATTCACACCTACAAGCAATTTATCATAGCCAATCCACCTACCTCCATATTTTTGGACAGTGGAAGAAAAGTCATTTGAACCTTCACCCAGACAGTAACCTAAGCTCAGGATCAAACCAGGGATCCCGGAGCTGTGAGTGGCAACACTACCCGCTGTCCCTCTGTGCTGCCCCCAGACATTCCAGTGAAACATTAGAGAAGAGGAAGTTTGGCTTGAATCAGCTGAATAAAATACCACTATTAAATAGTAGAAGAGCAACAGGTCCTAGAGTATAAAGATGAGAAGATTTGATCATTTTTCCTATACTACTAGTTTTGTCTGAGCTTGACTAAAAAGTCCAACTAAAAACTTCTGAAAAACTTCTATTCCTTTGAAATTTAAAGTTGCTTTTCTACAGCTCATATCTATGAGATATTTAGTGGTTGTTGGTTGCCTCTAGTGGCATAGCAGTGGCAGCTCTCATTTCTTTAGTTCTATGCATAATCCTCATCAAGCTCTTATTGGCTGTATACAGGTCCACCCGGAACACATTAAGAAACACATAGTGGGGCCTTTTTGCATTCACACACATGCACAGACGCAAGTACTGAGTCAACTAAGTGGACTATGGGTGGGGTGCCACCTAATGCAGGTGTTAGAGCTTATTTTTGGCTCCTGACAGGCAGCTAAAGAAAAAACAGGCTCTGTGATGCAATGGCATAGCATTCAGGTTTGTGATTGCTGTTTATTTTTTGTATGGTGACCATGGAATGTTAATAAGGGGGAAGGGTAGATGTTATTACCAGATGGTTTTTCTAAGGGAGTGTTTCACCTTGTAAAGTTGGGGTGGAGGGGGTGAGGTAGGCAACAGTCTCAAGAGCTCTCTGAAAAAGGATTGGTGGCAGGCTGCCCCGGCTTCTGAACCCCATGCCACTTCTATGAGTTGTGTAAAGAAACACCCTGGCTTATGGGTGTGAGTACCAAACTAGAAACTAGCACTCAAATAACTGCACATAGGACCTCTATTGATGACATCACCAGATGATGCCTACTCAACTTATCCTTTTTTTTTTTTTGGTAAAATCTGTCTGTAAGGGTTTTATTCTAAAGCATGTTTCAATTCCCATTCTTTTTTTTTTTCAGTGTAAGTTATTTTTCTTTGCATAGTCCAATTATGAATGAGGGGTAGTTTAGTAAATGATACTTTACGACATTAATCAAACTGCTGTGCTCAAAATCCTAAACTTTATTCATGCTTATTTTAAAGGAAGGAAGACTATTGTTTATATATTTTATTTTGGTCTAAATTTTACTTTTTTCTTATAGTACACATTCTCATTTTTTATTATAGGTAATCATTACTTGCGTCCCACTGAGGAAAACTGCCAGAAGAGATTATACAACTCAGCAAAGCACACAAAAAAGCCAGTGTTTAAAAAACTATGACTAATAAAGGCCATCAGTGACTCACCCTGCTCATTTAGGAAATAGGAATCTTTTTTTTTTAAAACAGCAAAGTACAGTAAGTTTACCTTTTAATTAGACATTAGTGGGGCACACAGCAAAGTCCACTTTACTCCACCATTTTAAAAAAATATTCTACAACAAGATAATAGCACATCATATGATAAAAGGAGAATGTGCAATCTATGTCTGTTCTGGAAAAGTAATAGAAAAAAATCTATTTTTGGAAACATTCTTTTACCTGACACTGGTATTGTCAAAGCATTTCTATTTCAGCTTTAACTAAATTCACAAAAACATAATTTAATGGGCCTGATATGTGTGGTGATATGTGATGTCAAAAATTCACCATTCTCAAATTAGGGGCCAATCCCCCCCCCCCCCCCCCCCCCCCACACACACACACACACACACATTTTTTTAGTCACATGCCTTACTTGTGTCCCTCACAACAGGTGCTTCTATTTTACCCAACCCAATTTCAATCCATGCTAGTTTTGTGCACTACTTAGACATGCAAGTAAAAACAAGAGCTCTATCCTGCTATGGGTTTGTTTGCTGTCTTGCTGTCTCATTCCACATTTTACGTCAACTGTTATATACAGCAGGCTTTCGTCTAAACGGGGGGACAGGGGCGCTGCGCCCTCTTACTCTCGGCGTGCGCCCCCTTACCGACTCCGTGAAAACATCCCAGCAACACCACGTGACAATGTGTCTGATCATCAAATACGTTATAATTGCTCCAAAAATATTCCAATCATAGTAGATACACCGCCAGACGGTGCAAAAGCAATCCGAATTGGTGTTTTCCAGACTGAGGCGCCATGTTGTTTAGTTGTTTACTTGTCGCGGCTGCTCTCGCAAGATTTGACATGGGTTACATACAAGGTCAGCTGACTTGTAGCGCGAGATTTCTCGAGACTGAATGACCTTTCACCCACCGGCGCGGGAGCTTTTGACAGAAGTAGTTCGCGAGTTGTTTTTGTTGACACTTGGGCATTTAAAGATGTCATCCCGCGGCACGAAGCGGAAGAAAGCCAAAGACTGTCCGGGGCAGAAGAAGATTAGGCCAAATAAAAAAAAAAAGTGTGTTTCCGGTAACCCAACCGATCGAGAATTTCCGCATCGAAATTGCTGACCGTAAAGTTTTTATTACAAATTTCCCTCGATATTTTAGTGTAAGTGGCGTTAGTTTGTCATAATTTTTTGTTTCAATGCATTCAAGTTGTGAAAGAAACGATAAAAAGTAAAATGTTTCGCCACTTCTATCAGCCCTCCTCCATAAACTGAGCCGAGCCGCCATTTTGAATCCTCATTCAAGGCTGTAATGCAAATTGCTTCCTCTTCAGTATACAAGTGCACTTCCATGGCAGGGAAAAACACTACATTTTGCCGCCTATGTAGTCCCCTATTTATACAAATAGGAGTCATTCAGGATTCAGCCATGTTTTTGCTCGACCCAAGTTCTACAGTAGGCTAGGCTAGGCCGTCTGCTTTTAATGGAAGTAGCCTAGCCTAGGACGTTATTTTCACATTATTTCTTGATAAGGTGTTTTCACGTTATTACATGAAAATATCATGAAATATTGCTTCCGTAGATCATAACTCGAACTCTCGCGATATTTTTTTTATTCGTTTAAAGATTTAAAACACTTATTTTATTATGATGTGTGGTATAAAGGATTCTGTGCCAAAATACTATTTTGTAAGATGTTTACTTGTGTTAATTTTTTCGAACAAAATTTAAAAAAAAGAAAAAAAAAACTTTCCTACCTACCGACCTTATTTTAGTATTTCATGTTACCAGAAACGCACTATTTTTTTTTTTTTGGCCTTACTTCTTTCTTTTTCAATGTTGACAGACAATTTGTTACAATTTCCCTCTCAGATAGCCTCAGAATGTCCCATTGGAGCATTTTTCAAAGGCTTTGCACAGCGGGGGGGGGGGACAACCGGCACCATCCCCCCCGCTTCGCTCCCTCGCCATGGTGAGCGCCCTCATACTAAATTTTTCTAGAAAAAACCCTGTACAGTGTCTTGCAAAAGTATTCATCCCCCTTGGTGTTTGTCCTGTTTTGTTGTATTACAAGATGGAATTAAAATAGATTTTTGGAGGGTTAGCATCATTTGATTTACAGAGCATGCCTTCCACTTTAAAGGTGAAAATTGTTGCTTTATTGTGACACAAACAATGATTAAGATGAAAAAAAACAGAAATCTGGAGTGTGCATAGGTATTCACACCCTTTTTGTATGAAACCCATAAATAAGAGCTGGTCCAACTTCATAAGTCACATAATTAGTTGATTAAGACCCACCTGTGTGCAATCAAAGTGTCACATGATCTGTCACATGATGTCTGTATAAATAAACCTGTCCTGGAAGGACTCTGACTCTGCAACACTACAAAGCAAGCAACATGAAAACCAAGGAGCCTCCAAACAGGTCAGAGACAAAGTTGTGGAGAAGTATAGATCAGGGTTGGGTTATAAAACAAAATATCCCAAATTTTGAATATCCCAGGGAGCACCATTAAATCCATTTTAGCAAAATGGAAAGAATATGGCACCACGACAAACCTGACAAGAGAAGGCCGCCCACCAAAACTCACAGACCGGGCAAAGAGGGCATTAATCAGAGATGCAACAAAGACACCAAAGATAACACTGAAGGAGCTGCAAAGATCCACAGCGGAGATGGGAGTATCTGTCCATAGGACCACTTTAAACCATACACTCTATAGAACGGGTCTTTATGGAAGAGTGACCAGAAAAAAAGGCATTGCTGAAGAAAACACATTTGGAGTTTGCCCAAGAGCAGGTGGCACACTCCCCAAACACATGGAAGAAGATTCTCTAGTCAAATGAGACTAAAATTGAACTTTTTGGTCATCATAGGAAATGCCATGCGTGGCGCAAACCCAACACCCTGAGAACACCATTCCTACAGTGAAGCATGGTGGTGGCAGCATCATGCTGTGGGGATATTTTTCATCTGCAGGGACAGGAAAGCTGGTCAGGACTGAAGGAAAGATGGATGGCACTAAATACAGGGCAATTCTGGAGGAAAACCTGTTTGAGTCAGCCAGAGGTTTGAGACTGGGACAAAAGTTCACATTCCAGCAAGACAATGACCCTAAACATACTGCTAAAGCTACACTAGAGTGGTTTAAAGGGAAACATTTAAATGTTTTGCAATGGCCTAATCAAAGCACACCTCAATCCAATTGATTGAGAATCTGTGGTATAACTTGAAGACTGCTGTACACCAACACAACCCATCTAACTTGAAATAGTTGGAGCAGTTTTGCTTTGAGGAATGGGCAAAAATCCCAGCGGTGGATGTGCTAAGCTAATAGAGACATACCCCAAGAGACTTGCAGCTGTAATTGCAACAAAAGGTGGCTCTACAAAGTATTGACTTTGGGGGGCGAATACCTATGCACACTCCAGATTTCTGTTGTTGTTGTTGTTGTTGTTGTTTTCATCTTAGTTATTGTTTGTGTCACAATAAAACAACAATTTTCACCTTTAAAGTGGTAGGCATGTTGTGTAAATCAAATGGTGCTAAACCCCCTAAAAATCCATTTTAATTCCAGCTTGTAATGCAACGAAACAGGACAAACACCAAGGGGGATGAATACTTTTGCAAGACACTGTAATTACAGCTGATCCAACTTTGACTTCACTCCCTGCATGTTCTGTTGACACTCTTATGTATTAGGTATCAGTTTTCTCAATAAAATAAACCATTCTGATGTATCATTGACACACAATGAGCACAAATCCTGTGGATTGTACAGAAGGCCATTTACACTACTCAAACACATCTCCTACATGACACATCCAATGTGAATACTAGGTTTGAGCAGAAGTGTAGTATTTCAGTCACTAAATACAGTACATGCGAATGATGAAATTATGAGAAAATGCATGATTTTGCTTGTGTGACATTTAAAATTTTCTTCTTTTAGCATCTGTATGTGGTTTCGCTAACTTGGTGACAAAAAGCAATTGTTCATACAACCACCAAGTTATGATAATTGGGCATCAGCAGTGTTTGACCTCATTCGTGATTGTTTTAACACACTGTCTAGCTGTAAGTTTTTCCTTCTGAGTCCCTGGCTTTCTTCACCCTTCACCTTATATGTTCCTGAGAACAACATTGTTCCCTATTTCGCCCATTAGGACAAATTTTCAAATGTTTTTCTTGTAATTATCCCAATCTGCTGCATAAAGCCAGTACAGAAAATATTACTTTATATCTAGTGATGCTATACAATACTGCCACTATTTCATCTAGGTTTTACCAAAGCTAGTATTTAGCTATAATTATATTACATCAAACAGAAAATATTTCAATGGTTAAGATCACAAGGTTCTGTAGGTTAGAGTATTATAAGAGTTATTAATTTATTAATTTATTAATTTGTTTGTTTGTTTGTTTGTTTGTTTGTTTGTTTGTTTTTCCTCAACAGACCTATATTTAAGCCAAACTGTGGACAGAAAAAAAAGGGGGGGAAAAACATTGTAATGGAGTCATGTGCTTCTCCAATATCAGTATTTGATATTTTTGTCCCTTTTTATTCCTTTTTATATGTGGGTTCAGGTTAAATATTTTAGGTTTTAATATAGGATTAACAGTTTTACAGGAATCTCCCTTTATCTCAGATTTTTTGGTCGTCGTTTCTACTGAGTGCTCTGCTACTATCAGATACAGAGATCTTCCAGATTTCAGCCCACACAGACCAAGTACAAATTATTCTTTTCTTTTACCTGAAATCCAACAATTTATGTTTCAAGGTCCACTACAATAACACAGTGCATGTAAGTAGGATGGAGATTATCCACATGCCTGTTTATTGCCTGATCCAGTGCTTACGAGAAACATTCACTCAGATAAGCATCTGATAACCCATCTGATATCCAAACGTGGTTGCATGGATGGAAGGCGTCCAGTGGCAGGTCCCAGCAGTGGCTCCTGTTGAGCACAATGACCCACTTGTTGTAGAAGTCTGCTCTGGCATGATCCAAAGCCTTATCAGTCTCTTGCTATGGCTTCAAATAGCTCAATTTTTAATGTGAGCTAAGATCTAATCATAGGGTTTATCATAAGATATTATGATAAGTTCACTATTGCTAATTGCTTTTTAATACCTTCGAGTATGAAGTCACTGAATAAGTTCAGTGAATTCATTATCTAAGAAAAACCTAGGAAACTGTGTAAGTTGGAGAGTGGTAAATCAACTGGAGGATGGTAGTGACCTTGGGTTGGTGAAAAGCGCTATATAAATTAAACATATTGTTGTTGATAGTCATCCATGAATTAATAACTACAGTATGTCATTAAAACACACTGTATGCTTTGGCACACCTAAATTCCAAAGGTCAGTAAAAAGAACAGCATTTTTCCCAGTCGTCATCATCGTAAACAGAGATCTTTGTATTTGTTAAATGTAGGCTAATGCCTACATTATTTATGTTTTTGGCCATGATGTTGGTTAAAATTTCCTCATCTCATCTCATCTCATTATCTCTAGCCGCTTTATCCTGTTCTACAGGGTCGCAGGCAAGCTGGAGCCTATCCCAGTTGACTACGGGCGAAAGGCGGGGTACACCCTGGACAAGTCGCCAGGTCATCACAGGGCTGACACATAGACACAGACAACCATTCACACTCACATTCACACCTACGGTCAATTTAGAGTCACCAGTTAACCTAACCTGCATGTCTTTGGACTGTGGGGGAAACCGGAGCACGCGGAGGAAACCCACGCGGACACGGGGAGAACATGCAAACTCCGCACAGAAAGGCCCTTGCCGGCTACGGGGCTCGAACCCGGACCTTCTTGCTGTGAGGTGACAGCGCTAACCACTACACCACCATGCCGCCCGGTTAAAATTTCCTATACAGTTAATATATATAGTATTCATTTGAGGTATGTCATTTAACTATTTCTCATCTCATCTCATTATCTCTAGCCGCTTTATCCTTCTACAGGGTCGCAGGCAAGCTGGAGCCTATCCCAGCTGACTACGGGCGAAAGGCGGGGTACACCCTGGACAAGTCGCCAGGTCATCACAGGGCTGACACATAGACACAGACAATCATTCACACTCACACCTACGGTCAATTTAGAGTCACCAGTTAACCTAACCTGCATGTCTTTGGACTGTGGGGGAAACCGGAGCACGCGGAGGAAACCCACGCGGACACGGGGAGAACATGCAAACTCCGCACAGAAAGGCCCTTGCCGGCTACGGGGCTCGAACCCGGACCTTCTTGCTGTGAGGTGACAGCGCTAACCACTACACCACCATGCCGCCCGGTTAAAATTTCCTATACAGTTAATATATATAGTATTCATTTGAGGCATGTCATTTAACTATTTATAATTTTAAAAAGATGGCAGTTGTATTATATATTAGTTCAGTCCTGCATTCTGACTGGGACGTAGAAAGTTATGATAGGTTTAAATACATTCTACCTAAGAAACAAGAAAGAGCAGTGGAAAGAAATTTAAGAAGAACAACTTTATTCATCACACGTACACTTGTGAAATTCCTCTCTGTATTAACCCAGCTGAAGCAGTGAACACACACGTGAGCAATGAGCACACACACACACATACCCAGAGCAGTGGACAGCCATACTACAGTGCCCGGGGAGCAGTTGAGGGTCAGGTGCCTCGCTCAAGAGCACCTCAGCCTAAGGCCACCACATGTTATCCTAACCGCGTGTCTTTGAACTGTGGGGGACACTGGTGCACCCAGAGGAAACCCACAAAGACACGGGAAGAACATGCAAACTCCACACGGAAAGGCCCCCGTCGGCTGCTGGGCTCAAACTCAGAACCTTCTTGCTGTGAGGCGACAGTGCTAACCACTACTCCACCGTGCCGCCCCTGTAAATTTAGTCCATAAATTTAAAAAAAACACTGAATTCTACTGTGCCTAAATTCATATAGTAACTGCTTTACAAACTATATCTGTTATACATCGGTATGTTCAAGAGAGACAGCTTTAAACTGTTTGTTCAAGGAACTTCAAGATGAAAATTGCCGAGTATTAGCCCTCTCATCTTCTTTCAGATAATGTGAATGAAAATATTTATTGATGTGACTATAAAATGGTTTACATGTGTTTCTGTTGGAGGTGGGAAAACAAGGCAAATAGTAACAGGAATTGGAGGGGACCTGGTCCGTCTGATGGATGAGAGGGGGCCAAATTTCAAATCCATCCCTCTCCACTGGCTACCCCATCCCATTCTCCAGTCTCCCCTCCTACCTCCCTCTTGCCTGGCCACAGACACATGCCTTTTGTATGGAAGGAACCAGAGAAACACCCTGTCTCTCTCAGTGGAAAAAAATACTAAGAGAGTTAGTGAGAGGGGGACGGAGACAAGAGCCAAGGAGAGTGGAGCTTCCAGGTACTTTGCCCCTAGTTAAAAGCCCAGTACATGTGTGTAGCAAGAGTGGTCAGAGCCTAGCCAAGCCAAGCACCCTGCCTCATGCTTCCTCTCTCCTGCACTTTCCTCCTCTCGCTCTCTCTTTCCCTCCTCCTTTGCACCCGTGAGTGAGAGCGCACAGTCATTCAGAAGGTGTGTCTGAAATCTACTTCAAGTCAACTGGGAGACAGCTTTGCAAGGACATTTTTCTTCCTCATATGGACTTAAATTTTCTCCAGAGACAGAAATAAGAACCAAAAAAATCCATAAAGATTTTTTTCTCCTGATTTTTTTTTTTGACATCTTAAAAATCAATATCTCACTGAATCTAAGTTCTGCGATAATCCACAAACATTTTCATTTATTTCTTTCATCACATCTGCTGTATTTCTGAAGAGAAGAACATAGCATACCTGCAGAAAGTACCTGCCTGAGATCCTGAGATATCCCTGAACTACTTCTTCAAGCAGAAGAGCAAGGTAATTGCACATCTGAATCTTTACTTTGCCTGCTTCCACTCACAGCTGCATGTCATCTTTGAAATTGTTTCTCATATCACGTTGCTGTAAGCCAGTGAGGCTGAAGCCAAGGGCAGTAGTGAAAGAGAGGGGAAAACAGTGGGCTTTATTTCTCAGTCATAAGACTTGCATAATGCTCATTGCACTGTTAAGACTAGGCACAGAGTAATGTTCAGCTGATTAACAAATATGCAGTATTTTACACCGTTCTCTCTCATTAATATTTATGAATATTCTCTTATTGCTAAATGCAGTCATGGGTTTAATAATTGTTGTCATTTTAAATCTATGGACCATATTTTTGCAAGTTTTTGGCATTAAGGTTGCCAACTCTCCAACTTTGTTGCAAGCTATTTGATTAAAGACAGAAGTGACTGAGTTTAAACTTTCTTGTGCATGTCTATGTTTGTTTCCTGGTCACTGTGTCGTAGGTTTCAGGTAGTGGGGTGAGGAAGTCGCACAGCTGTTTTAGAGAGCAAGTTATATAACGGCTCTACAGCCACTCTGAGCGACACCTAGGATTGTTTGGTCTATATTGTGCTATGCATCCTGTCCACTATCATATCTAGCCTCTCTTATGAACACTTGCTTGCCCCTCAGCCCCAAAAAGGGGACATTTGAGCAGCCATCAGGTGCACTGTGCCTCATTAACAAGCATGGGGGTGTAAGCTTTATATTAGCATTTTTTTTAAATATTGCATTTCAACCAAAATGTGTCCTTTTCACTTGGGATTAATGAGAAAGTGTGAGTTTTTGGAGAAAGACAGAAGCAGAGAAATGGACACATTGTGCTTTTATAAAATGTCCTGCTTAAATTTGTGCTGAAGAACAGTACTCAATAATAAATATTTTTCTTGTGTGGATAGCGGAACCCTGCTTCGGTGGTCTGGAAAAGATAGCACATTCTCAAAAACAAAAACGCTGGCAAGTGTACTAAACAACTAAAGTGTGATTATAAGCTTAAGTGGCGGAGGTAGCACAGTCAGAACAACGTACGTCCCTGACAGCTGACCTCTTGCATGGAACAGAAGTTTGATAAAGGGTGCCAAATGCTCTCTGGAGCATCTATGGTGTGTTATAAGGTTTAGGAGAGAATATTGAGTAATGTGTAACATTTGGTTCATATAGGACTAAGGAAAGACATGCTCCTGTGTTTTCCAGCCTAATCTCCATCTACCACATCTGTAGCATGTGTGAGTGATGACAATAGGCAAGAATGTCCACAACTTTTCCTCTGCTGAGAAAACATCACAGTTGTTGATTTTTCAGTAAGTCAATAGGTCACGTTTGAAGATGTCTCTTCCTGTCTCATCCTGAAACCTTTTTTGTTAGAATGTAATGGTTGTAACTTTGAGTTCTCATTGCATAGCCTAGTCATTTATTCTGAGCACTTTGGACAGAGTTCAACAGCTGCCCTTAGACTTCCATTGTATGTTTTTCAAATCAGTAGATTCTCTGTTCTTTCCAGATTATTAAAGTGTGTTGAATTTATGATCCATGATCCATGGTAATTGCACATACAGTAGAGATAAGGCCAATACAGAGTTTGAAAACCACTGGATTTGTCATTTAAGGGTTATAATACTATGCTTACCCTTAAATTAATTTAATTAGTTGTTTGCTTGGTTGCTTGTTTTTGTCTTTTGTTTTTGTTTGGCTTGGGTTTTTCTTTCAGTTTTGGTTTTACCATTCATTTATAGTAAGCTACAGTAAGAGATGTAGCAAGGTATTTTGCTTCTTTCTAGAAAGAAATGCTCAAAAGTAGCATAATTATCTGCCAATAGAACAAGATTATTTCAAACTTGAAATTAGTAAAAATGTTTAGAAATAGGCTTATTAATCATACATTTTGGTTATTATAAATGTATAC